>NW_024609840.1:142446-249048 GCF_016920785.2 Ixodes scapularis | reverse complement strand
GAAGTCTACAAAGTACACGAGCGTAATTTTAATATCATTTTGGGGACTTCACAGAGGCAACGTCAGTGGGACAAGCTCAGCGGCACACCAAAACAGCCGTGCATCAAAAATCCCGGTACTGATAAGCCCGGTGCCGAAGCGACCACATACCGAAATGATCGCGTACCGATATCTCCGCACCAAAATGTCCGGGTATACAACGTTCATTGTATACCCGTTGGATATTCAGACTCGTTGGACATTCAGGCTCGTTGGACATTCCGTCTCGGTTGGATTTTTCGTCTCGTTGGACATTCAGGCACGTTGGACATTCCGTCTCGGTTGGACCTTTCGTCTCGTTGGACATTCAGACTCGATGGACATTCCGTCTCGATTGGATCTTTCGTCTCGATGTACATTCCGTCTCGCCTGTCACGTGACCGATTGGACATTCAGGCTCGTTGGACATTCAGTCTCGTTGGACATTCAGGCCATCAGCGCAAAAACAACGCCGGGGCTATGGTAAAAAAAAAAGACAGGTGTCTGAACGTCGTCGCCTCGCATTGGAGCAAGTGTGGCGAAGGTTCGCTCGCATTTCTAGCAAACGCCGTGATGTGGTGCGGCCTGTCTAGAATAATCTTAATTAGCGTAAGGGGGCAGGCGAGAGCCACTTGAAGAACTGTCCTTATTCGCGCACACGTTTACAAGGCATCGCGGCGCACTACCGCGCCTTAGCGAAGGCCCGTGAATCGATAGCGCCCCTGCCGGTAGATGCGTGAATCCCGAGCAAACGTTTTCCGCCTTGGCTGCACTGTTCAGAAAGCTACCTCCTCTTTCACTATGGCCAAAGCGGATGACCCATTAGTATCAAACACAGGGTTAGTGTCTGGGTGAAAATACAAGCAAAAATATTTGCTTTCACCAGAAGGGGCTGTGAAGCAACAGCTCATCTCTAATCTCCTACATGTGCCACATCATATTACGCGTGAATTGCTTGATTTTCCTCTATTGTCCACTTGAGCAAGTCAATAAATATAACACCAGCATTGCAGCGACCGTGATGGTGAGTACGACTGTTCCTCTAATACACTTTTTGTAGAGAAATGCCAAGGTAATCGGTACCTATACACTCCGTGTTACTAAAACCGTGCAATACAGCCACACGTACAAGGGAGAGAGAGTGTCCCGACCTGTTCACGAGGAGAGAAAGTAGGGACGGTAAAATCCAAACCCTTTTCTCCCGTTCCTTCATGCCCTCCTATTGAACAGGCTGGCATACGCTCTCTTCTGTGTAGCTTCGGCTGTATTGCACGGTTTTAGTGAGACAAAGTGTTGAAGGAATCCTATAACGAGGTGCAATAATTTTAAAATGGGTGTCAACATCTCCTTACGTCATTTTCGAAAAAAAAATTTAAAAAAAGTAATTTGCATGTTTTTTTTTTGTTTTTTTTTTTCTCTTAAAAACATTTAGAGATACAATTAAGTGACGATGCAAGCATGGTAAATCATAACAGCAGGCTGAAGAGAAATCGGGTAAGGTCGCCCGAGCTCTCTTCTTTTTCCAGTGATGTTCGGCCATTCTGGAAACGCGTGTGTCACTCAATATACCTCGCACGACTCATTTATTTTCGCCATAAGCTTGTCCAATCAATTTAAACGTCTATGCTCCAGGTGTGAAGAGTTCTGGTTTGCAATGCATGCTGAAATTACCAATGTTCTCGTGTTCGTGTTAACAAAACCACCACCTGTCCAAATGTTTAGAAACGACACCCTCTAGAATGACGCAGGAAGGTTTCTGCCTTTAGCAGCTGCGCACGCATCACCCTGCTGTATTTTCTTTTTATGCTACAAAGCTAGTCCCGGAACATTTTTATTGCTCCTGTTAAAGGCTGCACGCACTAAATGGTGAAGCCTATATGCCAGCTCGACGGACGTATTACGGGAACGCGCCTCCCTTAGCGCGTTAGCTGCCGTGCACCAGCAGAGCCCCGTGTCCTGCTCCTTGCGGCTGTGCTGGGCGTGCAGGAAGAAGAGCCGTCCCCCCGGCAGAACCATGCGGGTGGCCGAGCCGCTCAAAGGGGGCGCACCTCGTGGAACCAAGACAGGCGCGCCGGGGGCTCGGCGTCTGCCCGACAGCTCAGCGTCACCGGCTCGTGCTTGCGCACCACAACGTCACGCAGGTGCTCGGTGATGCGGGGAGCCCGGGGAAGCTGCAAAAGTACAAAGAAAGGACACTGCACATCAAAGAAATCACAGATATTACACACATATTTTTCATCAAGACCTCAGGATGATGTAGAGGACTGAACGTGGTACGCGAAAACGAACACCCGTAGATACTTAGAGTATACTGTAGGACTACCACCTGCGTAGTTTCCCAGGTTAACACACGCTATCTCGTTAGCAGTTTCGGCATTGTAGATATACAACAAAAACCAAACTAGAGATCGCATATTTGTGATTAGTAATAATTTGTGATAACTCTATAACGTTTCAAGCTGATGCACTGTGGGAGAGGAGATACGTTAATCGAGGTTGTAAGGCTGTACACTCCTTAAAAACAACAAGTAAAAACAGGTTTCTTTTTTCTTTAGTAATTGAGCTGTTGCCAATACCCCCAGATTAGTGCTGTGGTGGACAGGAAGAATATTTTGCACAAGCTTATCTGGTAAAGCTTGGTACTTTTTAAAATCACCTCTCAATGGAATTAAGAAAAAAAAAAAAAAGCTCCGGTGCCGTGTTTTCTTTAACTGTGTCGCGCGGGGTACATCAGGAGATTAGTTCAGAATGAAGGGGGAGGGGGGAACCTCTGCTTCCGAAAGTTAGTTTGATCAACGGCTAGGCTCAGCAGTGGGCGGCGTTTAATGTCCAGGGAGCAGTGGCCTTCCGCACAAGCACTTCTGGCCACTTCTGCACTCCTCAGATTCAAAGTCTAATGGTGCCCGGGGATCCATGGCAAAATACCGAGTGCACCAACATTTTCTACCAACCGCTTCCAACGATGGGGACGTGCTGGTACTTTCTGTAGAACGCGTCAGCAGCCGCAACACTGCGAAAGAAGGGTCTGTCCGTTTTTTGGAGCGGTCTGAGAGTAAAAGGTGAGGCATCGTCCTACCGTTCGCGGCGCACTCGCTGGATGAGTGAGTGCAGCACCCCGTGCGCACTTTATTTTTTAGGTTGCTGCCGCGATGAGCCACTCCGGAGAAGGAGTACGTCGCGGAAGGCAATATCCGGTGGTTGGAACAGGCAGAGGAGTTTCAGCTGTGGATCCGGATGTGCCCCGTCGGCAATATCGAAAGCCACCACGACTCGATGTCAATTTTTTTTTTTTTGTTCTGTTTCTCCTCTTTACTGGATGCTTTTTTTAAAGCATGGCTTTTTAGCGGAACCCTTCATACGAAAATATTGACCGTCCGTCCGTCCGCCATCCGTGCATTTCTGCTAAGTTTAGCGGGAAAATTGGTGTCACGTGACCTTACGTGACCCAACACAGTGAGGAAGTTAACGGCATGTGACCTTCACATCAAATTCAGTTTCCCCACGAAATTTAATGGGAGAATTAAACCCTTGTGACCTAAACACCAATTCATTTTCCCCGCTAAATTTAGCGGCAAAATTTACTTATTGTGACCTATAGACCACTTCAGTTTCCCGGCTAAAGATAAGGTGAAAATTTACCTGCCTTGACCTAAGTACTGATTTAGTAATTCAGTCCCGCTAAACTTAGAAAGGGAAATCAACGTCACGTGACCTATACAACAACACAATTCACTCACTAAATTTGGGCGGCAAATGCACGTCACGTGAAACATCATTCCCTGCCCATCTTTATCCTCCTTTCCCCTCCATTTCTCTCATCATCGCTCCACCTTCTTAGGTTTACTCCGCATCTGTCTGACCTCCCCCTCGCTTCTTTTCCTCTCCCCTCCCACCCCACTTACCTCCAATTCTTCCTTCCTCCCCTCCCTCTCTCTCCCCATTCCTCCCCGATTCTCTTACAGTATCCTCCCTCTCGAATTTCTCCCCTCTCGCTCAGGTGACACACCAAAACATTTTCCCGGCTACATTTGGCGGAAAAATATGTATCACGTGGCACACCGATTCCCTCTCCACACTCCTTCCTCCTTCCTTTCCTCTCCCTACTTCCTCTTTCCCTCTCCGTTCCCTCTTCCCATTCTTTTTTTTTAGATTCCTCTCTCCCCTCCCCTTCGCATTTGCATCCCTTTCCTCTCCCCCTCCCTGGTCACGTGACACACCAATCTTCACTCCTCGAACAGCTGTTCTTCACTCCTGGAACAGCTCTTTAATGACTTCCAAAAAATTGGAACTATCGCTGATAAAAATTGCACTTCATGCGCTATACAACTTTAAAGGTAAAGGTCGCTGCCGATTTTACTTTTTTCTTACGTTTTGCTTTCTTTGCAGTGCATACTCTCAAAAAGAATGTACTGTGGTGTTTTTAGTATTGGTGCGGTGTTCAGAAAACAGCGCTTCGAATCACTGCCTCTCTCCAGTACATATGAACACCCTTGAGTCTTCAGTGTCCCGTCCGTATTAGCTCCATTAAAATCTAGGAACATCAACGACTGTAATACTTCGTGCTTGGCTAGTGCTATTACGATTTCCACTGAACAAAACGACAAAGCGCTCATATTAAAAATAAATGAATTTAAACACAGAACGATTCGTCCAAAATGATTGTTTGAGAAACAAGTGCAATACGTAAACATTCGGTCTGAGACCCGTGTGCAGTTAACCGGACGTTTTTTGATATATGATCGTAAAAGATGTCGATGTCTTTTTGAGCCCTATAGAGTACTAGTATAAAACACTGCCTGATCCGAGATCATCGTGCAGCTCATTTTACTCTCCTTAAATCCCCGTCGTTGGCGTTTAATAAAAAAGTGGGTAAAGCTGCGGTGTATCTGCCCCCCCCCCCCCCCCTCCAAAAAAAAAAAAAAAAAGAAAAGGAAAAAGGTTGTGGTTTGGGGACGGACCGACAAACGCGAGAAGTGAACCTGCCTTTCTTGCTTTCCGTCTATCATTCATTTATGTACTGATACGGCTAGCCTTGTCGAGGCTGTAGCAGAAACGATACAAACTCACAAACAACTAAATTAAGAAAATGCTATCACCGAAAAAAAAAATATCACAGGGCTCTGCTGCTCTTCATTTTACACATAGTTTTTCCAATGAGGTCAATGTGCGGACTCGTCAGCATCGGCGGACAAAAAGGAAATAGCCCAGCAAAACCGCGACTTCAAGGCGAGTAGAGATAAATAGAGAAAATAAATAAATTAGAAAGCTGAATAACAAACGAATGCAGAATAAAACTTGAAGAATGCTGTTTTTATTTCAAATATGACGATGTGCTCTTTTGCAGCAAAGCCCTCGCGTGAAGTGCAAAAAGCTGCCGCGGCGACGGCAGCTTCCGACGTGGGGAGTGACGTCACTAGCCTTTGATATAAAAAGAAGAACACGCCTAAACCCTGTTTCACCTTACGTCCGGACGCAGCGGATGCTACGAGCTATCTTAGCCAATCCCTTTCTGCGGACGTGGCCCGTGATACGCTTTTCGCGCGTCTCTAAGGTCTCTAAGGTCCCGTGACACTCACATGTCCTGTGATTGGCTCCGATGGCTCTTAACATCCGCGGCGCTTAGACATAAGATGAAACGGAGTATGGCAACCGCTTTCATTATTGCTGCAGCACCGCGATGAATAGGTCACGCATAGTTAGAACTCCCGAGGTGCAGCGTGAATACTAGGAGCGGCAAAGGGAAAAGAAACACCGAAACGACCAGCGGCGGCGTGCTGCGACCGGCGGCGGCATTTCGTATAGCGCAGTAGGCAATCGTTGCAGGTGATACCACAGGTTCGCTGACCAACAGCCTTCACAGCGCAAAATTGGAGCCCCAATTTTTTGTTTGTTTTAGGCTGAAGTTCACTTCATTAAACGTTTAGTTTGTTTTAGTTTTCGTCGCCTCATCAATTGTGATTCGTGACATTTTCGTGGAGGTGCTGGGTATCGCTCTCTATGCCCGTGAAGCATACCCCTCTGAAGGCATCCCGGCCAAGTGTGGTGCTCAGCCCCGGAAAGCTACCCTTCGCGGAAAACGCCGACACCCGAGCAAGGGCAACCCCTGGAATACGGATGGCTGCCGCAGAAACCCCAAAAAACGACCTCGAATATGACCGCTCCACCCGTCGTTATTCTACCCGTCACTGCCCTTACGCCCGCGACCTTCCACGGTGAGCCTTATGAAGACGTCGAGGAATGGCTACACCAGTATGAGCGAGTGGCCCAGCACAATTGATGGACAGACGAACAGCGCCTGCAGAGTCTTTACTTCGAGCTCGAAGGAACGGCCAGGCACTGGTTCGAGACTCGCGAAACTCCTTGACCTCGTGGACCGCCTGCAAAAATGCGCTAAGACGAACACTCACCAACCAATATCGACGGGAGAGGGCCGAGGACCTTCGAATGAGGACCCAGGGCGAATACGAGACAATCACCAGTTTCTTCCAGGATGTTCTGCGCCTGGTCGCTCGCGCCGACCCTCAAGCCACCGACGAAAAGTTACGGATCCTGATGCGAGGAGTAAAGGATGACATCTTCGGTGGTCTTGTCCGCAACCCCCTTCCACCGTCGAAGACTTGGTCAAGGAAGCCACGAACATGGAACTTGCCCTCCTCGCAAGAGCCAGCCACTACCTACGGCACTCGAACATTGCTGCTTCTTCTGCATTGGGCTACGACATCAGCCGTAGCATCCCCGGAATTCGCGACATCATCCGTTAAGTCGTCCGGGAAGAGATCTACAAGATGCTCCCCGCTGCGGATAGCCCGTCCTCACTATCGCTCGCCGAACTTGTCCGAGAGGAGGTTCACCGAGCCGTTTATCCTGAAGTTCCCATCAACACGACGACGCCAGAGGAACCAACCTTGAGCTACGCTGCCATGGCCCGACAACCGCCGCGAGCTAACCGCCAGGCCACGGCACCACCCCGATGAGACCCTCCGATGCCGCAGTCTCCTCGGCGTCAGGAAGGACAGCTCCAGTACGTCCGTCCGGAGCGACCATCGAGAAGGAAAAACCGACGTGTGGCGGACCGCCGACAGGCGACCGCTGTGCTACCACTGCGGTGAGGCTGACCACGTCTACCGGAGATGCCCATACCATCAAATGGGCCTACGAGGGTTTGCGCCAAACGACCCTCACCCAAGGTATGGCGAACGGCCTCGTGAAATCGAGGAATATGCCCGCCGCCCTTCGTCACCAGCGCCAAGAGCATCACGAAGTTCCCGTTCTCCATCCCCCCAACGTTCCGCATCACCCTTCCGCCGGTCGCGCCGTAACAGCCTATCTCCCATTTCCCGCCGGGAAAACCAAGCACGGCAACTCCCGGAAGTGAAGTTGCCGTTGACAGACGACTTAAAGAGCCTCCACAAACGACGGAGCGCTCCCCCTCTCCCGACGACACGCATTGCAACGACGCTCCCGCAACGATGCCCAAGAACTTCAACGTTTTTATCGACGGCCACGACGCATCGGCCCTCGTGGACACCGAGCAGTCTACTCAGTCTTCAGTGGGAGTCTCACTCGCCGCCTTCGAAAAGTGACGACGCCGTGGGATGAGCCACATATACGAACGGCTGGAGGAGAGCTGACGACGCCTCTGGAAGGTGCACTGCTCGCGTCGAAATTCACGTCGAGATGTGTCCTGTGAAATTCGTCGTTCTACATGACTCTTCCAGAGACGTCATTCTCGGCATGGACTTTCTGTGTGAATACGGCGCCGTCATCTACCTAGAAGAAGCCAAATTGACGCTGCGGACACCTATTCCGCCTTCACAGAAACCCCAAACTGCGTCAGCCGCTATCCGAGTCGCTGCCGACCACTTGAACCTGCGGCCGCGATCAAGTGTTGCCGTACCCGTCGAGACCGATGCAGCCGCCTGCGGCGAAGTTGTTCTGGAAAGTAACCTACAATTGCTGTGGGGAAGAGGAATAGGTGTCGCAAGAGGAGTAGCTGAACTTCATGAAGGGCGCACGGTCGTCCTTGGGATGAACTCCCGACAAGAAACGCAACTCCTTACTAAAGGTCCAGTTGTGGGCTATGCCTAGGAACTCTGGAACTCTGCCGAAATCGTCGCTATTAGTGAAGAATCATCGCCGCCTCACCAAGACTGTACGTCCCCAGCGCAGCTCGACTTTCACCATAAGCTTCCGGGCCCGAAACGACGGCAGCTGAGTGACCTCCTCGCCGAATATAGCGACTGCTTTGCGACGTTGTCGAAGGTGTTCTCAACCACCGTTCCTGAGCTTCGCACTGTTACCAACGACGACGCGCTCTCTGTGCATCGACCGCCATATGGAGTCTCCGTAAAAGAAAGGGAGGACATCCAGGAGGAAGTGCAAGAAGTGCTGAACGACGATATAATTCAGCCTTCAGGCAGTCCGTGTGCCTCTTAAGTCGTACTGAATAAGAAGGACGGAACGCTTAGGCTCTGCGTGGACTACCGGCAGCTGAACGCGGTGACAAAGAAAGATGTTTACTGACTCCCCGCATAGACAACACGCTAGACCGAGTGCGCCACTCTCAATATATTTTATCGATGGACCTGAAGAGCGGCTACTGGCAGATCGAAGTCGCGGAACGGGACCGAGAGAAGACGGAATCTGGGAAATCACGAAATTTCACCCGTACTTGTACGGGTGCCCGTTCCGCGTTTTCACGACCACTCCTCGCTCTGCTGGCTTGCGAAAATGAAGAACCCTTTAGGACGCCTCGCTCGATGGAGCCTCCCACAAGACTGCGGTCTACAAGACACGCCGCAAGCACAGCGACGCCGACTACCTCTCCAGAGCCCCTGTCGTGACATCCCCCGGTAGCGACGATGACGATGACGACGAGTGCTTCCTAGGCGCGGTAAAGCCCGAGTTGCGCGCGCTTATCGTGCACCTCGAAGGACGAGAGGGCGTCTTCTCGAGAACCCTGCAGATCTTCGTCCTCTGAAAAGGTGTACTTTACAAGGAGAACTTCGGAGACAAGAGCTCGCTATGGCTGCTGGTAACCCCTATCGACCTTAGAGCGGATATCTTTCAAACCTGCCACGACAACCCGACGTCCGGACATCTTGGTTACAGCCATACGCAGGCCCGAGTTCGTAAAGGTATTACAGGCTTAAGCTCCCAAAGACCGTTCACCTCTATACACGATCGTGCCAAGAGTGCCAGCGTCCGCACCGTTCCAGCAGATCGGAATGGATCAACTTGGTCCTTTCACACCATCGACGCAAAGAAACAGACGTCCAATCGTCGCCACACATTATCTCACGCGGTACGCCAAAACGAAGGCCCTTCCTTCAGGGACTTCTGTGGAAATCGCCAAGATTTTCATCGAGTCCATCGTCCTCCAGCACGGCACTCCCAAAGTTCTGATTACAGACCATTGATCATCGTTCCTGCCCCAGCTGACGCAAGAAATCCTCCATCTCAGCCACACCAGTCATCGTCGCACCACGGCGTACCACCCGCAGAACAACGGCTGACGGAGAGACTCAACAAGACCATCGCCGACATGATCTCCATGTACGTCGAAGTGGAGCACAAAAGATGGAACGAGGTGTTGCCGTACGTCACATTTGCCTACAACAAGGCCGTCCAGGAGACAACCGGGGTAACGGTCTATCAACTGGTTCATGGTTGCAAAGTAACAATGCTGGGCACGGTGCTACCACACGAACCGACTATCGATGGAAGCGACGCCGCCCAGGTGGCTGCCCAACGGGCAGAAGAAGTCCGTCAGCTCGCCAGAGTCAGTATTCAAGCCCAACAACGTGTCGATACTGGCCGCTACAACCTTCATCGTCGGGACGTCCACTTTCAGCACGGAGAGAGGATGGGAGTGTGGACACCGATCTGCCGTAGTGCTGTGAGTGAGAAACTCCTGAAGCGCTACTTCAGGCCCTACAAAGTGCTTTGTCGAATCGAGGATCTCAACTACGAGGTGATGCCCGACGGAAGACAGACTTCACGCTTCCCTCCACGACCGGAAGTCGTCCAGGTCGTGCGCCTCAAGCCGTACTACGATCGAGAGGACTACGAATTGCGTTTTGTACTACACTGGATAGAGTTGTGTTGTAAAAGTCCTTGTAATTTGCCATTAGTTTTGTTTGTTTTGCTCTTTTGTTCCCAGGCAAGTTGCATCGAGACGATGTGTTTTTAAAAGGGGGGAGTAATGCCACGCACGTAGCTGAGCGAGCGCGTACCTGGCCGAATGGTTACTGCGTTTGGCTGTCGCACGGAGGATCTGTCTTTTGATTCCAGGGAGCGGAATTTTCTTGTATTTAATCTTTCTACTTGGCGTTATCGCAAACTCAAGACTTTTCTCGTCTGATGGAGTTACGAATGCTTTACGCGTCGAACGTTCATGGCCGAATCTTTCAGAAACCTACGCGGGTACAAAAGTTGCTCCACGTGGCAATCCGGAGTCAGTCTCGCCCCAGCTTTCGATCCTGCTGTTACGCCGCCATTGACGCCGGCGACGCTTTATTGTTATCTTCTGTTTCCCTTTTTTTTGTTTTGGGCGCGAGGTTGCCACATAAACGTTTAGTTTGTCTCATTTTTGATCGCCTCATCAATTGCTACTCGTGATCATATCAGTGTGACCATCCGCTCGACCAAAGCTCAGAAACGAGTGCTATCGCCCATGCATTGTAGTACTGTATACAACCATTTCGTCGTTTACCCTGAGACTGGGTTTTTTTTTGAAGAGCAGAAGTAACAGAAAAAACAGACAGGTCTCAAACTCAGCTATCTTTTCTCGTTGTAGTACTGTATGCAACTATTCTCCATTCATACATAAGCTGACACTGCGACAAAGAGGAGACCGCGGCATTGATGCGTTTAACTCACGCTTGAAGGGCCCGTTTCAAAAGAGAGCATTTGTAACTCGGTTTATATCCTCTGAATCTCTTATTAGAAGTAGAGACTACTACTGAGCATGCGCACCGCAGGCTTTGTCGGCAGAATACCAGGGATCAGTTATGGTCGCCGTAAGCTAGCGGGATGGCGTGTGAGGTTACAGCTTTCGCTGCCTTGTCAGCTTACTGGTGAACGGAGGGCACCTATATCCTTACTCTTAAATACAATATTTTAGTTTTACAAAGATTGCCATAATGCGTGCGTATAACTAATGGAAATGAGTGCTGGAGAACATTTTTGAAAACATCATAATTGTTTGTACTGCCTAGTAAGGTACTTTGCCGTGCTGGTTGGTTCATCTTAGTTGAACATATAAATTTGCAAATCAAGACAGGGCTATGAAATAAGCAACGATAGCGCTTGTTCTGCTTACTTTGTGTCCTTTTCTTTTTGCGCTATTTTCTACTTATCTTCTCTTCTTGATAAACGTACGTGAAAGGAACGTCAAAGCAGTTTGTGACGTAAATAGTAAAGTAATTCGTTACTTTTCAGTGAAATGTATTTTTTAACGGCAATCCATTACATTTGAGGCTCGGTAATTTGTAATTGTAATCCATTATGTTTTTCAAGTAACGGGCACAAGTCGGGCAGCATACGGGTAAGAAAGCAGGCGTCGGGAGTGCATTTGACAGGTCCAGTCTCGGAGCGGAATCCTCAGAAATAAGAAAGAAAGAGAAAAGGTGGTTTTGACATTGCGTGGCCTCCCTCCCCTCCAGTAACCACACGATTCTGTTCCTGGCATTGCGGCAAACTCTGTAACGTGAATTGGTGGAGGCGACCTCTTGTACTGCACGTTGCGGTCATTTGGTTCGGGGATCTACACTCTGAAACCTACGCAAACGCATTTTTCCCGCACCGCATTAGACTGACGCGTGCATGCTGATTAGCGCAGCAAAGACAACATTCAGCGCTGTGTCATAAGACTGGAATCTTGGCTTTATTCCAAAGGAAATATTTAATTTAAAATAACACTGTCCCTAATCAATACCCACACGCGACACGCGCGCCACCATGGCGTCCCCAGCAGCCGAATAAGGTGGAATTATCGCCAAAACTACGCTGCCTGGAACACGTCTTCGTCTGTTGTGGTGAGCGTCTTATCACTCCCATACATCAGAAGTGGCCCCTATGTGGCAAAGAATGACGTCACAGAAGCTGGCGTGTCATGTTGTTAGATGACGGGATCGTGGTGGTTGGTGCTAGCAATGCTGATTAAAAAAATTTAAAATAAACTACTAGTGAACGCGAGTGTGGCTATAGTCGCGGAGCCCCACCAGCTGACTGCTGAAGCTTCCGCGTACTGTGAAACTGGAAGGCAAACTGCAATAGAACAGGCGTCTGCCACGTCGAAAACTGGTGCTCTGACACAGTCAGGTTTGCGGCAGGGGATAATAGGGTAGTATTCCTATAACAGAATCAAACGGAAATCGAGGGACCACTTATAGAACGCGGTAAACACACAGGTCGGGGACGCGTTCCAGTCACCATGCCAGAATGCGCGGATCAGAATGTCGTCGCCTGGTTCGCATTGGAAATCGCTTCGTGGAGTTGAGAATTTTGAGAACTTGTCGGACGTTTCCTGATGTTTGTTATACATCCGTATATTCGCAACTCCGGAAAAAGCAACTCCACCTAGAGGGAAAAAAAAACAGAAAAGAGAAATGCGAACCGCCATCCAAGTCTGCAGGGAGAACTGGTGGCGCATGAGGGCCGAAACGTGAAACAGAGAGGCGACTAAATTCACTCGCTTGAGGCTGCGAATGCAAAAGCCCAGAAACGCAAGCTCGCGCATTTCATAAAACGACCACGCGTTTTAATTTCGGGCGGCGTGCGCTTATCTTCTTTTCCGTCCCTTCCTCCAACCTCGGTCTCATTACGAGGAAGAACACTCCCGAAACGCACACCGAGGATCTGCTTTTGTTTCGGCCAACATCGAATCGCTCGCGCGCCCTGTGGTTGCTCCAGTCGCGGCAGGCAACCCTCAAGTTCACCCGGCGTTCCAAGATGCGTTTGGCGGAGACGATGGGGAACGGCTTTTTAATGAAAGCGAACCGCGCTGGCCGACGGACGCCACCCTAATTAGGGGAGTGGAAAGGACTCCGGCCTGATTACAATCATTTCCCCTCTCAAGCGCCTGACGGACGGCCACGTCGAATCGAGACTGAAGTGGGAAGTTGGCGCGCTCCCGACGATCCTCGCCACTGTTGCTTCATCAGACATGCTTCTTCTTCGTCGGTGCGGGCGCCGCTGGGCGTCCCCGGTCTATCGAGAGATCCGTCCCTGTTCCTGGAACGCTCCGCGCGTGCGCGTGGACTTGGGCGCGTCTGTTTGCCTCTGAGCTGCACTGCTCGAGGCCAGGCATAGTGTGGCTCGAGCTATAGGACCTTTCCAAGAGATGTCTGTGTATTACGGATAATCTTGATGACGCTTGTTCACTATGCAAACATACCACCAAGCTGCACTGGAACCTTGAGCCGACAGGGCGAACAATGCTTTTCGCTTAAATGGTCGTAATTGAAAATCAAATTCAATCAAATAATTTTATTTGCAACTGCAGACACCGGACTCCGGAGCCACGAACAAAATTTCGATCACGGTTGGTTTGACAAAATCCGGGACTCGAGTACTTCCCAAATTATGACCAACTATCTTCTATTGACATTTTTATTCAAACTACAGCGCATCTATTTATTCTATGACATGCTAAAGCATGATATAAATACTAGTCGTGTTATGTGTATGTTTAGACAGTGGGACGCCCTTCAGTCCTGATGAGCAACTGGTGTCTCCACTGCAGAGGAGCAATTCAGCCAGTGCAGTACCACTGTTTGCCCGGGATCTTCAGCGTGCATCACGCCGTAGAGGTAGACGACCGCACGCCAATAAAATGCTCATCCAGATCGAAAAGGGCAGCGGTGATGATTGCACCCAGAATCATTGAGTTCTGCAGCTCGAGCTTTCGCTCCACGTGGTGTCTGAACACATTCAGTCACCGATCTCCAGACATGATGTCACCGATTGTATGCATCTGCAGGGTACATTTACCGACTAAACAATATACGTAACTTTTAAAATTTATTATAATGTCACGACTTTAGTTCTTGTTTGTCAAACTCCAGAACATCTTTGCGTTTGGTCTTAAATTTTACGTGTTTTCTAATATATCTCCCACTCCACTCCCCCCCCCCCCCCAACCAAATAAAAAAATATGTTTTTGGAAGCTTAGAATGCCTGCCGATGTTTTGCTAAAAACCTTTACCGAAGGAAGCAAGCTGATTAGCAAGACTCAGCCTCCTCTAATTCACGGTGGCAGTAGCATAATAACTGAGGTAATAATAGCAGAGTAGTAGTAGTGTTAGTAGTTGTAGCAGTAGTAGTATAGTCGCTGACAAAGTGAGAACGACAGGGCGTGTGTTTTGAACGCCCCGCCTCCAGCACGCGCTCCATGCCTTCCGCCGGGCTTTAGCTGCGCGCGCACTCCAGGTGCATGAGGTACCGAAGCCCTGTCGAAGGTAGAAGTCTCGCGCTGATGGCGGTACAACTGAAGCCACTCCTTGCCGTTCTGAAGATGTCAATGACCAGAGAACTGGTAGAAATTGTGAAATAAGTGACCACTTGACCTGACATGAGCCGGCATTGCTCACTCAACTCAGGCAGTCTATACTAGAAAAAGAAACGACAATTATTTAAGAACAAAAACGCTATAGCCGTAAGGATGATTAATGTCACTATATGACGGTAAGCAACATGTTTGACGCGCGTCCACAGGTCAGTAAGCATGAACATTTATTTATTTTTATTTATTTACAATACTGTGAACCTTACGGTCAACACAGGAGAGAAAAATAAGTTGTACAAGCCAAGCAAAATGCATTCACACTCAAGTGAGCACTTATGCACATGCAGTGGTGCGTCACACCCTGCACATCTGAAGATGTATTCCGCACACATACATTATTCAGTTAAAAATTCGCGCAATGATAATTCAAATGACTTGAGATTAAAGCAGCTGACGACTTCGTTTGGCAGAGCGTTCCACTCTACTATTGTCCTACAAAAGAAAGAGTACTTAAATACATCATTTTTGTATTGATACGGAGCAATCGCCCTCACGTTGCTAGTCCTTTGGGAACGAGACGTTGAAGGCCGCAAGTAAAGCTGCGGATCTAGCTTTGTCATTCCAGTCGTTATGGAAAAGAGTTCTTTTAACCTTGATATTTTCCGTCGCTTTGCCAGCGAGTCAAGCTGCGCCTCTTGTCTCATTGAAGAAACAGATTCTGTACGTTTATATCTGGAGAAGATAAATCGAAGAGCCAGATTTTGTATTCTTTCAATTTGTGATTCGTGGCATTTTCTATACGGGTCCCATACAGTGCATGCATATTCTAACAATGGGCGAACATAACACATGTACGCAAGTTGTCGAACATCACTATTGGCATGCCTAAGTTGTCTTCTGAGGAATAATAACTTTTTGTAAGCCTTTGAACAAACGTAATCTACATGACTGTTCCATCGCATGGTAGAACTAAAAATAACACCTAAATATTTAAATTCGTCCACCTTTCGCAGTTGCACGCCACCTATGTTATAGGAATACATACATAAAATGTATGTATTCATTACATAAAATGTGTAACGTTGCCTGTTCCAATAAATTCGCGTGACGTAACACCATTTATTAGATGGAAAATTAACTCGACATCAAACAGATGAAAGAAGTTTCATCACCGATAAGCGCAGACTGCATATCGCGCGAACATGCACGCGGCAACTGTAATTATTCGCAATACACGGCGGAAATGTTAAGACGTCTAGGGGCAGAGTAATGAAACCTGCAAGCGTGCAATCTACACCGGACCACAATGAATAGCAGAGATGTGAACGACCCGTAAGCGGCAATCAACTGGCATCGGCGGCGATCGTTCCACCTAACTAGAGCACCCAAAAGCAATTTGCCTCGAAGCGTGCTGCAATCCACTGCCGCAGATGGAACTGATCGGCTTCGAAGCTAAATTGCTCCAGATTATTGAGCGTGAACCTGGATTATCTTGATAAAAATCTAAATAATTAACTTGAGACTACAAGTCTTCGGAATTGTTCGAACAACGCACAAGTAAGACTCCGGTTGCGACAACCTATACAAATTGCACATTTATGTCTCTTTCTGTTTGCTGCTATTCTAAGGCTTTCTAACCTGCTTCGAGACAAAAACAAAGTTACGGCGATCTATATGAAACCTAAAGGAGAAAAAGTAAAAGGAGAACCAGGAACAACAACGTTCCATCATCCCTTGGCGTCGCACAGCTCTTTAACGCGGAGAGCTGTTAGCACACGCCCATCGCCTGACAAGGGCCTGACATCGAGCGACGTGACCGCCACTTGGCAGGGGAGTCACCTGCAGCAGCGGCCTCTACGGCGACGCGGAATGCAAGGGCGCGGTCCTTCCAGACTTGCCGGTCTCTTGAGCGGTGCATGCTCGGTTCTCGCCGTACTTCATCAACGGTCGGCACACAATCCCGTGGCGTCTGCCTTCCACAAGAAAGTGAGGCCAAGCTTTGAACTCACTAAAAGGATAGAATAAAACATAAAAAATGACCGCGTATTCGTAGACAGAAGACGTATCCGTTCCCGTGACAGCCACGCCACATGTGGCGCTTTGTCGCCACGCTGTCTTTTTTGAGCCGCGTCCACAGCGACTGTCTTTCGTTTGCTCGTCCCTCCCTCCACTTAATCAACACCGGGAAGTCGCCGCAGATTACGATGGTGAATGCAACACTCGGACGCACGCTGCTAAGTCCGGACCTCCCGTGAAGTACAGACTCCGCTGCGCTGCATGATTCCAGCATTGCAGTACTCAGGTCCAGCGGCGTGCTACGAAAGGAGGTTTGTTCGATTTTGCTCGAACGCACTTGCGTTTAATCCGGGCACGACCGCGTGAGCATTGCTGCGCATTCAGTAGGCTTCATACACAATCCAAGTTCCAATCGACCGAATTATCGAGGTCATCGTACGGGCCATTCAATGCTTATATAAAGCTTACGTCTACACAACTTTCGCCTGGTTCGATAAACTATCCCCGTTTGATAGGAGGATATAGCGTCGTAAGTTTTACGGCTTGGCAACAAGGGTCAAACTTAAAATATTTAATTAATATCTGACTAAAGTGCTATCATGGGGAAACTTCTGGGGCATTGCAAGACAAGGGCAATCGAACAATTAAGTTGATATATTCACATCAAAACAATTAAAACCTGTAAATAACAGAAATATTAACTCTTCAATACATTAACTGAAAAACTTGTATTAAAAGAAAATACAAACTCTGTAATTTAAGTTTTCTTTTTTTTTTTTTGTATTTGTCTCAAAGATATTGCAGACGGTTCGAGCGATATGGTTCCCATCTCATTACAATATGGGTGATTTCATCTCACATCGTGTAGGCCAGAAAAAATAAATAAAACTCCTAATTTTGAATAGAAAAAAGTTATGTATAAACATTTTTTTTACCTAGAAGAACGGTAAAAAACGTGGGTTCGGATCATTTTTTTTCTTTCTTTTTCGAGGAGCGCAGGAGCGACCAAGGTGAAAATTTGCGACCTTCCCGACTTTCGAAGGTCGCATACTCTTCTCCTGTTTTATTTCTAGCTAAGCTATTTTACCTTTTTTCTATAAATCTCCGGACAACGTGAAGAAGTCTTAATATATTTATATATTTTTCACATCTTTATAAACAATTCGCGAACCATACCTCTCAGCTTTATTTTTCTATAAATTTGACACGCTGCATGGAAAACACAGAACAATTTCTTTTGAATTATATTAAGCTCAATAAGTTGTTCTAATTATCTCGCTTATTATCATCGCCTAAAACTTTCAAAAGTTCAGAAAGTCACTAATGTAACATTATTTTCTTAAAAAAAGAAAAGGAGGATGCCCTTCAGGCCGGTTGTTCTCCCGTATGTACACACATTTTCACATATATATATATAGGATCAAGCTGGTGGCTGAAAAGTTTGACGTGCCTGTTGTGTTCTCAGCTCCTTCAAAGTTGTCCCGTCTTTGCGCCGCAGTTAATCGTGTTGGGTCATCTGGGTCTCGGTGTGTGGTGAGCCACCGAACCCGGTATGTTACGTGCGCGACGGGTGTCGTGTGTCTGATCCCTCTGTCGTGTGGCAGGGTGTGTATAGGTCAGACGGGGAGGTGTGTCAACGTTAGGGCCAGGGGTCATTCCCTTTCCCTTCGGTCTTCACCGTCGGGACACCTTGCAGTTCACTGCGATAGGTGTTCGTGTTCTCCGGTTTTCACGGAGATTAAGATTCTGGCTGGTCACCGCAACAAAGTGGCTAGAGAAATTGATGAGGCGTTTTTTTATTTCTACCTACGGAGCGGACACCTGTGTTAGTGCCCCGTCCGTGGCTTTGGCGGATGACGAAGTGTCATCATTAAGAAATTCAGCAGATTTGTTTAAGTGCTCGGGCGCCTCAAGGGGTTGGATTATGCTTTATCTATCTCGCATCTTTTATATTTTTCTTTCTTTTCCTCGCAGGAATAAACTTCAGTTGCCAGTCAGCGTTCTGTTCGTTCACTTCTCGTTCTTGTCCCCTGTCTTTTTTGCGCTGTTTCTAAGTTTGCATTATGAATCAACTAGCCCAACTTCACGCCTTGTTGCATTTTTTTTTTACTTTTATTTTTTTGTTTTTTTAGATTATACTTGTGATTTTTTTTGTATGACCTCTATTTAAGCCTTAATATCGTGAAATGTTCGTTCATATTCAGCTTGGGCATAGGCATCCGTGTATTTCTTAAAATATATTGGAATATCTATGGGGCGATATGTCCACGCCGGGTTGGAGGACTCACTGTGAGGTGACCAGAACAAGACGAAAACAGTGTAAGTAAAAAAAAATTTTTTGCGTGGAAAATTAAAAATAAAAACTCAAAATTTCACCTGACGCTTAGATCAAAGAGCATACTGCACACCACTTTTCCTCTACCGCGCAGGCACTGCGACAAAATTCACCCCCCCCCCCCCATAAAAAAAAAAATAAAAAGCTATTAAGACGTTTGTGTTCGACTTGTTTTTTTTTTCCTTCGTTCCAACGTCCTCGCTACTGCCGTCCCTCCAAAGCTCGACGTGGCATCCACCCCCATCAGGTCTTCGCGCACAAGATAATAATAATAATAATAAAAATATTCTCCCTCCAAATTGTCCGTTCGTCTTGCATTCGCGCTCCCCACTGCACTCCACAAAAACGTTTGAGCTCGGACAGATCCCCAAAGGCCGTGCTCGTCGAAGGTCCTAGAATATGGGAGTGCAATGAAAGAATACAACACAAGAGCTCGCCTGCTTCAGTGTTGTGTCACGTGCCCTTTGGTTTGGTCGGAGCAACGTGTGTATCATGTGAAACGCTTCGTGTGAGGAAATGGCTCTGGTATGGCAAAATAGAACTCAAGTTTTGAGTGTGATTTCGAAACATAAAACTGATGTTTGTTTTTTTTTTTTTTTTCACTTACACCGTTTTGGTCTTGTTTCTGTCGCCTCATAGTGAGGCTACCATCAGGGCGTGGACATATCGCCCGGGAAATATCCAAATATATTTCAAAAATCAGAAAGACGGCCAAGCTCAATTGGTTTCTCTGTTTTTCTAGCTAAATACCAACACACATTTCACGGTATTAGGGCTCAAATAGAGGCTATACAATAAATCCAAACAAACATCATTGTTTGACTTACCCCGACCGCTTGCAGCTTACTTCTAAACCGTGGCAATGACGAATATACTGTATCCATATGTCCCTAAAGAAAGTATTTAGGCTAGCTTTATACAAAAGTAGGTTTATAGTCAGCGTTATTTTGAGATTATTTATACTTGATAAATGTAATAAAACGAAAGTCATTCCTACTTTTGCGCCCTCGGTCGGGTGGTACATAGGCTCGCAGAAATAATGGGCATCGACAACAACACTTGACTAACGAAACCGGTCGAAGTTTTACTATCCATCCAAATCCGGATGATGCATGCAGGTCACCATCCGAATGGAACATTCCAGTGAATACCTATCACTTCCGTTAGACTAAAACGAAAACCTCTAAAGGCGCTGAAATGCTTGCGATAGCCTGGTCCGCTCGAGTTCTTCCCCGCCGTTTCCATTCCTAAGCGTGTTATCTCCAATCGCCTCAGCCGATCTTCCCTACTGCCGCGTCTGCCCCGCCATACGGCGGCTGCGCGGCAGTGGGTGCACGCATAAATCACCACAAAGCCTCTAGTGTACTGCGAGCTCAAAGCCTCGGCCACCTAATATAGATCAACGTCGTCCCCCTTGCGTCGCGCACGTTGAACGCATTTCCCTCGGCGAGTGTCACTGACCTATGCACTTCACTGGGCGCCGCATCCGTACATTTCTAGGAAAGGATTATGAACACCAGGAGAGAGGTAACCGGAAACAATCCCCACTGGTGACCCTCCACAGGCGTCCAGCCTCAAATGGCAACTTTAGCCATGCTATAACGTGCTTGGGCGACGAAACAAAATAAAGTGAAAGCCGTTTACAACTCCCTGTAAAGCCGAATTGGAGCGCAGCTTTTAAGGAGGAGGAGGGAAGGGTACTAAAGGGAGGGTAGACTCCTCCTCCCCTCATTCTTTAATATGCTGCGGGGGGTCACCTCACCTCGGAGGGAGTGGGTCGCGTGACCTCGGGGGGGGGGGGGGTGTACGTGACCTTGGGAGGTCACGTGGGGGTCACCTTGGGGGTCACGTGACCTTTAGGTGACCTTGGAAGGAGTCACCCCAAGGTGACGCCAAAGTCACCCCAAGTTCACGTGACTTCCCCAGGTCACCCCAAGGTCACGTGACCCCGAGGTCACATGACCCCTCCAAAGGTCATGTGACCCCTCCCAAGGTCACGTGACCTTTGGAGGGGTCATGTGACCTCGTGGTCACGTGACCTTGGGGTGACCTGGGGAAGTCACGTGACTTTGGGGTGACTTTGGGGTCACCTTGGGGTCACGTAACCTTGGAAGGGGTGACGTGACCTCGAAAGGTCACGTGACCTTGGGAGGGGTCACGTGACCCCTCCCACCCATGGGTGAGCTGGGGGTCACGTGACTTTGGGAGTGCTCACGTGACCTTGGGGTGACCTTGTGTAGTAATCTTGATTAGCGATAGATGGCGCCAGTCGCCATCTTCTTGTGTTATTTTGTTTGTTTAAAAGATGGCGCCATGTTTCCTTTTATTTCTTATTACTGGCGCCACCTGGGTTTTCCTGTCAATAAACTGGGGCTCACGAGTTTTCGTGAGCAGTCGTTACCAGCCCACGCCCGGGATCGAACGTGTCTTTCTTTCGTCTGGCTCTTCTGGAACATCCTGTCTCTGATGGCCACGCCGGCCCGGAGTCCACCGACGATGGGAACAGCCGGGTCCTCCGAACCGTAAGCCGCTCGCCGGCGCGTCGGCCATCACGTCTTTCTTTGTAGTTTAGTTATAGCGCGGGCAATTAATACTCGGCACTCGTTCCACCCAGCGTTCTACCTTCTGCGCTGTCTCGGGACTGGGCCCCCGAGCACGCAGGAGGCTGTAGTCAGTATTCGTACCCAGCGTCCAAGTCAAGTCTTCTCTCTTTGTAAAATACTAAATGGCGACGACGTAAACGTTTTTTTGTTTTTTTTTTCTTCTTCGCTCTCGGGCGATGGTACGACTCCGCGTCCCGGTGCATTGGTCTGGAGCACCGGCGCGTTCCATTTTTTTTTTTTTTTGTTCCGTTCGATTTGGGCCTCGTCGGAACGCGCGGTTAGCTCGGCGGCGATGTAGCCGAGGTCTGTCTATTTTTCTTGTGCACGAACAGCTTTACCGGGAGTGGGGCCCCGGTGAGCATTAATTTTTTTTATGAACTTTGTTCGTTGCATTGCTTTTTCTGCAAACGTAATCGTACTTTGTTGTTTGAGTATGCTTCGTCGGTGACGTGTCACCGTGTCCCTCGTATTCCAACGTTGGGTTGGGGCCCTAACGTTCGATTTCCATTTCCTTTTGAAGCTTTTGAGCCAACGTGCTACAATTCATGGTTTTCGCGTGTTCCAACCACATTGTTGGTTCCGCATGTCTTAAACATAGTCCTTCTTGTAAAAATAACTTGTTCGCTGTCATAGTCACATCAATGTATCGGTGTCCCAGATCTTGTTTCATAGATTCACACCGCTTTAGGGGTGTGCGGCCAAAAGCTCTAAGTTATGGAAACAAACAACAGCTCACGCTGTTAGAGTTTTGAGGCCGCAACCCGTGTTTTCGGGGACACACCGTCATGTCGCAAACGAGTTCCGCCGTGGGTGTAGTGGGTCTGACGACCCCGCCTGCATTTTTGGCTGTCCCTGGGGCGCCTTATCAAGCTTGGTCAGCATGGAAAAAGTCATTTTTAGCATTCCTTGGTGCTACTGGATTAGATACTGTCTCTGCCACTCGTAAGAAGCAGATTCTCTTCACGATGCCTGGGGTCGAGGGACAACGAATTGTCGATTCTTTTCGTCTTGACGAGACGCCGGTTCCCGAAGGAACCGATGAGTTTTCAGCGTTTCTCACTACTCTGGAGAAACATTTTGAATTCTCCGGGTCTGTTATGCTGGAACGTGAGAAGCTGTTCGACAGGGTTCAGCAACCGGGTGAATCGGTGACAGAGTTTCTCACGGCGTTACGCCGACAAGGTTCTCTTTGCGCGTTCGGGGACGCACTCGACGCGATCCTTTGCGACGTTTTCCTGAGAGGATTGATTTCGAAGCGAGTACATGAGCGTATGCTCCGCGACTCCGTGGATGGGCAGTTCCCCACATTAGACAGAGCTTTCCAGCTCACGCGGCAGTATGAGCACCTCGCTGCAGCGTCGCGCGAGTATCACCAGGAGAACCCTGGAACTTCAACCCTCGGCGATGCCGGCAGAGGCCCGGCAGACGTACGGAGAGTCCTGGCGCGAGCGGCCGTTCGAGCGCCGCAGACCCAGGAGGGCGGTCCCTGGCCACCATCCTCCTCGAGCCCCGGCCAAGATGGCCACCCCGGCCTCCCGCCCGGGCCTGACCATGGCCCTTACCCGTTGCTGCTCGACCCCAGTTCGCGGGCACCGAGGTCTTCTGGCCACGTGCCCAGATACCCGGCGCGCATGAGCCACCCCACGAGTCGGGACCCTCCTCCGTCTCGGAGGGCCGAGAGAGCCAATGACGAGCCGCCGACGTGCTGGTTCTGCGGCAGGCGGAGCCACCCCCGTGAGCTGTGCCCTGCACGGCAGGCTTCGTGCTTCCTCTGCGGGAAGCCGGGCCACTTCGCGGTGGTCTGCTGCAGCCGTGCGCAGCCGTCGGTTTCGTTCGTTCGTGACCAGCGGCAAGCGGCGTTCCCGGTGCGCGGCCATGGAGCGCAGGGGATCGGGCGCTACCAGCGCCGAGCGTCCCGAGGCGGCGCAAGGGTGGGCGCGGTCCAGCCGGAGACGTGGCCTGACGCCACCCTGAATCCCGACGACGTGGTGCCTGTCCAGGCTACAGGCCACACTACGAGCGACAGAGATCGCCGCTGCTCCTTCACGGCCGACATCCAGGTGAATGGACACCCTTTAAGACTCCTTGTAGATACTGGGTCGTACGTCTCCATTGTAAATGAAGCCACCTTTAACCAACTAAACAAGGATGGCAAGATACGGCTGTACAAGCCACGGAAGACTCTCGTACACTATCTACAAGAACCGATCCCTGTGCTTGGATGTTTCCTTGGCTACGTGCATTTCAAAGATCGGCATACTTCACTAGAATTCTACGTAACCCGAAATGGACGTTCGCTGTTGGGAACAGATGCAGTCAAGGACCTCAGTATGACACTGTCGGGGGCTAACTATCAGTGCTCTACTGTACATCCAGCTGACGGAGGAGCCCCTCCTCGAGGCCTAGGGACGGCTGGCAGCCAACAACGACGGCCATTCACTGTGTCGTCGCACCAGCCGGGCCAACATCGCCATCCTGATGGTCTGGGCAGCCGGTTCCCTCCAGTCACTTTCCCCACCTGCCTGTCCTCACGGTCCTCTGACTGCTGCGAGGAGACTATGCCAAAGGTCATCGAAAGGTCGGACTGCGAGGAGACCTTTCCAAAGGTCGTCGAAAGATCTGACTCCAGGTCGACCCCTGTTCCACAAAGTCATCATGATACACAAGGTAACATCCACACAAGTATACATATCAAAGACACATCCAAGTTGCCGCCAGGCTTTGAAGATTTTGAACACCTATTTAGTCCTGGACTGGGTCTGGTTAGGAACTACACCCACAAAGTAAAGTTAAGACACAACGTGTCCCCTGTACAAGCGAGGCTCCGTCGACTCCCGATGACCCTCAGAGACCAGGTTTCGAGGAGATTTTCAAGTTAGAGCGAGAGGGAGTCATTGAGCGTGTGGATGCGTCAGAATGGGTGTCGCCCATCGTTGTCGTTAAGAAGCAAGACGGCAACATCCGGATGTGTATCGACCTTCGCGCACCAAACCAGGCCGTGGTCAATGACTCATTTCCTCTTCCACACATCGATGAGCTCTTAAACTCCTTGGGAGGTTCCTCCTACTTTTCCAAACTTGACTTGGCGTCCGCGTATCATCAAGTTCGCCTCGACCCGGTGAGCCGCGACCTCACCGCTTTCATTACCCATGAGGGGTTGTTCCGATTCAAGAGGGTTTGCTTCGGGTTGGCTTCGGCAGCCGCTGCATTTCAACAAATCATGTCCAAAATCCTGAAGGATTGTCCAGTTGTTCAGTTTTACCTCGACGATGTCATTGTGTATGGGTCGTCCCTACAGGAACATGATGCCAATCTCCGTCGAGTTTTGTTGCGTATTTCCCAGGCGGGAATGAAGCTAAACTGTAAAGGTGTTTTTCAGGTCCAAGAGCTCTCATTTTTGGGACACCATCTCTCCATGAAAGGACTAGCACTCCTCTCATCCAAGGTAGATGCCGTCCTGAATTTCGAGACCCCTTCTGATTCTCACAAACTAAAGGCGTTTTTAGGACTCGTTGAATATTATAGCAAGTTCATTCCTCAGTGCTCCACTCTTGTGGAACCCATGCGTCGTCTCCTGAGAAAAGGAGTCCATTTCAACTGGTCTCCAGAAGTCGAGGCCAGTTTTCAGAGAGTTAAGACTTCCTTGAAAAAAGCTCCAATTTTGTCCATGTTCAACCCAACGTTGCCCATTGTAGTAGCTACTGACGCGTCTCAGTACGGTCTGGGAGCTGTCTTGCAACAGCAGTACGGAAACCAGCTCCGTCCAGTAGCTTTTGCGTCTCGCTCGTTGACAGACACCGAGCGCAGATACTCCACTGGAGAAAAGGAAGCCTTGGCGTGCCTCTGGGCGTGCGAGAAGTGGCACGTTTACCTGTGGGGCCGTTCGTTTGTGATCCGCACAGACCACCAGGCGTTGGTTACTCTTCTTTCTAACAAAGGATCCGGGATTCGTCCGCTTAGAATCACCCGGTGGACATCAAGACTCCTCAACTACAACTTCAAGATGGAATTCCAGAGAGGCGCCACCAACGTCGTTGCTGACGCCTTTTCCAGGCTGCCAGTGCCAGACACTGAAGAAGGCATGAAGTTTGATGAAGAGGTTGTCTCCATGGTAACGGTCCCCTTGTCGAAGGGAGAGTTCCAAGAGGCGACAGCCAATGACATCTTGTTACCGTCTGTCATCCGTTATACAACGTCGACCTGGCCAGAAGACATCTCCCCGGATCTGCGGCCCTACTTCCATGTGAGAGAGCAGCTCTCCATTTTCCAGGGCATGTTATACAAGGCTGAGAAGCTCGTCGTCCCTGCGCAGCTTCGGGACAACATCATACATATTGCACACGAGGTCCACCAGGGGATCTCCAGAACCACAAGTGTCATCCGGGAACACTACTGGTGGCCCCTGATGAACCAGGAGATCAAGATGAAGTTGGAGAACTGCGCAGTATGCCAGTCTACCGACAGGCCCGTGAAGACTGCACCTGCACCGTTGCAGCCTGTCAAGTTGCAGCCTGTCCCGAGAAGGTCTCCCTTGCGAGATAGTCACCGACAACGGTGTCCAGTTTGTTTCAAGAGAATTCCAGGAATTCCTGCGCCAGCAAGGAATCAAGCACCGGAGAACGGCACTGTACCACCCCCAGAGCAATGGACAGGTTGAGTGATTCAACCGGGTACTGAAGTCCTGCCTCCAGCTGGCTGTGGTGCAGGGTCGCCCTCTTCCGGACGCTGTCCGAGACCACCTTGAAGCTTACCGTCGGACGGTGCATCCCGCGACAGGTTTCGCACCGTCTCTTTTACTGCATGGACGTATTCACCGGTCCAGGCTTGACGTACAAGACATGCCGACGAGAGAAGCCCCTGCCAATTTCTCGGAGCAGCGTGTTCAACTTCCAGAGAGGGTACAGGTGTACCAAGACAAAATGAAAATTTATTCTGATAGACGCAGGGCTGTGAGACGGCCACAGTTCCAGTCTGGTCAAGCCGTCAGAGTTTTCAAGCCTATACACCAGGACAAATTACACAGCAAATATACAGAACCACAGAGGGTACAGACACAAATAGGACCTGCAACATATAGATTGGAAGATGGCAGGAGATGGAAAGCAGCCAAGCTGACTAAGACTTCACAACCACCTCCTGACCAATCGTCAGTATCTGACTGGGACGATGACGACGACCTGTCGGCAGGCACAACTCGTGTGCCTTCTCAGGTCTTCTACCCAAGGATGGTTGCACCTTTTCCAATCGTGGTTGGACCTCCGACACATGGCTGTTCGGGGAGTCTGACAGCATCTCGTCTGGCAGCGTCTGGCCCACCTGTGGAACCTGGTCTTCCTGCTGCACCGGCGCCTGCAGCGCTGGGTTCCCCTGTGGAGCCGGATCTTGCAGCTGCAACAACTTTTCCTGCTGTTGGCCCTGGTCCATCCGTGGATACAGGCCAGGCAGTAGATCCTGGCCACCCTGATGAGCCCGGGGTTACTGCTACTTCCGCTCGCCCTGGTCCATCCTTGGACCCAGGGCAGTCTACAGACCCTGGCCGCCCTGCCGTGCCCGGGTCCTCTTCTGTCGCTGGCCCCTCTGAGAGGCCTGTTGGACAACTTCCAGCTCCTCCCCTGGCTAGGGAGCAGGCAGGGACACGAAACGACTTCGACTCGCCCGTGACGAGCACTCCGTTGGGGTCTCACCCAAGTACGCCGTCTTCGATGCCCCCACTCGAAGACCCCGCAGACGAGACCCCAGGTGATCTTCAGGTGACCCCAGGTGAACTTCAGGTCCCACCTGCAGGGCCTGAACCACAGGCTCCAAGTGGTCGACCCCGCCGGAAGAAGCGACTTCCAGCTAGATTCAAAGACTATGTAATGTCGATGCTAGATAGTAGCTATGAATCGGACTAAAGTGAATAGACATGCAAGTTAAACTCACCACATTTGATTTTGGAACTTTGGTAAAATATGTGTCGTTCATGAGTATATTTTTTTTTAAGTGCACAAGTGTTTTGAAACGTGAAACTGTTTTTGTTACTTGTTGGCAGCCCATGGTTGACACTGTTGGGCAGCCTCAAAGGCAGCAGCCAAAGTGACTCATGCTTATAGTTCTGATGCATCATATCTTCATAGTAAAAATCCTTGGCCAAGGTACTTAAAAGACATGTCCATGACAAATGCGAGACACAAAACAACACTACTAACAAACTAATCAATACACTACAAGGGTGTCATGGACATGGACTTTTGCATCACTCATAAATGCTCTTGATAAAATATGCTTTGAATTTCGTCTTGTCGTCGGCTTCCGACGAAACGTGCTAGTTGGTCCAGCCCCAAAATGAACTCTGGTGTCCGTGCAGACAGTTTTGCGACGTTTCGTTCTCCTTATCGAAGGGGGAAAAGTATCGTGTTGATGTTGAACTTTCCACTGAGTATTTGGACAGTTAAGTATAATGTGGCAGAGTTTTAAAATATTATTGTTATTCAGTATTTGATCATTGTTAAAAGTATGCATGTCTTCCAGTACTTCCCTCCGTTTTTCTTAATTTTTAGGAGGGAAGAATGTAGTAATCTTGATTAGCGATAGATGGCGCCAGTCGCCATCTTCTTGTGTTATTTTGTTTGTTTAAAAGATGGCGCCATGTGTCCTTTTATTTCTTATTACTGGCGCCGCCTGGGTTTTCCTGTCAATAAACTGGGGCTCACGAGTTTTCGTGAGCAGTCGTTACCAGCCCACGCCCGGGATCGAACGTGTCTTTCTTTCGTCTGGCTCTTCTGGAACATCCTGTCTCTGATGGCCACGCCGGCCCGGAGTCCAGCGACGATGGGGACAGCCGGGTCCTCCGAACCGTAAGCCGCTCGCCGGCGCGTCGGCCATCACGTCTTTCTTTGTAGTTTAGTTATAGCGCGGGCAATTAATACTCGGCACTCGTTCCACCCAGCGTTCTACCTTCTGCGCTGTCTCGGGACTGGGCCCCCGAGCACGCAGGAGGCTGTAGTCAGTATTCGTACCCAGCGTCCAAGTCAATTCTTCTCTCTTTGTAAAATACTAAACCTTGGTTACGCCGACGGCGACGGCGACGCCGCTCAAGCCGGAAAGGGGCGCCTAAGAGCTGCGCTCTAAAAAAATATTACATTTATAAACTATACCTCTTGGCAGAAAACTATCGTTTCTGCAAGGACGCAAAAACTAAAGAATAGTAAAAGTGAGTTTTTTTTAGAATAATTATACAACGAAGAAAGAAGAGAACGAGGTAAAAAGCAGGTCTGGACCAAGGCGAGGACGAAAACGGCGACGACGGGGCAGTAGCGAGCACGACCATCTCGCGCCAGGCTCCACGTGCTCGCCCGGCCTTCATAAATTCTTTTTCTGTTTCATCAACGTGTCCTGTCCTGTCCTTTCTACTGCCGACAGCACCACCTAACAGTATGGCGGAGCACGGCCGGACTGGAAGCGCGCGCTCTCTTTTTCTTCTTACGACCTTTGCAATTGGGGAATCGCCACCTCCCGCCGCAATTCGCGGGGGGCGCTGTCACCTCACGCCTGGGCTACCTTTTGCTGTTTGCACAGAGTGCGTCTGACAGTGTATCTCAGCGCTGTCGTAACTTCCCGCCGAGATTTTTATAGCCTTTGACATCTGATCCTTACGTTTAGACCCTCAGCCACTATCTAATGCGCTTCTGGTGAGCCCAAAACTGTGAATATTTCGCGCACATCCCCGAGAGATTCGGGAGTAAAAAGTAGTAAGTAGAGACGGCGAATGCAATTGCGGAAAAACTATACTGGTTTCTACCTCCAG
The DNA here is from genome assembly GCF_016920785.2 of Ixodes scapularis. Classification (NCBI taxonomy): domain Eukaryota; kingdom Metazoa; phylum Arthropoda; class Arachnida; order Ixodida; family Ixodidae; genus Ixodes; species Ixodes scapularis. The sequence goes on along the minus strand of NW_024609840.1, from coordinate 219,781 downwards.
GACTTCTGTTGCAACTCAAGAACAAGAGGAGATGGACCCCTTTTACGTGGAGGAACTATAAACGATAAATAATTCGTATACTTTCGTGAAATGTAAGCAGCCCCAATCTACCTATGGTCGTGGTCTGCATCATCATTTCGTAGGCCGCACATGAAGTCGGTCAGCTGCTCTTGATGAGGGTCAGCGTAGTAGTCTGTTCAATTTTCGCACCATGCATTTTACAGCCTAAAGTGCTTCCTCGAGGGCTTGTGCACATATCCAGCTGATTTTTTGCTTCTGCCCGTGGCCGTCTTTGCATGATTAATCAGAGGTATTCTGACGAACTTGTTGCAAATTAATTGCACTGACAGAATGGAACGCAGCAGCAGACCACAGCCGCGCTTTCCGAACAACGGCGTGCTAGGGGTCAGAGAAGTACAGAGGACCCGTCCATGTCACAGGGGAACGCAGTTTGCTGACGACACTGCCAGTCCGTAGAGTGACTTAAATCGGAGCGAAGTTCAATAAGCCGTTGCCAAAACAACAACCTACGAAGCTCGAACACCAGCGTAAAGCAGCTCGAAGGGACTCTCCGAGTGAGGTGAAGTGGGGTGGAGTGGTTGCGCCCCTGGCGGCAAGCAAGTGAACTACATAGGGAGAAAAAATACCGTTGACTCTCCGGCGATTGCAAAGGCCGTAAGAAGAGAAAGAGTGCCTGCGCTTCCAGTCCGGCCGTGGGTGGAGGTGCGTAGTCATCCTTCTCCCCTACATTGAACATCGTCACCGCTATCATCCTGCCTTTTACAATTCTTGCGATTTTAGGTAGTGATATCGAAATAGAAAACAGACACAACTGAGTGATATTAATATATTTCTAGGGAGCTCCTTTGGAGCTTTCTATTGACATAAAAAAAATATGAATATAACCTAAGCAGGACGCAGATAGCAAGCTGTAAATATTTATAAAACATCGTCCAGGGAGGTTAGCTTGAGATTAAAAAAAAAAGTATAAATTTATAGAAAAATTGAATTATTTTAAAACCTCTATAATATCTCCAGAGTTACAAATAACAATAAAAATAGCGCAGAGACAAAAACCACGCAATGATAGTGAGTCAAAGATGCAACCTTCGGCAGTATGGAGAAACACTGATTTCCTCCGAGGCCGCTCCTGCGGCGCAGCCCTCGAGAACAAAAAATCCGAACCCGCCTCTTTTACCTTTCTTCTAAGTGGAAAACTACCTACAAAATGTTTTTCCTCGTCAATAAAAAAAGAAGATTGATTATTGTTTTGCCTGCTTGATTTTAGATGATATCCCCCATATCGATATAACATGGCGACATCTTACCTCCAAAGTTATATATCACATGAAATACAGTATTGAAGGTGCAATCTTTTGAAATTATTTAAAAGAAAATAAACCCTCGTTTCGGGTAGTGAAACCCTTTTTTTTAAATTCAATTTCCCAGGTACACTGAGCGGGGAAACTGGGTGCGTAGGCTACGTTTAACGGAGAAACTGAGGGTGTCTAGGCTACGTGACATCGATTTCCCTACCAACTTTAGCGGCGAAACTGAAATGGTGTATCGGTCACTTGACATGAGGTCACGTGACGTCAACGTTTCCGCCAAATTTAGCAGGAAACTAACTATGTATATAGCTCTCGTTACCTCGGGTCACGTCACATCAGATTTTCCGCTAAATTTAGCGGGGAAGGGAATAGGTCACGTGACATCAATTTCCCTGTCGAGTTTGACCGGGGAATCTAATTGGTGTATAGATAATGTGACGTCTGGTAACGTATCATCAATGGACGTCACGTGACCTGAACAGTTTGTTTCCCCGCAGAATTTAGAGGGAATTGCACTGACGGAAGGAGAACAGTTTGGAATTGGGGGTCCCTTAAAAAGCCTTTCATGCTTTAATACGTAATGTTTCCCGCTGTAAAAGCAGACTTTGGAAGTAATCCGTTATTTTTTTAAGTAATTTTTTATCTGCAAGGTTATTTTTGCGGCAGTAATCTGCATTGAAATTTCGTTACAAAATATTGGTAACTGATTAATTACCCATTACTTAAAAAAAACAAAAAAAAAACTAACATAGTACAGAAACTGGAGCAATATGAGCGGGCGATTCAGCAGCATTAAGATAGCAAGATAAACAAAATAGAAAACATCCTGATGAGGAAGATTAACCGAAAAGAATACACGATATTTTACTGACCGCTCACTAGAACCGCCAAAGAAACGTGCAATGCATGTACGAATATGCGAAAAACAAAGATCCAGAAGACAACGCCGAGTAGGCTCTGCCTCTTTCCATCGCCTTCCATCGTGTTTTTCTTCTTCTCTTGGGGAGGAGAAAGCTCTTCGTGTTTATTTCTTTTTTTTTTTTTTACTTTTACCCCGCTTGAAAAGCCCGTTTCAGTAGGGAGCTTTCATAGATCGGTTCTTTACCTACCTCCAAATCGTCTCGCAGAGGTAGACGCTGTTACTGAGCATGCGCACCATTAGCTTTGCCTGCACAATTCTAGGGGTCAGTTACGGTCGCCGAGAGCTAACTGGATGGTAGTTGTGGTAGCAGCCTTCGCTGCCTTGGCAGCCTAGATGGGAACGGAGTGCACCTACGTTCTTCATATTAAATGCAAGATTTTATTCTTACAAGAACTCCCATGATGCAGGGGTAGGAGAAATGAAAAGGAGTGTTTCAGAACATTTTGAAAATATCAAAAATGTTTCTATTGTTTTTTGATGAATGTACGGAAGAAGTGGCGTGAAAGTAATTGGTAACGTTACGAGTAAAGCAATCCGTCACTTTTCAGCGAAAGCAATTTTTAACGGTAATTCATTACAATTGAGGCTCGGTGATTCCTTAATTGTAATCCATTACATTTTCCAAGTAGTGGGAAAAAATATCTGTAAAAGCCACGTACGGAAAACAGGTCCTTGCATTTGGACTCTCAATTGGGGAGCCATTTCCTGCATATGTGAATAACCAGGAGTGCGAACTGATTTTTCCTTTTTCTACTACCTTTCGCCGTTGCGATGACAGTGTGGTACAAATAGCGCCCTTATCCAATACCGCTATTTCAAGTCAACTCCCTCTAGTTCAATGCTTTTCGAGTGATTGGCTGATACCCCTGCCGCACGTAAATTTGATGCAATTTGTATCTAGAGATTGTTATCGCCCCTACAAAAATATTTAAGACCGTCTATAGAAATTCTATTCACATCTTAACGACTCTCAACTTTCTATTTCGTCACGTTGCATCTACAATATTGAATAGACTTTCTATAAACGTTTGACAGACTTTCTTTTAACTAAAGTCTATAAAGTATTGATGATAGAAATGCAATAGAATTTCTCTCACCACGTCTCAATATATGCCTTGCACCGACGTCACATCATCCATTTCGTACCACAACTAAAGAGTGAGAGAGAAAAGCTGCTTTTGTAAAAATGTTGAGCGACGGGTTATTCCTCTACAATCTTCTATAGGGAGAATGGCGATGTTTCGGCAGGTACAGGACACAGAAAGGAGAGTCGCGGGGAGATGAGAGTTTCTCCTTCGGCCTCTTCACTTGTCGTTTCCGGAGAGTTGACGAAATGACGTCAGCTCCTGACGTCATTTCGTCAGCTCTGCAGACTTTCTGTGCAGACTTCCTGTCACCATATTTCATCTGTAGATTTTCTATTTCCATTAGGCATACATAGACTTACTGTCACTATATTTCTATAGAAGTTTTATAGACTATAATCGATACGATAATAACGTTCAGTGCAGAGAAACGACATTAAACCCAGTTGGAGCCTCCTTGTGGGGGCTGCTTTTTTCGACAGTGTAAAATAATTATCGCCTCTTGCAGTGCATTATAGTTATTGATGCAGTTCACCAACCCGTACAAAGTGAACATCATATAATTTATGCGCGAAAAAAAAAATCCCAATATATTTCTAGTCTTTTTATCCTTTGGGATAGTCCTCATTCAGGTGATTGGCTTTCAAGTGTTTGTAGCAATGGAGGAGTCAACTCAACTGTAGTGAATTAACTAGTGTTATGAGTGCTCCGTGCCGTGTGTAATTGCGATGTCTCCGTATGTGCACACGGCGTGTTTCCTTAGATGCCTCGTGACAACCCTAAAATAAATATTATGAATTTATTTTTTTTTCTCGCGAAAAACGGTTTTATTGTTGTTAAAAAGGGCATAGAAGCGTTTTAAAAATTTCTAGTTGTTTTCTACAGAATTTTTACACACTAAGGTCTGTAGAAAGTCTAAAAAAACCGGCCAAAACGCTTCAGACAGTGCATAGAAAACTGCATACATCTTATCTAGAACATCTATAGCTTCTATAAACTATGGTGTAAAGAAATTCTGTAGAAAGTGGATAAATATTTTTGTAAGGGCGGCTAATCAGCTCGCGATCCAGACTGCAAACCTGTATGAACCAGGCTGCGCCAGGGGTAACGCGTTCATTGGTCCATCAATTGATGTCATTCGATGGAACTGGCATTCAAATTTATTGGCAGGGTTTCGACGATTTTTATCTGGCGCGGTGGATATTATAAGTCGCATAAAATGCGCATTTGATTAGGGCCTGCGATTAACCCTGGCGAGGACATTGTACTACGCTTGTGAGAGGCTTGTTTTTACCGTTTTGTGAACAACACATTTCATGACTCGAGAGGAGAGAGGTGAAGAGAGCCGAGGCTACCTGCGAGCGGGCTCCGAAGGAATTCAGTCTCTCAGAGATAACTCGAGTCATCCCCAACTTTCCCAGGAAATGAAGAGCGCAGTGATGATTGTCAATACTTTGAGCATGCAAGTAAGTCCCATTCCAAAGCATATAGTGGACTCGTAGTGCGTCTCAGAGTGTCCCGTTACTTCTATCGATACGTTTTCGTACTGAATGGCGCTCAAGGAAACAATGGTGCTATCGAGTTCGTCGTCAACAAATGCGTGCCACCATCGCTGTATCATCTCACGAGCGCCTTCTCAGTAATGTGTACTTAGGGGTGTCGTATTCATGTATACGCTTTCCTATCACCCAAAACTCGTCCGTGATGTGCGGAGGCCAGCACTCTCGGGGTTACTGAAAGAAGGTAACGAAATACGTTTGTCGTTACTTTCAAGACAAAGGCGTTACCTAACTACGTTACCTGAAAGCAAAAGGTACATGTTACCGTTACCGGTAAAAAGTAACGCAAGTTTCTTTTTATTTATAAATTCACGGTAGAAACTTTTTTTTTTTTTTTTGCTACAGCGTTTTTTGACACCGGGGCAAAGGGCGTGTACGTTGAGGTTTTCCTAAAGTTGGACCCAGGGTGTGATGAACGGCAGGCAAAATTTTGAAGGTATGTTCCTAGCCTCCTATATACTGACAAAGCCTGGCAGATCGCCACTAGAAGCGACCGCCGAGATGGAAAGGTGGAGCGGCAGACAAGGGATGGCAGGAGAGCCACGTGACTGGCGCCCCGCTGCAGCGAGTCGCCGAAACACACTTCTCCCGAGCGAACAAGCGTGTTTCGGGTCCTCGCCGCTGCAAGCTGTACGCTGATGCCCAGGTTCCCTGGGAAATTGCTCTTTGACGTCTCTGTGCTAATCCCCCGGTTCCAAATCTGCGACCGGGCACTCTATGGCTCCGTCGTCTAACTGCCAGGCTTAGTGAGTACAGAAGAGGCTATGGTATCTGAAATGAGTTCAATTATTACTTCCTTTCGTCTTATTTTCAGAAGCAGCCGACGCTACGAGCTAATGAGACTAATCAAGCAGCGTTAAAAGCGCAAGTCACTGAGCCTTCTTTGTTTATGATTTGTTCAGCGATGTTAGAATACGTACAGAAACATGACGAATACCATGATGATGCCCTTTTTACTCCGTCTGATTGGTCCCATAAGCTCGTACCGTCGGATGCGTCTAGTCTTGAGGTAAAACAAAGTATAGAGAGACGAAATAATTTTAAGCGCAATTTGTTCATGTCTTGGGAGGAAGATGTAACGAGTAACGAAACTACGTTACCCGTCAGTTGAAATAAGTGACGTAACTACGTTACCCGTTACTGTTTTGCGAAGGTAACGAGTACGTTACTACGTCAGGTAAAAAAGTAACGGCGCGGTAACGCCGTTACTTGTAACCCGTCACAGTCAACACTGGTGGAGGCGCACCTGTTTCGCTGCTATCGGCACCGCCACGTGGCCGATCGCCAGCAGGCTCAGGGAAGCGGGAACACGTCGAGCGTATGTTCCGTTTGCGTGGAAGGTATCGCAACGATCTCAAATTCTTGAGTACAGCGCTTGCAGGAAGAGAAGCGACCGTCGCTCTTGCAGGGGACGCGACGGGCGCGACCAGTCGAAATCCGGCGGCGGTTTCTCCTGGGTAGCCCCGCATACGCTGGCGCCGCCGCGCATGCGCAGTCGTACGTCTCCTAAGTGCCGCGAAAGCGCGTGCGGGCTACGTCGTGTCTTGTCGTAAAATCTGCTTGTACACGGCCTCATTAAAACAGCGCTTGAAGCTACAGAAAGAACATATTTACACGTGTCTAAGTAGGACACGCAATGTCCGAAGGTTGAAGAAACTTTTTCGTCAGATTTCAGTGTAATTCGCGAACGCAGGGCGAAAAATTGCCTTAGCCAAGCCCGGCGTTTCGCCAGGCCACTTACCCGCAAACGCTGTTGTTATATTTGACGAATGTGACCCCTTCTCCACCAAAGGGGAGTTGGCGATAAAAGGAAAGAGATGGCGATACTCTGGTTCCGCTTTTTAGTTACTTCAGGAATAGGTAAATAATACCGCTCCTATCTGCACCCAGGTCAAAAGAAGAATCAATTTTGTTAAGTCGCCTAAACAATAACAAAAGGAGAAAATCTTGAACTTTGAACTAAATGACACCAAACAAAAACGCACGCTCTCACATAAATACAGAAACCTATACATGAGTGGTTTGGCCGCTCAAAATCCCTATCAGCAATTCATCAATTGTGCAAGCACACTTTGAAGCATGGCGGTACACGGGCCCCCTCCGCTTGTGTTCGGCTGCAGCAAGAGGCGAGCCGCTCGCGCCTTGTCGATGAAGAAAGCAACGAGAGGTGCAGTGATCGATGAAACCAATACATCGATTATTTCTATGCTCCGTAACATTTTATATTCTACGCCGCACCGATTTTAATAGGCCGGGTCACACAGACCGATAATCCCGCATGGGCAACTTCACTTATGGTTCGCGTTAAAGCATTGTATTGATGTTTCGATATATCCATGCCGTGGAAGGTGTCCACGAAAAATGCGTGATTGTCACATTCTTGTTTTGCCTCAACGATATTTTCTCGCGTACTCCAGGTTGAAATTTATTTTTGTCGTTATTATTTAGTCGCGCATACGAGATACCGAACCCACGTGTTTGAGAACGAAAGGAAACGAAAAACGTCCAGAGATTCTTGGCCACCTCGGCAGAAATCGTTCAGGAAGGTGAACGGCAGATTCTCTTCGTTCGTCTGAAACAATCAGTCGATCTGTTGCAGCGAACGCAAAAAGGAACCTGTCAGCAGCGACCGGCCCGCTTGCATCCGTGTACGCAAACTTTCAGCACTATGTGAGCACGTAATCAGGGCCAGTGGACCGATGGAGAATGCTCTGGAGATAACATTGAAGAGGAAAACGTCGCTCTATAGCGGCAAGGAGGAGACGACCTGAGAGCAGGGTGTCGAACCGGAACCGAACCGAACCGAAAACCGGAACAGAACCGTTATTTTTAGCCGAACCGGAACTGAACCGAACCGAAATCTTCGCCGCCATCTTGGAACTGAACCGGAACTGAACCGGAAAAAAATATAACGGTAACCGGTTCAAAACGGTTCACGGTATTTTTTTTGTTAGTATTACAAATTTATTATTATTGGCACGTGTATTCCTCTACGTATTGATCAAATCGTCATATACAGAATTGCAATGCATAATAAATCCTGGTTTTTTGCGGCGCTTTCTTATTGGCACTATGATTAGCCATGTGTCACAATGTCACGTGACGTCATGATGTCAAGACATTCTGTCAAGTAATGTCACATCACGTGACCCCGTGACGTCACGTGACTCACCGCGTTAAGTCGATTCGAATTGAGGACGTCGCTAGATCTATTAACGTTGTTGATACCGTGACGTCACATGACATCACAACTTCACACTGAGAGTCACGTGACACCATGATGTACCCGATTGTCATGATCCAGAGTCAAATGCTCTGGTTTATGACAACCAGTATCGCCAAACATTCGGGTAACGCTCGTGTTCAACTCAAAGATTATGATGGGCCCGAGTCCCACTAGAGCTAGAAACAGAAACAAACGAAAGCGACAAGCCTCAGACACATGCAGCATGTTCGCGATGGTACCTTTATACGGCTTTGAGTTGTTCGGTGCTCGCGAAGTTAGCACGAGTGTTTACAAGCCTGCAAATGGTACCATCGTGTGCATGATACTCGTGTTTGAGCATAGCCTTCTTTATTCTACAAAGCCTGTCAAATCGCGAAATACTCTGGTTTAAGGCTAGCCGCTGTCGTTTGTTTCTGTTTGTCGCTTTAGTGGGGCTCGGGCATTATAGCCCAACTAAAGCTATATCTGAAGATCAGCCCATGCTCTATGCTTTGCCAACCCTGCGTATGACTATGATAAACACTGACGGTGTATATATTAGGATCAGATCACGTGGCTGATAGTTCTAATTGTGAGTTGAGGAGGGGAAAGCTGTTTCATTTCTTTCTTTCGACTGTCTGCCATTTCGCGGGGGGGCAAACTAATGGATGCTTTTGCAAGTTATCAACGTCAAGGATTACAACTTAGCGGTATTTATTGAACTTAAGGTAAAAAAAAAAAAGATGCTGCACGACCCATTTTACATGTATGCACACCATTGAGGCTCCCAAACATGTTTTCGTTATTGCTGAACTGCCTCAGAAAGTTGTCCCGAGAATAGAAGTGTGAAAGGGTCTAAATGTGACGTATTAGTCGGACGTTACATGGAACTATTAGTGTGTACGGGAGGGATACCTGAAAAGAAAGATCCTAGTGGCCTCACGGGGATAGCCGAACGTTGGCAGCCGCTCTAAGTCTCACAGGAGTGCCGCTCTCAAGTTCTCCAAGTTTCGACCGCCCTGTATTTTGTTTAACCTTCACAGTTTGGTGCAAAGTTAAAGCAAGGAAGAATTACTGTTAACAAGTGACACAAATATAATTGTCGAGTGAACACCACTCAATACGGAGCAGGCAATCCCTGAGGAATAAAAAGTATCTTGAGGAGACACTAAAAAAAAAGGGAGTGGGGAGGGGGGTAGTTTTAAAGCATACTGTGTCGTAAAGATTCCTCTGCCCCACATTTTCGGCGCAGACTAGAAAGCGTGGCCTGGAAACGATAGTGACAGATGGGTAGTTGGTACAACTTTTATTTGTAAAAACACTCTTGCCAGAAAGCACGTTTTCGTCGTGCCAGATACTCGCGCCGTGCCTACCGACGATGTACCAACAAGAAAAATGTGTGCCTCTCAAATACATAGCTTGCACTGAGCGCGAAACTTTTGCAGCGTGCATTTTGCCAAACCGGATTTGATTTTCTCAGCAAGAACAACTCGCAATGACAACCAGTATCTAGTGCGATTACGTCACGTGCAAACCATGTTAAATACTTCAGCTTTCTGGTGAAGTGCGACGTTCGCAACACCAGCACTAGACGTCCAATGTGTAAAGTTGTGTAGTATTTATAGTAGTCTCGCGATGATATAGGAAGCGAGCAAGCCGGCCGTGTCGCGGCGGTCGCCTATTGTTCGCCGCGACCTGGCGGTAGCCGCCGCAGGAGCATCGGGCAGCAATGGCGACGAACAGCACGGCGGACAGTGTCCCCGTCGTGATTACAACGGAATTTAAGGCAGTTACGAGTTCGGAAAGTCCCTTCGGAAGCCGGTGCCGCCGGCAACGAACAGCGCAGAGGATAGTGGGCGACTAAGAATCCGGAAAGCTTCTTCGGTAGCCGGTGCAGAATCATCGGGGGGAAGCAGTGGCGATTAGCAGCACAGCCGACGGTGTTCCCGGGGTGATTACGACGGGGTTTAAGGCGGTTACGAATTCAGAAAGCTTTTTCCGTGGTGCCAATATAACGAAGAGAAAACTGTTTCATGAATCTGGCCGCGTGTGCGACGTGAAGGAGGTCCGTTTCGACGGACAAGTGGATGTCACGGAGCGCCGTACTCTGCAAACAAAATTAAGCGCGCCTGCAAAAACATTTTGTTGGCGTTGAGTGGACTGCGGTAATTATGTACGTTTATTTCTGAATCAGCTTGACAATAACTGGGCGATATTTTTTCGCGCCGTTCCGCGATTCTCTTTACTATCTTCCTGTAGGCTGATGGAAACATCCAAGGGTATGCGGAGGGCAAGTTCGTCTGCTTCTTGCGCAGGGGGTAGCGGTGACGTCAGAACGCCGAGCCCTGATTGGCTGATCGCGACCCCCTATCTGAGCGTCGTCTGCTCCTTTGCAACGTCGTCTGCGTCTGTCTTACCTTTCCTGCGACTTTCGGAAAAGCAGAGGCCAGATTTACGAAACGATCTTACGCCAAAAATGTGCGTAAGACAAAACTTAAGAACAAATTCGTATTCACGAAACGAAATTTTCGTAATTTTTTTGCAGGTTACGACGAGATCCTACGACAGCTCCGAAGCTGTCTTACGCACTTCTCACGATCAAATCAGCAATGGCTGACAGCGTCACGGTCGCGACGATCCACGAACATTTATTTTTCTACGCGCGCTTCTCACGCGTCCCGACTTCAAGCAGCAAGAAAAAAAGTAAAAAGCACCTGAAACAGATTACGACGAACAAGAACGCAGGATCCACAAACACCCGGGAAAAGCTCCAACGGCCACGATTACACCGAACACGACCAAGCGAGTACGGCAGTTAGGCCTAGCAGGCACTCCGCGACTCGGCGACCGTCTGCCCACAACCGGCTGGCGTGCTGAATGGAATATGCCCGCACGACCTTTGTGAACCCTTCCCGTATTATACTTTGATCGCTGACCACAATTTTAGATTAAGAGGTCACTTTCTTCCTCTTGTTATCTCCTTGTTTCCCGAGGCAACGGTGACTCTCGCCGGTGAAAAAGCGGTGAATCTCCGCCAGACGCAGGAAAGGTAAAGCAGCCATCGCTTTGACTAGCAGACGTAAAGCAGACGACGTTAACTGCGCCAACTCGCCGACGCCGTTAAAGAATGAGGGGTCTCGCCGCACACGAAAGGAGGGAAAAAGTATTTGGGAGGGAACTTGCGGGGCAGAAACGCGCTTACCCCCTCTCGGTTCTTAGCAAACAAACTTCAGCGCCTCGGGAGAGCTCGCCAGTGAGTCGTTTGACTTCCCTCCTTGATGCGCGTCTGCTAGTTGTTAGACAAAAACAACGTACCGCTCGAGTTATTTAGTCTGCCCCCTCTGAAAGGCGAAGTCGAGCTCGCTGGTAAAGACCTGCACTTCCGAGAGTCGCAGGAAATGTAAGACAGACGCAGACGACGTTGCGAGCAGACGACGTTGCAAAGGAGCAGACGACGCTCAGATAGGGGGTCGCGATCAGCCAATCAGGGCTCGGCGTTCTGACGTCACCGCTACTTCCTTTCTCATGCGCAGAAGACGAAAATGAGCCCACTTGCGAGGCGTATAGGCTTAGGTGGGCGACCGCATTCCGCTTCTCGATTCCGGTGAAGTATTTGCTGCATACTTTAGAGTTTGCCGTCGGTGTTGATGCTGTTCCATTGTCGCTAGAAGAGAAAAAAAAGTTAATTGTATTATTCGTCAGCAGCTTAAACAAAGCGCGAACTGGAAGCTAAGAAACACCACTAACCTGTAAGGACGCACAAGTCGTACCCAGGTCGCGCAGTACTCCGCCTCGTACGGCTTCGAAGGGACGATGTAGTACTTCGTGCCGTGCGCGATCTTGCCGACCACGCAGCGATTGTTGCGGCTTTCTTGGTGCAAAATAGCCATCTCAGAAATTACAGCGCTAACCCACTACAACGCACAACCAACGCAGCGACTGACAGAAGATGCCCGATGCAACGGACCCGTTTGCCGCTAGGGGCGCCCTGGTCGGGGCTTGAATTAGATCCGCACGGTTCCTATACGGCAGCCTAATGAAATGTTGGAGCACATGACTGATAAAGAACAGAGTCATGAAGTAAGGTCTCAAAACAAGTGCACGTAAAACCTAAGATAACATTAGCCTCCCGAGGTAGTATCCCGCGACGTTTCGAGCTGAGGCAAGCTGATGCCCAAAAGTGATTTATATTAGGATTCTAAAAAATCTTTGTTTGCCCTGCGCCGAATCTATGTTTAATTAGGAATATCATTTTATGCATTTCTATGCATTTATTTTTGCAGTAAAGCGTTGTGTAAGGAATTATTTAGAAAAAAATTGCGTGTCATCTCCTTATTTCTGCACATTTCGTGTATTTGCCTTCCGATATATCATGTGACCACAGTGTTTTTTGGCATGCCCTGCAACCCACTATTTTACACTGCAAAACAGCTAACAAAAGCACGTTGCCGAAGACTCAACAGCTGGCGTATTTTCGAGTAGCGTCCTTCCGTGTCGGTCTCAGGCGGTTATGTGAACTTCATAAAGTCAAATTTATCGATGATAATAAAAATATACTTAATTCCTGTCTGAAGATTTGGCAGCATAAATAGAAGATTCTCACCTCCAAGATATATAAGTAAATGCGCCTTTAAATTATCTGAAAGATGTTCGGCAAATATTTTTCGGCGCTTTTATCCTCTATAGACACGTTATAGGTGATTTTGAAAAGATATAAATAATGTTTTTTTTTTATTATTTTGAAGCTAATTTAAATAACTATATGTGTTCCTCAAGCATATATAACTTCTCAAATATATAGAAGTTTATTATCGCGTTTTTTATGTGTTTTTACTATCGCCTTTTTTTACTGGAACGAGTGGTGGAACTATGACGATTGCACACTTAAACTCTCAGAAAGTGTCCAATTAGGTAGCTTCCGAATTGAGTAGAGCATGAAATACCACTTTGTTCTATTTAACAAAAATCATCAATTAGCGAGGGTGATGCTTATTTGCAAATTAAATTGACCTGCATTTTGTCAAGAGCAAACCTCAACATCCAGGCTATGCCAGTTTATCCAATATAAGAAAATGTTCACATGGGTAAGCACTGTTTCAGGTCAGATTCGATCTCAGTACTAAGGTGCTCATAGGTTAGAGTGAACAATTTCAGCCACTCCTTTTCGCATGATTCGTCGCCCGCATCATGGTGCTGAGAGCAAACAATATGCTAGTTAGAAAAACAAGCATTGCGATTGTCGCTTAGTGTTCCTATAAAATATAGACTGGAAGGACTTGTCCCGTGACTTTCGTGACATTTTGAAAATTATATTCCCTTAAGCTCAGTCGTCTCGTCATCATATATATATTGTGAAACGTATTCCGTAAAACACATGTCATGATATATATGGCGACGAGGTGCCCATTTCATGATTGTATTCCCTGTAATTAATTCCTTAGTTCAAGGGCGAAACCACGATTCAACATCTAATAATGCGATACAAAGTTGTACCAATCACGGGTATTTCAGGCAACCTACTTCACTTCGCGAAAACATTTCGATTCAGGTACAATTATGTGACTCTGGCAAACGAAGGAATGTTGAGTCGTATATACACGACGTTTTGTATGTTAATGTAGATTTTCCTTTCTTGTTGTGTAGAAATAAATAACATAATTTTATAATTTTGGTACCTGAGAATAAAACTGAATTGAACAAACAATAAAAAAAAAACTATATACTGTAAACGACTATTTTTCGTGGGCTCAATATTTCGCGATTTAGGTCAAAGCTGAAGTTTTGGAATAATTCGCGGGTTGTAATTTTCTCGACGCGGTGAAATCTCAATATAAATTTCAATCTGTTTACATTTTACCGAAATTGTTCGCGGGACCCATTTTTCGCGAATTGTAGGCGATTCGCGAAATTCCCAAAAATAGGTCCTCGCAAAAATCAGATCGTTTACAGCAGTTAGTTTCACGGCCTAAATAGCGCCTATTGACAGAACAACGCGGAAAATATATTCTCAATTTAGCGGTTCAAACCGGTTCGAACCGGTTCGAACCGGTTTGAACCGTTATTTTTTGCGCCCCGGAACTGAACCGGAACTGAATCGAAAGCCGTGAACCCGAACCCGAACCAAACCAGTAAAAATATCGGTTCGACACTCTGCCTGAGAGCCCGAAACCAGGTGAAGACTTCTTATGGAAGAAGGTCGGAAGCGCGCTACGCGCTCCTATCTTCAGCACTGGTTTCGCCCTCTCCATTTCTCTGCCTGCGCCTTTTCCCGGGAAGGAAGCGAAGTCTTATTTTAACAGTCAGTCGGAGTACGACGGGACTAAAGTGACTTTAGACGGGACTAACAATTTAATGGAAAAGAATTCGCCCGCTACCATAAGGGATAACTTGTGATACATTTTAATTTCGTCCTTCGCGCGACGTTTTTTTTTTGTGTTTGTAAATTATACGTGCTTTTATCTTATTGGTACACACGTATGCATGGGGACACTACGCGAGTCGCGACATTTATATTAACTTCGAGGTGCCGCGGCGATAAAATACAGTCTACGCTTCGCCGCCTGTAACATCGTTTGCTGTCTCGTCCACATCTTTTTAATACGCGTAAGATATTACCAAACACATTTAGTGATTCGGTGTTTGCCGCGAGGAGGTGCCCATGTTGCTGCACCGCACAAAGCAGCAACATGCAGGAAGCAGCCAGGGGACATGGGACATGGTCACGGTTATGGTAAAGAATAACCTTCCAGAGCTGTAAGAAACAAATAACTAATATTCGCGTTTTTTTAGAGCGCAGCTCTTAGGCGCCCGTTTCCGGCTTGAGCGGCGTCGCCGTCGGCGTAACCGCGCGGTGCATTATGGGTAAATTTCCCCGCTAAATCTAGCGGAAAAATTTCCCCGCTAAATCTAGCGGAAAATTTTTCCCGCTAAATTTAGCGGAAAATATTCTCCACTAAATCTAGCGGAAAAATTTCCCCGCTAGATTTAGCGGAAAAGATTCCCCGCCAAATCTGGCGGAAACATTTCCCCGCTAAATTTGGCGGAAAAATTTCCTTGCTATGTCTAGCGGGAAAATTTCCCCGCTATTCCTAGCGGAAAAATTTCCCCGCTAAATCTAACGGAAAAATTTCACCGTTAAATCTAGCGGAAAAATTTCCCCGTTAATTTTAGCGGAAAACTTTCCCCGCTAAATCTAGCGGAAACATTTCTCTGGGGAGTCACGTGACCCCCCGCCGAGGTGACGTGACCCCCCCCCCCCCCAAGGTCACTGGACCCCCCCAGCTCACGTGGTCCCCCGAGGTCACGTGACACCCCCAGGTCACGTGACCACACCCCAGGAAACGTGACCCCCCCCCCCCCCGCGAGGTCACGTGACCCCCCGAGAACATGTGACCCTCAGTACCCTTCCCTCCTCCTCCTCCTCAAGAGCTGCGCTCTAATTCGGCGTTACAGGAAGTTGTAAACGGCTTTCATTTTTTTTCTAGATATTAGGAGCAAGGTAAGGTCCTATTCGCCATTCCAGCATGCCGCTGGCCCTCTTGCGGACGAAAAAAGAACCAGAGGAGCGCGGACGGCTGCGAAGACGGTAGTGGGCACTACAGGTTGTGCTATATTACCGCATGGTTCTGGTCGGTGTGTTCGTGCATCATGCAGTTTTAATTAAAATCAAGTGCGTTAAAATATATACCGTATTTACTCGAGTAATAGCCGCACTGTTTATGAAGAAAACCGGAGGGGTCGCTTTTCCGCGGAGCACGCGGATTGCCAATCACCCCGATCGACAGCACCACTCCAGGGGTTTACAGGACTGAGATAACGTCCTCGCGCGAAGATACCGTCTATGAAGATTGCATTGGAATGGAGAATCATGTTCTCGATCTGGTTATTCGCCATGTTATTTATGCGCAACGCGATGATTGGCTGTATATGTGCTTTGCGGGGAAGTAGAAGCAAGGTCCTTGTTCATAAATGCTGCGACTATTACTCGAGTAAATACGGTATTTCCGCGTTCCGCTTCGTAACTTTGAAAAGTCAACCTGCTTATCTTCATAACACACGTCAATATTTCCGTCACCAGCGATAGGCTTCTTCCCTGACAGCTTCGTATTTGTAGTCAAACAAAGTAATTTTTACACGCTGGCCAGTGTGAGCGGGCAGGCGCACGAGAAATCCTAGAGAAACTATTCCCGTCTCTACCACAATCTTCCAACCACCGCTCCGTCATCTACAAGGAGTTGGAGTTGCAAATAGGTGCGCCTTCACGGGCCAGTCAGGTGCCGCAGCGGGTAACTCGGTATTCGCTCACAACCTGCCAATAAAGAAATATTAATCTCGGAGGGAGCAGATGGATGTGTGCACACACTTAGATCAAACGCGAAGCCGTAACATATACACACGAAGAAAATGATCTGACTTCGAACATCGATAGAGAGCGACGTCCCCCGTTTTAAGCTTCGAAAAGAGGTTCTGCAAAAGATGCCGCCATTTCAAAAGGAAATGAAACATGAAATGGGCTGAGGGTGAATGGGTTCCTGTGAACGATGAAGAATCGTAGGTTCGATGGGGTCTCTCGATCCATCTCCACACCTTGGTGTCGCGGTGGCGGTTCTTCGAGTGCAGGTCGCTCTCACGGCGTGTAGGTGACCTCGATCCTTCATCAAATGCACTTTAGAGTAACTTGCCGACCTTCCCGCAACCTCGAAACCAACTGAGCAGTCTCTTGGCTGCCGCATCCTCTCATGGTTTTGATATGTCGTCTTGACCCTCCAGGTAAAGCACGATAGGCACCCGCGCGGCACAGGTAATGTTGATCACTCTTTTTATAAATGACGCAGCCACTCACAGAAACGTTAAAATCTTTTTTTGTATAATTAAATTATTTCGGGGGAACTTTGTTTTGTTCTTGTGTGAGCGTATATTTTGTTTTGTTAGTTCACTTTAAAAGTTTCGTATCAAGTGGACTTCACTAAAAACTACTAATTCATCATGGTGAGTGAGGGTCTCTTCCGCATATCGAGTTGCATTGATCAAGAGATGGCGTTGTATTCCGAGACTGTAGTAAAGGGCAAAAACTGTAGCAAAGGGAAAAAAAAAAAAACAGTAATCTGCACCCGAGAAAGTTTTCTCCTTTTGTTCCTTCCAAATGTTTGAAGTAATTTTATTCCCATCTGGGGAGACATTCAAGAGAGTCACTGTATGTTTTAATGATGTCGGATTTTAGAGTAGTGTCAAGAAATTTATTATTATTTCTAAACGACGAAAATTGAAGAGCGAAAATGACAAGCAAAAGATATTGTAGTTCTTCTTTTATGTCGGTTAGATAATAAACCGCTGACACATGAATTCTGATCAAGGATAGACGACTCAAATCAAGTACTCCATTTGCTAAACATCACTGGCTTGTTACCCTACGTAACTCTCCGCCGAAACAAAATTGCGTAGAACTAACTTTAGATTTATAAAGCAGCTTAGAAGTATAAAAACTATGCTTGTCCATGGACGAGTTTATGAATAAACAACGGCAGCAACGTTCGTCGGATACGAAATTCTGAATACGTTTTATTTGCTGACTAGAGGTACCTTAATGCGACTCAAATGCACGAGCTCCTTTATTGAAATTAAACTTACGGTGAAAAACACTAAATAACGGATTTGCGCCTTTGTTTTCTAGCTGCAATGCGTCCTCCGGCATGAATCGATTTGCCTGCATGCAATGAAGTTCGAGGATCAGAGCTACTATTCAGCCCAAGTGCCTGCACGGAATTCGCGCCGAAGTAATGCCGCCAAACTCAAAAGTGCTTTTTGTAATAATAGCTACGTCAGCCCCTTAATATGCTATTCTTGTATTACGCTACAAACTGCATTACCAGCTGTTGGGTTATCACGTATCTTTAGAACGTGGGAAGAAAAATGAGAGCAAGCAGATTTTAGTTATATTAACTGCACGTCGGTTAATCCCATCTCAAGTTTCTTGGACATCCCTCTCTCAAAGCTCCTCTCTTAAATGCACTAAAATGAGAATATCAACTGAAGAATAACAAACATCGCAATATTCACAAGAAATATTTTATATTACAGTCACAATATATAAATAAGCAGTCCGAAGGCTTTCCGCAGGGCGAAGGCTTAGCAAGAGCGCGTGCGGAAGCGACTTATGCGGCAAGATCAGTGCAGCTCGGCCCCACGCTTTAATCCGCGCTTTGGCGTTTCAACGGAAAGTGTAATTAAACGTCTCCCGCGTTAATAACCGGACGCACCTGGTATTCAGGGCAGCACAAATGATAGATGCGAGTGCATTTTCATGTGTCGATGTCGTTTCTGCTAAACGGAGTAGTGAACGCTGTGCTCGAGCGTGCGCACGTACTATGCACGTGCCAGGTGAGTGTGTTCGTGTCTGTGTGTGTGTAAAAATGGACACGATAAACGATTGGGCAGCTCGGCGGAGCGCGTTGCTATAGACTCCCTGACGGCTCTCATAGGCCTTCGTCGTTGCGCCGGCTGGTCCTGCGTCCGAATATGTGGGATTGCAAGTGTATTGATCCTCTTTCTGTTCAACTTTGTTGTTCCTCCTATCTCGTTAAGTCACTTGAATTAGATGGATATCATTCTGCAGAGATCGGGTGATGTGGTTTTTGATTTAATCAGCTTGGTTGGGTTTTCCTGCGCCCGGTTTACTGGATGGATGACAGCGTGAAGGACTTATGATAGGTTATTTTTATGGATTCTGTTATTTCAAGTAAGACTTCTCGCAAAGGTTCTAATTACGGATTTAATGCATTGGTATTTTTTTTTGTTTTTTTAATGAGCAACGTTTTCTCTGGTGCTATATGAACTTACTAGAGGGTTCAAAATAAGTAGCTTGATTAAACAAAAAAAAATATTACCCTCAACTGACACCAAGTGCTTGATTTTGGCAGACTTGTGCCTATCTCAAATACTCTACTCAAGATACGGTATCTTAAGTACTTTTTGGAGTATCTTGGTATATTGCAAATACATTTAATGGAGAGTATTTAATACTTTATTTTAATTACAATTCTGAGTATCTTGTACTCATTACCTTAAATACATTTTTGACATTCCGCCGCTTTCCGAGTTTTTCGGTATGAAGTGGGGTGGCGTGGCACGGGCAAACGCAAACATTCTTTCGAACAACCGAATCCTGTTGCTAGCTCCGATCAGCTACGGCTAATCCGAGCTCGTGAAAATATCGCTTTTTAGCCGACTTTGACTCATATTTCAGCCCAAAGTTCGTACAATGTAGGTTCTCCCCTCGCCTTCCCAAAGGCGCCTTTTGTTTCTATGAATATTCCCCCCAAAAAATCCTCAAACCAAAGGTGTGGTTTTACGGAAATAAAGATGCCACCCTGGGGCGCAAGCAGACCGGGAAACGATTTACTTGAACAAGGTGCGACCACTGCCGCGGCTATTATGTGGGTTCTCTTTGTTATTCATTTACTCATATCCGTGTCCCAAGTTCGTTTATAGTGAACTCACCGTATACACCAACTCATGTTTACAAACAAACCGGAGCGCCCCTAGCGGACGCCACCGGCGCCGCGCATGCGCGGTGGATGGTGGGCAAGAAGCTTGCCGTCGCCCATAAACAAACCATTGAATAGCGTTGTTGTCGGCGTCGGTGGGAGTCCCCGTGCTCTTTTTCGCGTTGGGATTGCTGATTTGACGTCCTCCTAACAATGTCTGACTACTTGAGCGGCTTCAGCAAAACTATCGAGGCAAAACTTTGCGTGAATAATGTGACGTGCGGCGATTCATTTCACGTGGACGCCGCAGAATGGGCGCTAAAGCCTGACTCCCACGATGAGATTCCGCTCGCTATTTTCAGTCGCGACGTCGCTCGGACTGCAAAAGCGTGGACCGTAGCTGAGATGGTGGATATCGATACTGAAAACCGCAAGTAGAATCGGGCATTACAAGTCGGTGATGGCCACTGGTAACAATGATCAACAACTTCTTGTATCTGTTTACACTTAGCCGACTTACCCCAACCAACCTTCAAAAGTGTTTTGAGGCCTGCACTTAGTTCTTATCGCAATTGCCGGGTCAACGTTTGGTTTACGGGCCGCTGTCGTTTGAACGAACTGACGACAAAAAGCAGCCAAGTTTGAAAGAGCAGACGACAGTTCGAACGCACGCGCAATGGAGTACGGGCAAGAAGCACCGCGTCCCGCGTCAACAAACCATTCGAATGTCACGTTGTCGGCGCCTGTGTGAGTCTGCATACTCTTTTTCGCGTTGGAATTGTCGATTCTACGTCGTCAACGCAATGTCTTACCACTTCAATCGCCTGAGCGAAATTATCAAGGCTCGTTACGCCGCTTAACTTTCCGTAAATAATTTGACGGGCGGCTTTTAATTCGCATGAACGCTGCAGAATGGACGCAAAAACCATGATGAAATTCTTGTAGCTATTTTCGGTCGCGACATCGCTCGTGCTGCAAAAGTGTAAAAGGTAGCGGCGACGATCGACGTCGATACTGAAAATCGGAAGCGGGAACAGACCAAGCGTAACAAGTAGGCGATGGCCACCGGTACCAATAATTAACATCTTGTATCGACTGTTTACACCGAGCCGTATTGCTCACCAGGTCAAAGTTTGGTCTACGGGCCGCTTTTGTTTGAACGAGCAGACGACAAAAAGCAGACAAGTTTGAAAGAGCAGACGAAAGTTCGAACGATCAGGCGGCCGTGTGAATTTGAAGACGCACTGAATCCGTGGGTGGTCCGGACAACTTGGGGGTTTTCTCTCGTTCATGTTGGAACAAAGCAAATACATCTGGCGACCACAAATTGTGGCCCGCACAGGCAATCGTAGTTCGATAGCGTCTGGTTTGCCCTTTTCACGGCTGCTATCCACGTTCTCGGAAGAACGGAGGGTGCAAAAACACATGAAAACTGATCTTCAAACCTTTCCAGACTCTCTTGGTAAAGCTCCCATCGCAGCATTTTGACGAGAAGGCAGGTTTTTTGTCTCGTTTCTTCCGAAGGAACACAGGAATGCATGTCTGGCACGGCGACTTCTGCCCACCGCCCCAGACCGGAAGTGCGTCCGGCGCGCCACCACCGCGGCGTGACGTAGGAGAGTTGAGTTGGTGCATAGGGAATATGGATTGCAGTGAAAACGATGCGTCTAAGGTGCGCCGCAGGATGTGATATTCACCGATGTCACTATTGGCGAAGCGCTCTTACCCGTTTGTCACCCCCCCCCCCCCCCCAACCTCGGTGTTTACGCAACACAAGGCCTGTGCGCAGTCCCACAGGCCTTGTGGGCATGTTCATGTCATCTTTTTAGTAGAGCGCGGGGCATAGTGAAATGAAAAAATACCAACACTCAGTGAAGTGACGTTAAGGCTGCGGTCCCACGGCAGCCATCTTGAACAAAGCGTTAGTTCAACCAATAGATGGCGACACCGACCCGTGGGGTGGCCGAAACACTGGTTCACGGTGGGATGGCTCGAGCACCATCACGTTCCGCTCGTGGCCTTGCTCGCGCCGCTGTCAGCTGTGCTCAGCTGGTTCAAGTGGCGTGGCCTAGCTAACTCCTGTATGCGAGAATGTCAGGCTGGGTATAAATGCGGTTCGGCGGTTGTCACGGGTTTTCGCAATAAATCTTACCAAGGAGGAATCACTTGTTGATTGACGTATCAATATTATATAATTGAAAATTTCTTCTGCAGGAATGCACGCTCAGTAGACTCAATCTTTCAAAATACCAGTGGAAACGGACGTCAAGTAAACTGCATCGCGATTTACGGTACTTACCTCACCATTACAATGACGACTGAAAAGCGACGTCACAAAGTATTGTTTCACGGGATCCGGAAGATGTTGTAAAGGTTGTTACATTATAGGGTTCCCAGAAAGCAAACGCCGTTCCAATATTTTCGGAAGTACCGACACACATAATGTTGCAAGTACAGCTTAGGAGGATTATGATGAAAACCATCAGAATAAATAGGAAGACGTTTACTTGCAATGAAGAGGCTATGAATGAACGGCGTTTAGCGACGGCAAGTTATGAGCGTTCGGTAATTTGTAAGTTCACGTGATTCCTAACTATGGACATGCGGACAATGAAGATCTGCTCTGTGGGGCGATGGAGTAGCGGCGATGACCTGATATCGGATGACTCGTGGCAGACGAACAAGCAAGTTTCTTCTCAGCGAATGGTAAGCGTCCAGTATCAAGCACAGCACGTGGCTACCGACGCTGTCGACTTTTCTAACACTTACCGCTTTCGAAAAAGGTGCTGGCACCTGGACTAACTTTGTGGAAAGACTCGAAGTCTTCCTCGAGTCCAGCACCATCATAAACGGTAATTGAAAGCGATCCAATATTCAATCGGTGGGTGGCGAAACGTATCCGCATCTGCGGAGTCATGATCGATGCGTACGCTAAGTGGTTGGAAGTTTACACGATGCCTGCCACGACGTCCAAACGCGTCATTGACGTTCTACGCTCTGTTTTTCCTACTTTTGCCCTACCGAAAATACTTTTCTCTGATAACGCGCCAAATCTTGGTTCAAATAAAATAAACAAGTTTTTGAAAAAAAGAAAAGAAAACCGGCATCAGGCATCACCTTAGTGCACCATACCATCCTCCAACTAACGGGCAAGCAGAACAGATGGTGTGCGAAACAAAGAAGGCCCTCTTGAAGCTTACGGAAGAAGCAGTTCAGTGAAGAATCGCCAGGTTCTTGTTCCAGCAACACGCGACGGTCTCATCTTACACGGTAAAAACACCCGCCGAAGCAATGTTCGGCGGACGAAGAGCCACACCCCTCGATCTCATGATACTATGGCCTACGAACGAAGATCGAGAGATTCCCACATCGGGAGTAATGGCAGTTTATTCGGTTGGACAACTCGTCTGCGTAAGGAATTTCAGCGGAAGTCTGGCCTTCCATGTAAAACTTGAGTATAGAAAAGGCTCTTTGTTGGTTGACCAGAAGGTGTCATCCCTCTGAAGATGTTGGATATCAATGCCCTTCAGTGTAAATATAAAGAAATCACAAAACTCTCTATGTGTATTGTGTAACTGCCCTTGTATTTGGTAGGGTGATTTGGACCTTTTACACCATGCTCATTTTTCTTATTTTTCGCCTCATACTCCTTTCCGGTTTTAAGTATGCTTCAAGAATCTTTTGGAAGGGGGACACTTTACGTCAACGAGGCCATTTGTTCCAAGTAGTCAATCAGGGAATGCTGCTAGAAATCCGTCCCTCCTATTAACGAATAAGCCGCACTTCTGCACAGTGCAGTTTTCCTGTTCCACATACAGTTGTAAAGCGCATCGTCATTGATTCTACCATATTCTATTGAGGGTGAAGGTCTTTGGGTACACGATACTTGAAACAAGTCTGGCAATGTACGTTGTGGTTTGACACCCACTAATGTCGTCGTCCTTATAGAGCCTCATCATTCAATCATTACCTCGTCACCTCATATTGCTCTTCATCAACGGTAAGTACAATAGGCTACCGCTTCATTACAATCCAAGAATTAAAAAAATTGAGTCGTTCAGTCCTTCAATATGTTTATCGTTTATATAATGTTATTACGTTACATTACCTCGAGACGATCGACGCCCATCGTCGATCTTAAAATATTTCTACCTGTATATAAATTAGACGCACCAAGAAGGGGGGGGAGGTGTCCGAGTGCATGGTCTATACTTTGTTTCACATTATGATGTACCGCAGTAAAAGGTACACGCGCGAGCTCTTTGCTCTAGGGCACATCTCGGCGGCACAAGCTCTCGTATGCTAAGAGCAGCGAACAACGCTATGAGCTCGCGCTTCTACCCTTCCCTGCGGTACAAGTTAAGATGAAACGGAGCATAGCGCACGCCAGCTCGGAGCACGTGGAGCGAAAGCTCGCACTGCAGAACCCACCCCACCCCTGCCCGTTTTGATCTGGAAGAGCATCATACCGGCGTGCGGTCGTGTATCACTACTGCGTGGTGCACGTTAAAGACCCCAGGTTTGCGGTTGTACCGCACTGGCTAAATTGTTCATCTACAGCTGAGACACCAGACGCCCACTAAGGCAGACTAACTTCCGGCTGTATAAACATACCCACAACAATTTTCAATTAGATGCACAATCACAAAGAACACAGCATGCGGCCTCTTTTCTTTGGATCGTATTATTTTTAAACCAGGGCGAGCTCGCGCGTTCTTTCTTTTGAGACGGTAAGAACGGTTGCACATAAAACCCGCGTTTTTCCTACCCGTCTCGCTCGTCTCGCGTCTCGAACGCCCGTCTCGAACGCCGCCATTTTCGTGCTTGAGCAGAGCAGGCGCAACTGCCGATGGTCATGATTCAAAAGTGCGACATCCTCAGCATGAGATTCGGTGTTAGGAAGCTCATGTAAGGTTGCTTTGCTTTGTCGCAAACTGTTTAAAGTGTAGGACGGAAAAGTGTTTCTTGTGATTTCAGATAAAGCTTCAAATAACTGGCAACCATGATTTTCAGCCACAATATGGCCAAGTGTCGCTACTCTGAAGCTTAGCTTATTTAATGACACTATTCATGCTCTTGTTCAAGAGGCTTGTAATACCTGGAGGGGCCATGACGTAAGCCCCGTGGATTCCACCTTTTGACACCTGCCTCTTCCTCATTGTTCCCGCTTGTGCTAGTAAATAAGCGACGGTTCAGAGTAACGACACTTGGCCATATTGTGGCTTAAAATCATGGTTGCCAGTTATCTGAAGCTTTATCTAAAAACACAGGAAACGCTTTCTGTCCCTTACAAATGTTTAAACAACCCGCAACAGAGCGTTGCAATATTGCCTCAGCTTCCTTGCACCGCATCTAATGCTGAGGAAGTCGTACTTTTGGATCATGACGATCGGCAGTGGCGTTTGCTCTGAACAAGACCCAAAATGGCGGCGCCCAAAACAATTTTGAGGAACGGAGTGCCCATAATTAGAGCTCATTAGTGACTCTAGGCATGAAGTGAACTCGGGTGTATTCTTTTCCTCTTCGTCTTTATTGTTTATTGATTTCAATCATATCGAATAATGAACACATTATATCAGGCTACGCTTGTGTAATTATTTGTCTTAGATTTATTAACCTGACTCAGTACTTAAACCATTCATTTATTGATATTAAATCTTCCAATATATTTTTTAAATGTGAAGGTAAAAAGATACGGAGATTGATGATGATACAGACGCCAACGCCGCCCTCGGAAATTTTTTGAACATAAGAAATCAGCAGTTTGTCTGCCATCCGCCAGGTAGCGCAACAAAACACCCAAACAGTTTTTAATTGTTTTTAAAATTAGCTAAGCTCTACACCTATCAATAAACCGAAGCGAGATCATTCTGAGAATCTAATACATCGCAATGTATATCTATTCCAAACAATAAATGTTATTAGATGCCAATAAATCGGTTTGATGTCCAAAAAAGATATGCGTCAAAAACAGGTAAGTTTGAAGGGCTCCTGGAGTGTTATGACTTTGAAAATGAAAAAAAGCCATCGTCCACCTCTTGGGCAACCATCGTAGCTCTAAATGTTATAAAAGATTTTATCATAGTTTAATTATTTCCTCAGCGGCATTTGAAGTACCATGACTCGAAGCACAAAAAAGTGCTACGTTTGATATAAAATATCTAAACAAAAAAAATTTACACAACATTAAATTTTTTTGTTCATATTACCAATTATAAGCACTACATCTGTAGCTAATTTCATTATGCCAGCGCTTGTCATTAAAAACATATTTGTGCTGAAAAATGTCAATTTTAGGGCAATATTTGGAGGGATGAAAAAAACAAAGTAGTGCAAATACCAAAAAAGTGTATCGTTACATTCTGCTCCGACATCATCTTAACAAAACTGCTATATTGAAACCGTGCTATCTTTAATGGATCGTTCATAAAACATGAACTAGCGGAGCAAGTGAGGGTCCGCGCCATCATATTCGCAACGCTACAAACACGCATGAACAGTAAAAACCAACACATACATAATATGAAATGAAAGAGGAATGCATTGCCTTTCAAATGACATCAATCTCACAAAACAGTATTTAAAAGGAGATGAGTAATGACCTGCCAAAAAGTACCTAAACTGCCACATTCAGTGGGACCGTGGCCTTAAGGCCACGGTCGCACTGAATGTGGCAGTTTAGGTACTTTTTAGCAGGTCATTACTCATCTCCTTTAAAATACTGTATTGTGCGATTGATGTCATTCGAAAGGCAATGCAGTCCTCTTTCATTTGATCTTATGTATGCGTTGCTTTTTACTGTTCATGCGCGTTTGTAGCGTTGCGAATATGATGGCGCGGACCCTCACTTGCTCCGCTAGCTCATGTTTTATGAACGATCCAATAAAGATAGCACGGTTCCAATATAGCAGTTTTGTTAAGATGATGTCAAAGCAGAATGTAACGATACACTTTTTTGGTATTTGCACTACTTTGTTTTTTTCATCCCTCCAAATATTGCCCTAAAATTGACATTTTTCAGCACAAATATGTTTTTAATGACACGCGCTAGGGCAATGAAATTAGCTACAGATGTAGTTATTATAATTGGTAATATGCAGAAAAAAATTTAATGTTGTGTAAAATTTGTTTGTTTAGATATTTTACATCAAACGTAGCACTTTTCTGTGCTTCGAGTCATGGTACTTCAAATGCCGCTGAAGAAATAATTAAACTATGATAAAATCTTTTATAACATTTAGAGCTACAATGGTTGCCCAAGAGGTGGACGATGGCTTTTTTTCATTTTCAAACTCATTACGCTCCAGGAGCCTTTCAAACTTACCTGTTTTTGACGCATATCTTTTTTGGACATCAAACAGATTTATTGCATCTAATAACATTTATTGTTTGGAATAGATATACATTGCGATGTATTGAACTTTCACAATGATCTTGCATGGGTTTCTTAATAGGTGTAGAGCTTAGCTAATATTAAAAACAATTAAAAACTCTTTGGGCGTTTGGTTGCGCTACCTGACGGATGGCAGACAAACTGCTGATTTCTAGTGTTCAAAAAATTTCCGAGGGCTGCGTTGGCGTCTGTATCATCATCAATCTCCATGTATTTTTACCTTCACATTTAAAAAAATGTATTGGAAGATTTACTATCGATAAATGACTGGTTTAAGCACTGGGTCAGGTTAATAAATCTAAGACAAACAATTACACACGCGTAGCGTGATATATTGTGTTCATTATTCTATATGATTGAAATCAATGAACAGTAAAGACGAAGAGGATAATAATACACCCGAGTTCACTTCATGCCTAGAGTCACTAAATGAGCTTTAAAATATCGGCACTCCGTTCCCCAAAATTGTTTTGGGCGCCGCCATTTTGGGTCTTGTTCAGAGCAAACGCAACTGCCGATCGTCATGATCCAAAAGTACGACTTCCTCAGCATTAGATGCGGTGCTAGGAAGCTGATGTAATATTGCAATGCTCTGTCGCGCGTTGTTTAAACATTTGTGGGGGACGGAAAAGCGTTTCCTGTGATTTTAGATAAAGCTTCAGGTAACTGGCAACCATGATTTTAAGCCACAATATGGCCAAGTGTCGTTACCCTGAACCGTAGCTAATTTACTGGCACAGGAGGGAACAATGAGGAAGAGGCAGGTGCCAAAAGGTAGTGGCTTGTGGAATCCACACGGCTTACGTCATGGCCCCTCCAGGTATTACAAGCCTCTTGAACAAGAGCATAAATAGTGTCATTAAACAAGCTACGCGTCAGACTAGCGACACTTGGCCATATTGTGGCTTAAAATCATGGTTGCCAGTTATTTGAAGCTTTATCTGAAATCACAAGAAACGCTTTTCCGTCCTCCACTTTAAACAGTGTGCGACAAACCAAAGCAACGTTACATGAGCTTCCTAACACCGAATATAATGCTGAGGATGTCGCACTTTTGAATCATGACGATCGGCAGTTGCGCCTGCTCTGCACACGCACCAGAATGGCGGCGTTCACAACACTGTTGGGGAAGAGGGTGCCGATACTCTAAGCCCAGCTAATTTATTTGCTCTAGTTCCCGCGAAATTCCTTTTCCCTGACTGAAACTGAAAGTAAATATGAATAATACACCATTATTATAGCTCATTTAGTTATAACCAACTACAGATAATGAGAGGAGGAAGCGGCCGGGTAGGAGAAACGCGGGTTTTATGTGCGACCGTTCTAACCGTCTCAAAAAAGAGAACGCGCGAGCATGCGCTGGTTTAAAAAAAAAGGCACCCAAAGAAAAGTGGCGGCACGCTGTGCTTTTTGTTATTATGCGTCTAACTGCAAATTGTGTGTATGTTTATACAGCCGGAAGTTAGTCCGCCTTAGTGGGCGTCTGACTCTCAGCTGTAGATGAGCAAATTAGCCAGTGTGGTACAACCGCACGCCGGTACGATGCTCTTCCAGATCGAAACGGGCAGGGGCGGGGTGGCTTCTGCAGCGCGAGCTTTCGCTCCAAGTGCTCCAAGCTGGTGTGCGCAAAACCATGCACTCGGCCACCGCCCCCCCCCCCCCCCCTTTTGTGCGTCTAATTTATATACAGGTATAAGTATTTGAAGATTGACGATAGACGTCGATCGTCTCGAGGTAATGTAACGCAATAACATTATATAAATAATAAACTTGTTGAAGGACTGAACGCTGAACGACTCAATTTTTCAATTCTTGGATTGTAACATGGCGGTAGCCTATTGTACTTGCTGTTGATGAGCAATATGAGGTGGCGAGGTAATGATTAAATGATGAGGCTCTATAAGGACGACGACATTAGTGGGTGTCGAACCACAACGTACAGTGCCAGACTTGTTTTAAATATCGTGTACCCAAAGACTTTCTTTACCCGCAACAAAATATGGTAGAATCAATGAGGACGCTGCTTTACAACTGTACGTGGAACAGGAAAACTGCACTGTGCAGAAGTGCGGCTTATTCGTTAATAGGAGGGACGGAATTCTAGCAGCGTTCCCTGATTGACTACTTGGAACAAATGGCCTCGTTGACGTAAAGTGTCCCCGTTACAAAAGATTCTTGAAGCATACTTAAACCGCAAAGGAGTATGAGGCGAAAAATAAGAAAAAGGAGCTTGGTGTGAAAGGTCCAAATCACCACCGTAGCTTCTACTATGAAATACAGGGGCAGTTACACAATACACAAAGAGAGTTTTGTGATTTAGTTTTATTTACACTCAAGGGCATTGATATCCAACGTATTCAGAGAGATGACACCTTTTGGTCAACCGACATAGAGCCTTTTCTACTCAAGTTTTACATGGAAGGCCCGACTTCCGCTGAAATTCCTTACGTAGACGAGTTGTCCGACGGAATAAACTGCAATTACTCCCGATCTGGGAATCTCTCGATCTTCGTTTGTAAGCCATACTATCATGAGATCGAGGGGTGTGGCTCTTCGTCCGCCGAATATTGCTTCGGCGGGTGTTTTTACAATGTAAGATGAGACCGTCGGCGTGCTGCTGGAACAACAACCTGGCGATTCTTCACTGAACTGCTTCTTCCGTAAACTTCCAAAAGGCTTCTGTTTTGTTTTTTTTTTTGTTTCGCACACCCCCTGTTCTGCATGCCCGTTAGTTGCAGGATAGTATGGTGCACTAATGTGATGCCTGATGCCGGTTTTTTTTTTTTTCTTCAAAAACTTGTTTATTTTGTTTGAAGCAAGATTTGGCGAGTTATCAGAGAAAAGTATTTTCGGTAGGGCAAAAGTAGGTAAAAGAGACCGTAGAACGTCAATGACGTGTTTGGACGTCATGGCAAGCATCGTGTAAACTTTCAGCCACTTAGAGTACGCATCGCCCATGACTCCGCAGATGCGGATACGTTTCGC
This sequence comes from Ixodes scapularis, assembly GCF_016920785.2. Taxonomy (NCBI): domain Eukaryota; kingdom Metazoa; phylum Arthropoda; class Arachnida; order Ixodida; family Ixodidae; genus Ixodes; species Ixodes scapularis. The sequence goes on along the minus strand of NW_024609840.1, from coordinate 189,818 downwards.
CACCCACCGATTGAATAGTGGATCGTTTTCAGTTACTGTTCATGATGGCGTTGGACTCAAGGAAGACTCCGGGTCTTTCGAGAGAGTTAGCCTAGGTACCAGCACTTCTGTCGAAAGCGGTAAGTGTTCGAAACGTCGACAACATCGGTAGCCACGTTTTGTGCTTGACACTGGACACTTACCATTCGCTGAGAAGAAACTTGCTTGTTCGTCTGCCACGAGTCGTCCGATATCAGGTCATCACCGCAACACCATCTCCCGACAAAAACGCATGTTCATAGTTAGCAATCACGTGAACTTATGAATTCCCGAACGCTCATAACTTGCCGCCGTATAAAGGCCGTTCATTTCATAGCGTCATCATTGCAAATAAACGTCTTCCTATTTCTTCTGATGGTTTTCACCATATTACTCCTAAGCTGTACTTACAACATTATCTGTGTCGGTACTTCCGAAAATATTGCAACTGCGTTTGTTTTCTGGGAACCCTATAATGTAACGACCTTTACAACATCTTCTGGACCCCGTGAAACATAATATTTCGTGACGTTATTTTAGTCGTAATTAAAATGGTGAGGTAAGTACCGTAGATCGCGAAGCAGTTTACTTGACGTCCGCTTCCACTGGCGTCTTGGAAAATCGAGTCTACTGAGCATGCATTCCTGCAGAGGAAATTTTCATCGATAGAATATTGACACGTCAATCAACATTTAATTCCTTCTTGGTAAGATTTATTGCAAAAGCCCGTCATAACCGCCGAACCGCATGTCCCTATATCAGAGAACAATTTATACCCAGCCTGACATTCTCGCAAACATCCGTTTGATGGGCCACGCTACTTGAGCTAGCTGAGCACAGCTGGCAGCGGCGCGAGCAAGGCCACGAGGGGAACGTGATGGTGCTCGAGCCATCCCACTGTGAACCAATGTTTCGGTCACCCCACGGCCGCGGGTGCGTGTCGCCATCTATTGGTTGAACTAACGCCTTGTTCAAGATGGCTGCCGTGGGACCGCAGCCTTAATATTAACCAGTTTAAGCCAGCGTATATTAAATATTGGAAAATCATTGGCTCTGAACGTCCAATATTGTACAGGTTACGCCGGCGTATATCCAATATAGGCAAGCTATTGGCTTAGACAGTCCAATATTGGACAGGTTATGCCAACGTATCACCAATATTGGAAAACCAATGGCTCTGATAGTCCCATATTGTCCACTATGTTTCCAATATTGGGAAACATATGGCTCAGTTGCGCCATTGTTGGGCCATTTTTGCCACATCAAATCCAATGTTGGCCCAATGATGTGTGCTGCCTGGGTCACGAAAGGACGAAAACAACAACCATTGACCAGAAAGCATGGCTGCGAACTTTCCTCCCGCGGACCGGTTTAAGCGTACTCGGAACCTGAGGCCGACTTTGTGACGTTGCCTCCCTCCATACCGCCAGGACCCGCTCTCTCGAACGCGAACCGTGGGTTAAATTTAACTATTGTCCCTAGAAGGGGGAATTCTAGGTCACGTAACTGGGAGAGCAGGGGCGCCGAGGGAGGAGCAGTACCTACAAGCAAAATGGCCGCGACGTCGCTTAATGAGGGCTAATAGTTCTGCTTGGTTCTGCTGAATATTCATTTCGATCCGGCTGTTATATTAATGGCGCACCATACCTATTAGCACGTCAAGCAAAACGGTAGTTCAGAGGGACGACTAGACTTACCGACGGCAGCATTCCGCGAACGCATCTCTCTTCAGCAGTCCGAGATCTAACAGTCTACATATGACGGTACATAAGCCTTGCAAGTGTTTTTATGGTGAGTAAAGAAATGCTTTGCGAACGAGTGCTTGTATATATTTATACTAACACGTTTAATTTGTTACACTATGCATGCCAATTTGTGAGCCGCGATTACTTTGCGGAAAAAGGGTGTTATCCTCGATGAAGTCTTTGTTCCGGGTGAACAGCTGGGACATTGCACTGTATTTTTGTTCGCAGTGCGCCGACAGTGTGCCGACAGCATCGAGGTTTCTTGATATCCCCGGTGGCCAGCAATTCAACGGTCACGAGAACCTTAGCTTCTCGTCACCGTTGAATTGATGTTGACGAAAAGCTTAGCTTCTCGTCACCGGTGCATCGGTGGGGCAAACGGAAGAGAGGGCAAACAGTTGAGATCAGCAGGAATCGCAGAAACGTGCGTCGCAAGCATGAAGGTCGCAAGGAACAAAAACGAGACTACAGCACTGGCGTTGAAACACTGGAAGGCACACGGGAACGTTATGCGTTGTTTATGGCGAAACATATTGAAGGAAATGTTTCTTACATTTTCGAATATTCATCGACAAACTCTAGCACTCTAGCTAAAAGTTTTTTCGTACCATCTGTAGCAAATAAATTGGTCTTCGAGTACAACATTACTATATTTTTACTTAAAATACAATACTAGATCGATAACAACCAGCGGAAAAAGAGAATATACAAAATGGCTGGCTTGTTTCTTTGATAGATGGCGCATCTTACAGCCCAATCAAAAAATAATTATTGTTGTTCTATATCCAGCCGTTTATTACAGTACCTAGGTACTTTTTCCTTCGTAGGCACCGTGGTTTACCAAAGTGGGTTTACCATCGCTTCGAGAAAACCGGTCCAGGTGGCGCAGCGTCTTGCACTGAGTAGAGTAACTGTATAGGCTCCGGTGGAGGCAGAGACTACATAGTCTAGCACTGAGTGGCACCATCCCCGCTTTGAGTGGCGGCAAGCGCCAAGGCACGATCGGCACTGACTGCTTCAGCAGCCGGCAAGACTTGGTCTTGATCGGCGCCGCTGGTCCCATCCTAATCCTCGTCATCATCGGTCATGAGGAGGCGGGAGAGCTCGTCACTGGGCGTTTGGCCGAGGCAGCTGAGGACAGGGCTTAGCAGGAGGCAGTCTTCGAGCTGCGGCGCGTGCTCGCAGCGTCTCGAAGGGGGTGCTGAAGTGCGTGAAGACCGCCGTCGGGGGCTCGTTAGGGTCAAGGAGGGCAATCATGTCGCTCGGAGTGTCGTCAGCCTCGCAATCCATGATAGAGTGAGGAACCTGTGTCATTATGAACAGTAGGTTACTCCAGAGCCTTTTATACTGGGAGAGTTCGGCGGGTGGGAGGGGCTTACGGCCCGCTAGGTCTAGCGGACTCAGCGGGCGCCGCTTCCGCCATGATGTGCCTCCCGGCGAGTGGGTCCCCATTGACATGCGATCTATACGCGTGTAGGTTTTGCCGTTTGCGCTTTTGTTGGCGTAAGGAGAAAGTCGAAAAATGAAGCATTTTGTTACGTTAATCATACGTTAATCATAAACTTACCTCGCACAATCGAGAACTCGGCTTCCAGTCAGCCCTTCTTGGTTTCCCAGATCTTGTGCCTTGGGCGGTTTTCTTTTCCTTGCGGGAACCGGTACATCCTGAACCCCTTTTTCGCGTTGTTCGAGCACCCAACGGCACTGCAGCCCCCCATTTCTTTTTCATCTAACGTCTGGCAGAGCGCAGCGCAGAACGATCATTTTCATCGTCGTCTCTCGCTCCATGGACTCTAGCGAGCCGACTGCCGGCTCGAGTCAGTAGGGCACACGGGTTTTATCAGCCGCCACCAGCCTTACACCAAACAAGGGTGAAGCTTGCAATTTAAGGTTATAATTATAATGCAATTAAATGCAAAGGTGCAATCAAGCTAGACGGCAAGGCACATCATGGCGGATGCGCACAGTTGCCAGACTGTTTGATCAGTGCTGCCAGACTGGCGGCTGGATCAAAGAACCGCCGAACTCTCTCAGTATAAAAGGCTCTGGGTTACTCGTAAAAGTTGTCTTTGGGAAGTACAACTGGCTGGGAGCCTCCGCTGCTTTGCAGAACTAAGCGTCACGCAACGTTAAAGAAAAGGGAAAAAAAATGTCTCGATTCACCACGACCTCGTGAAAAGAAATGCTGTTGAGTTAAGGAAGTTTCCGTCGACAGAAGGTTTATTTTAAGATCTGGGCCTACAGGCCTACCAATGAATCCAAAACAAGTATACTAAAAACAATTAAGACTACTGGCGAGCTTAGCCACTGCAACAGAAATGTAATAGTAACGAAGTAACAAAACCAAAGGTCACTAGGGACTTAACGTCAACCACTTAACAAAACACTCTAATTGTACGACACGCGCGACAAGGCACCAAAAAGATCAAGACGAGTCGACCGCGGGTCACTTGGAAATGAAGAGCTGCTTGTGATCTCGACCAGCTCTCATTGCAGCCAGAGTTCCAGCCATCCGTTAGCTATGCGTCCGGAGTGCGTTCCACAGAGTGGTGAGGGGTCTCTTGGACGCTGCCCAAGTTGAGCTCGTCATTCTCGCTTGCCGTACAACACTGAGTGCAGGAAGTCCAGGCTCAGGTCCGACGACGTCAAGAAGCTGGTGGCCGACTCCCCAGCTCCGCCGGTGGTCACGGATTCCTGATCGTCAATGGCGTTGTTCTCGGCTTCCTCGGTCAAAATGGAGTAGAGGTTGTCGCTCAAAGACTCGTCGAGGTTGCCGAAGACGGAATCGAGCATGAGCGACTCTTCCAGCCACGGGATGACGTCGGGCTCGTTTCCTGCCGCCTGGTGCGTGAGCACCATATTGGGGGGTTGTTGGAGTCGAGCAGAGCGAGCATGCTGTTACTGGACGAGGGCATCGGGCTTGCTGCCACACTCGGTGGAGCTGGCACCGCTGATGGTATACACCGGCTGGAGCGCGCCGACGTTCATGTCTTCGACGGTTTCTTCTACGTGCCAGTAGGCCATATCCGAGTTGGTGCGCTCATCCAGTAAGCTCTTCTCGCTCAGAACCTTGGCCATCGCGGTTACGTGTTCCCAGTCATAGTCGCTAAGGCTGCTCGTGTCGGTGCCCGTGCCGCTGCTTGAATTATCGTCATACCAGGGCACGCCCCCATTGTTGGAGGACGCGCGGTTGTTGGGCGGCAAGTGCGAGGGACCGGCATTCGTTGAATCCGACGCGGAGTTGGTGGACGGCCGGAAAAGGGGCTGGGCTTCTTCGAAACACGCCGTGTCACCCTCTGCCGGTCGGGCGAAGGCAGGCGACGACCCTGGGATGCAACATATCGGGAAGTCGCGGACAAGGACGAAGAAAACCCGCAACACATTAGCACGACCGACGCGCCCGTCTGTTTGAGCTCTTTTCTGTCTCGGCGGTCTTCCCGCGGAAAGCAATTAATTTCGGAGCGATATCAGTATTGCGAGCAGTGTCGAATAACTCCGATGCGTCTGCTTCCCCTCAAAGCACTCGGAAAGCCAATTGCTGCTGTCAACATCTCGGCGAATGACGAGACTGGAAATATGTCCATTTCATATTGCATCCGAACGCAGCCCATGCCATCCTTGGGAGCCAATCAAACAGCTGCAAAGGTGCACCGTCACGGCCCTCCTCTTTTTTCTTGGGTCGTTTCCTGTCACCGGCTTAACTCAAAAGACTGAAAAAAGAACATTCCGGATTACCTCGCATTTTTTGCCCAGGGAAAGCTGACGGTCCAGATTTCGAAGAGTGCCACCGCCGTGTCTCTGCTTGGAAGAACGAGCACCAGCAACCGTAAGCTTGCCAAAGGATCACCGTCACGCGCGTGCTGCACGGGTCTACACGCCAAAGCTAACGTCATTTTTTTTCTTCTTCTTTCGTTCTTTTTTTCTCCTTAGCATTTATTGTTAGGGTGAAGTTGAATGGAGTCTCGGATTCCGCTCATCATAACATTGGACGCTCGGAGGCATGCAGAAACGTGTCGGACATATCCCTCGTCGATTTCCCCTCCTGTCTTCTCGGTTTTCACCACGGGCGTCCGCCGCTCGACTCTGCCCACCCTTGCATCCAACGGCGAAAACTCCGAGGGCGATCGCGTGCTCTGAAAAGTACGTGCCTTCGGCGCCCAAGCGCACGAGTATAGCCGAACCACCCCCACACCTGCCCGGGAAACGAGATAGTGCATTCGGCTTTTGATTTGGTCAGAGAAGAGCCGAATCGAACGCAGTGCCCGCCTGCCTGCGTTCCAAGCGTCAATTCGATGCGTGTAGAAAGTGCGACGCGTTCTTGAAAGTTTGCGCGCACGTCGTCGCCAACGAGGAGAATTGATGGAGGTACCGGAAGAAATTGATACAGGCATACGTGGTAACCTATAGGCATCCCTTGAAATTCAGAATACATTTTTGTTCTTAATTTATAAGTAATTTAACAGCAATTTCTTTCTACCCTTCACCCTTTTGTTGTCTCTAGTCCCAGCTTTCTGCTGATTTTGCGCACAAAACAAATTAATTGCAGAAAACTACAAAAAAAGATCTAATTTCCAAATCTAAAAAAAAAAAAAGAAACACCAAAGCGTTGTAGCACTTCTTCTTTCTTTCTTTACAGGGGCACGGAAACGAAATGACGTAGCCGCGAGCTCTCTACTCCTCGCTTCAAAATTGTTTAGCGAGAAGTGCGGTACGTATCGCGCTCGTGACGTCAATGGCTCCTGCACGGTCAAGCGTACTGAAGTAGCGAGCGTCGCCGCTTGGTGGCGTCAACGCGTGACAATCTCGGCTAGTAGTAATATCTGAGAACCGTACGCCCTATGGCTTACATATAGACGAACCGTCAGTACCCAGCCCCGGTGACACCTGCAAGCTATTTATATAAGGTATTCACAGGGTGCCATATTCGAGCGCGTTCTTCAGAGCTCATCCGAGAAACGGGGGGAGGGGGAGTAGTGGCATGTTTGGTGAGGCAGAGCTGGGGTGCTATTCTGGTCACAAATGGTCACGTTCGTGTTTCTCGAAAACTCCTCCCCCCTACGAACCGCGCGCGCCTATTGGCCACAGCCCGCGTGATAATTCCACGCGGTTCCCATGGGAACGTTCGCGAAACACGAAAGCAACCGTTTGCCGTAAATGTCGCTCTTCGAGTTCAGACCGTGACGACAAAGTGACGTATGACCACGTCCGACCTACGTAGCACATAGCGGAAGTCGCGTCACTAGATTAACTGCGGTATTACTCGACACACCCTACTCTCTGTTTCACTATGAGTGCGAGCTAGTGCGGGTGTAGGAGCTACAAGAACGTGCTCCGGGCTTTCAACGTCCCTGTCGAGCAGGCGCGCTTGCGCAGTGCAAGCCAACGTTCGTGCAAGATCGTTCGGGGTGATGCGCTCGTGCTTTTAACCTCTTTTTCTATTGCACGAAGCGGAACAAGCTTTGGGCAGGATTCTAGAGCGTAGAAAATGGCGGCGATGCTTGTTGCTCAACGATGGCTACGCGTACAATAGGGAGTTTTAGAATAACGTACGCAATTTTAGCGCACGCTCGCGCTAAATTTAGCGCTTGCGTTAGCGCTCGCTAGGCAGGAGAGTTTTAGAATAGCGTTTCCCCGCGGCGACGCAAAACGCAACGTCGCGCGCTTGCAGCGCCGCCAAGATGTAGTTGCAGCTAGTAATGCAATTCTCGCATTTCAAAAGGCACGCGAAATGCTGTAAATTAAAAATAAAATAAACATTTTTTTGTCACAACAAACATCTTTAAACGTGTTTTAACGTATACTTTTGGTCACAGCCAACCTAATTTTTAGTTTAGTAGGTCACAACTAACAGAGCCAAGACAATCCACACGTGCACAATTTCGCGCCAAATTACGAACCTAGGTTGCGCACGCTTTGAGCTCTGTGAAGTGGTTTCTTTTTTTTCTTCTTCTTTCTAATCATGCCTCCAATACGCCGATCGCGATCCAGTGTGCTGGTTGACCATCTTCTTCATATGAACATGTCGTGGAGCGATTTGGAGGACATGTTCCTCCAATACCGGGAGCCAGAACCGCGTAGATACAAGTCAAGTGGGGGGCTCCTGGATGTCGCCAAACTCGACGACCTGACTTTTCGGGGCATGTTTCGCTTTGAGAAGGACGATTTTGGACTCTTAAATGACGTCCTGCTGATGCCAAAGGTGGTGTACAGCAGCCAAGGGGTTGTTGTTAGCGGGGAGGAGGCCCTCCTTATGTGCCTGCGCCGACTTGCCCACCCAAACCGCTGGTGGGATTTGGAGCCGATCTTCGGCCGTCATTCGTCGGCAATGTCGAGCATCGTCGGTCAGGTGCTCAAGCACATCGACGGCACCTTCTTAAGTTGGCGCGATCCTCTGCAGCAAACTGTGCGAGCAGCAGGTCGAGGCGGTCACGTACCGCTCGCGTGCTAAAACCTTTGCCGGTGGCTGAAAGAAGGTTGCTTGCGATTTGGGCCCATCGCGATGGGTCCTCAAACGGGTTGAGGGCGTGAACTTCTTGTAACAGCGAAATGTCATCTTGCGCAGAAAAGCGCAATCGCGAGGAGGCTCTTGCCGCTGCTGCTGCCTAGAGCCACTCGATATGGCAGCGTAGCTGCCAGAGTAGCGCCACGCTTTTCCCTGTGCCGCCTCTCACCGTGATTGGTCACATGCGGTACCATAGCAACGAGCTGAGCTGGCTCGGTTCCCTTAGCAACCGAGTGACTACTCGTCACGTGACCTCGCAAGAGCCGTGATGTCACCGGTAAGATGGCAGCGCCCAGAGCTGGTGGATACGAGTTTGTTCGGTGCGCGGTAGTCGTAATGTGCCGCTGCTTGCCGACGATTTCGGACTTCTTCATGCTCTCTGACGCAGGTATAACGTGAAGATCTGAAAGAATGTGACTTTATACCTTTTCTGTGCAAGATCGCTCAGGATATTAGCACCTGTGCGACAGCATCAGTCATATCGCCGTAGCGGTGCTCGTATTCCTGGATGTGTTCGAGGATCGATAAGACATTTTGCATGCAATTTTCGCATACGCCTAGCCTTGTTTGAACGTTGGAATGTCTGAGAATCAATGAGAATTTTATGCGTCGCATGTTGGACCTTGGGGAAGTTGTTTCAGCCCCAGCTAAACGCGTAATCACAAACTTTTAGCGAGGAAGCTCCTGCGATCTTTACGTCTTGTACTAATCAACGATCTTACGATATGGTTTTTGGGATAACATTTTCGCATTTTCTAGCTTCCTTTGAATGGTGGAATTTCTGAGAATCGAAACGAAAGGTATACGTCGTGTGTAGGGCCTAGGGGAAGCTGTTTCAGCCCAGGGTCACCGAATAATCACAGCAACTTTAAGGGAGGAAGCGCGTGCGACCTTTAACCTTTTGTACTAATCGACGATTTTACTAATTGACAGTTCTGAAGACTTTGATAAACGTCCTTTCGTTGCAATAGCTTGCATTTGATCGCAGTGTTTTTTTTTTTTTTTTTTTTTCAAGTGACAAGCAGGCGTTTGCTCAAATGACGTATGTAAAACGACCTGCTCTATAAGAATGCATCAACACACACTATTAAATTTATATGCTCAGAAGTGTGTTCGTCTTTGTAATTAACAAGTTACAGACAATTATTTTTCACGAGTGTAATATTTATTTTCTGTAGCTGGCCCCGTTTTGTACTCATTAATGTCCGTGTGCGATGATGCTATCATCATGTGTGTATGGTTCTAAATATCCTCTTTGCAATGCCTACAGAAGCCAAAATGACGCCAGCCTACAGCAGCTCACGCATTTGACACGAAAACTGCGTCACTCGGACGTATGCGCTCGTCAACAATCAATTCGTCGATGAATATTTGAATTCGCGTTCGTGGCCAATGACTGCACATGAGTGCACTTGCGAATGACAAGTTCTATGGTGTGCTTAAAAAGCACGGTGGAAACTTGGGGTCATCCCACCGGTGCCCTAGCATGTCACGACCGCGTGATGCCACTGTTCTCTTTTGAGTTGAGGATTAAAGCTTAGGAAGAAGAAGTTAAAGAATAATTTCATGGCCCCTTTAACACGGGTATACGTGCTACACCAGATAAAAATATTGACATTTTGCATGCCGGTAAACTTCCGGACGACCACTTGCCTGTCGGCAAGAACACCTCATATCCGGCGTCCGTCTCTTTTGATGGCGTTAACAGTCCTCTGTAGACCACCGTGCTGTCCTTCTAGGTTTAACCCCGTCGACTGTTCATCGCCCCGAAACGAGGGTGATACCGTCGTCGACGTCGGTCCCCGCCAGTCGGTGAGATAATCTCATCTTGAAGAAGTATGGTGCTAAGCATACATTCTCTTACTATGGGGCAGTCGAGCAGCAGTCATGTCCCAAGGCAATCGTTCTGTCGTGACCGGCGTAATCGGGTTTTGTTCCATAGGAGCGAAGTCCGAAAGTACAAGGGCGGCACGTTCGTCCCACGAAGCCGCCGCCATCCCGGCGGCGCGGAAAACCACTCGCCTTGTCCGTGCACGCTGCAAATCGTCTCATTTCACAGAAGAAACAGGCGCCGCTCCTCCAGAGGCCAGTGCCGTACCGCCATGCAAAGCGTCTTTTAGGTCTTTTACCACTTTACAATTAACAAATGGAGATATCAACTAGATAAAGGTTGCCGCCCGGCGTCGCTAGCAGTACGGTTACCATAGAAACCTCCCAGGCCCAAAATGGAGATCACTATAGGCGCTTCTGACGTCGTGTATCTAGATAATTTTGCGTCGTGTCGCTACTCTGGCAGCTACGCTGCCATATAGAGTGGCTCTACTGCTGCCTTCTGAGCCGCCATTTGCCTATTCCCGCCGGAGTAGAACACGGATCGTCTTGGCCTGTGGTCTTGGCTTTAGCCCTCTCGCAACTTATCGCGCAGCACGAGAACGACGCAAAGACCCTTTGCGTCGTCGGAAATAGCGCGCGCTATTTCCGAGAAATAGCGAGCGCTAAAATTGCGCACGCAAAGCGTAAAACCTGGTTTGCGTTCGGAGCATGCGCAGTGGCGACGACGCTATTCTTTGCGTGCGCAAAGCTTTAGCGTGCGCTATTCTAAAACTCCCTAATGACGGGTTTTCCGCGAGCACCCGGTTGCCTTCGCGATGCACGACGACTGTTTCTGACGACAATACCGCTTGTCGAAAAGCACCGTGTGATCGCAGTGTGACAACGAGAGACGGCGACGATGAGAGATGATGACCGTCGAGCAGCAGCTACTAATTGAATCGCACTGAGATTTTTCGCAACGGGGAACTACAAGGGCGCGGTTGCCCCCGATGATCACATAGCTAATGCCCAGTGGATGGTGATCAGAGCCTTGACGGCCGTCGTGAGTGTCGCTGTCAACCGGCTGGGAAGAGACGGTTGGGTCGACAAAACCCCGGACAGAGGCAGCTGAGGCATGTGCGAAAGAAGGCTTTCGTCGCCACCATGACAAGCACACCGACGTCGTCGGGTGCGTTGACTAAACTCTAACTAAACCTTTGTCACCGTCATCATCGGTCTGAAGGAGACCGTCACCATTCTGAAGGACTCCAACACTTTGCCGCAATCACCATTTTGCCATTAACAACATGGTGGTAAGTTGACGTTTAAACTTTAGGGTTTCTACCGCTTTGAAGTTAGAGCACGCTTAGTACCTATGTCTTTAGTTGACAATTTGTTGCGGTCTGTAGCTACTGTCAATTACGCAATAAAATCTGGATGGGTTGCTGATGGCATTTCGTTGTATCAATAAGATGTTTTACCTTTTCACGCCAAGCTGCTGGAATTGCAAGTCAGTCATCGGAAAGGTATAAGAACACTTTTCAATGTCCTGCAATAAACTACGAACAGGTCTGTCCTAAAATTAATCGTTACTTGTCTATACAGCAGCAGTTTAGTCTGACAGAGTATGGTAACATTGTTACCCACTGTAGACGAGAAATTTAGCCAGTGTCTTGTGGATGGTTGTCATCTTCGTGACCAAGAAAAACAATAAAAATAGAATTGTCCTACAGTCAACATACGTGTTATGATAGCAATTCAAAAGATAGTCTTTTCAAAAGTGACAGTAACTCCTTGAAATTAAAGAGTAGTGTGAGCTGGATTTTTGAAATTTGCCTGTGATGCAGAGCAAATACGCACTGTTGGCCTATCACCATCAAGCATAAACGACAAGCGGAGGCAGAGTAGATGTGTGAAGGAAAAGCGAGCATACTAACGCTGATATTCTGGCTGCCATTGCTGAACAGTCTTCTAAAAACGATGCGCGTCATACCGAAATGGTTGACATGCTAAATCAGGTCAAAGATAACCAGCATCAGCTAGAACTAAAAGTGTTAGACATCAATTCAAGACTTGCAGCAGTCGAATCACTTGTAGAATTACTAGATGTGCCAAAGCATCCTACTGAACTGTCTAATGTTGTTAGTGAGGCCGTCCGAGGCGAAACTACCGTTCTGAATTCAAGACTTAATGAGCTTGAAGATAGATCCCGTCGTGACAATTTACTTTTCTACGGTATCGCCGACACCCTTTCCGAAGACTGGTCGCAGTCAGAATCTCATATCCGCGATAATCTTTCCACAATGTTAGGACTAGATCTACCTGGCGAGGCAATATCCCGTGCTCACAGATTAGGCTCATACTCAACTAATAAATGCCGGCCAATAATTGTTAAATTCTCTTCCTCTAAATTCAAGGCGAATGTGTTTTCTCAGCGTTTTAAGTTGAAAGGAACAGGAATTTCAGTCAGTGAGGATTTCTGTCCGGCTACGCGGCAGTTACGTAAAAAGTTAATCGATTTCGGTAAAGGCACCGGTCAGAGGTTCTCGCTCAAACTAAACAGGCTGCACGTTAATCAAAAGGTGTATACTTACTGCCCTGTAACAGATTGTGTTTGCGAAGTGACTCCTAGTCACGCTCGTGAAGCTAACAACGCCGCGTCTCTCTCTCCGGGTGCCAATAATACAGTTTCCGCGCCGCAACCGGGCATCGATAACGCAGTTTCCGCACCTGGTGCAAGCAATTATAATTCACACGCGTCATCAACATAACTATGTAAAGGCCCGGCGACTAACGCTATCTCAATATTGTATTCTAACGTGCGAAGCGTGTGCAACAAACGCGACGCTTTGTCATCTCTTATCGACACGTGTACAGCTGATATTGTTATCCTGACCGAAACGTGGCTTTCTAGTAAAATTGCTGACAGTGAAATTTTTGAGTGTGAAGGTATGTACAAATTTTATCGTTTCAATCGTGACTCGCGCTCAGGTGGCGGTGTTCTTATCGCTGTTCGTGATTCTATAATATCGAGCGTTATACCACTTAACCTATCATTAGAGTTCGTGTGTGCCCGTGTACATGTCAGAAACAAGGATTTTATTTTTTGCGCCTGCTATCGACCCCCCGCTTCGTCTAGTACATTTTGCTCTGAGCTTCACGATGTCTTAAATAGATTGGTAGTACGGTTTCCTTCTTCGTCTTTGCTTCTTCTGGGGGATTTTAATTTTCCCACAATTAACTGGAAAAGTGACACCCCCACAGTAAGTGATCACTCATTACAGGCTCTTTCGTTTCTAAGCCTTTGTCTTGATTTTAATTTAAAGCAACTTGTACAAGAGCCTACACGATGTTCATCTCATTCTTCCAATGTATTAGATCTCATTCTCACTACAACCCCTGAGCTTGTGTCTCCCTTAACATACTTACCAGGTTTAAGTGACCATTGTGTTATTCAGTTCGACCTGCAGGCATCTGCTTCCTCATATAAAGCATTTAAGATTATTCGTGACTACAAAAATGCCGATTTTGTTTCAATTAATAATGAATTAGACACGTTTCTAACTGATTACATCTCACGTTTTCATACGCGAACGGTTGAAGAAAATTGGTCTCTCTTCAAGCAAAAAGTGAGTGACCTAACTGACCAGTACATCCCTCTGAAGCGCATCCGCTCTAATTCACAGGCACCTTGGTTTAACGCACGCCTTAAGCGTCTGCGAAATAAAAAGAAACGGTTATTTCGGCGCGCAAAATTAACAAAAAGTGCTGAGCGCTGGGACGCTTACGAAGCTGCTGATACGGAATATAAACAAGCTGTCGCACAATCAAAGCAGGAGTTTTATCAGTGTACACTTTTTTCTCTTTTAAAAGATAACCCACGAAAGTTTTGGAGCGTGGTCAGCGGTAGTAGATCCAGTGCGGTTGAGCTTTGTGATGCGAATAATGTTCCTGTAGATCTAAATGATTGTTGCAATGTCCTGAATGATGTGTTTGCTTCTTATTTTTCCCACACGACTCCTACCTGTTACCCCATTGTTTTCAGCCCTAATTATAGTCCTATGTTTCCTGTTAGTATTGATTCATTTGGTGTCGACTGTTTAATCCAGAAGCTTAAAATTTCTGCGTGTGCTGGGATTGACGGAATCAACTCAAAATTCCTGAAGAGCACCGCCACCTATTCATCTTTGATTCTTTCCGAAATTTTTTCACAGTCTTTGCAGTGTTGCACGTTACCCAACGATTGGAAGGTAGGGAAGGTGGTTCCTTTGCATAAATCAGGTACTGCTCACTCCCCACTTAACTACAGGCCCATATCATTGACTAGTGTGCCGTGTAAATTACTTGAACATATCATTTACTCTCACCTTGTTGCCTTTCTCGAGTCCAATTCTTTTTTTACTAATTGTCAACACGGGTTCCGAAAATTTTTTTCTTGTGAAACACAGCTCGTATCGTTTACTAATGACCTGATGGTTGCCATTGATGCCGGGCTAATAGTTGACTGCATTTTCTTAGATTTTGCTAAGGCTTTCGATTCTGTCTCGCACGACCTACTTCTCTTGAAACTGAGTAAACTTAATATCGATCCTAACATCTTGGGCTGGATTAAATGTTTTTTATCTAACCGCTCACAATATGTTTCTGTCAATGGGCATAATTCTTCTACTACTCCTGTAACGTCCGGGGTACCACAGGGATCTGTCCTAGGGCCTCTCTTGTTTTTAGTCTACATTAACGACCTCCCATCGCAAATTGTCTCCTCTATTAAATTGTTCGCGGATGACTGTGTACTTTATCGCGTAATTACTAATGCCCAAGAGTGTGCTATACTACAGTCAGACCTCGACGTAGTTTCTTCTTGGTGCGCTGAATCCCTAATGAAGCTTAACGTTACTAAATGTAAAAGCATGCGTCTTTCGCGACTCTCTAAAAACACTGACCCTGCCATATACATCCTTAATGATATACCATTAGATGCTGTTGCTTCATACAAGTATCTTGGTATTCACATAACTCATAACCTTTCCTGGAACATGCACGTCGACTATGTCTCTAATAATGCTAATCGTATGCTTGGGTTTTTGCGGCGCCATTTTCGTTCCGCTAATCTTCCCGTCAAACTCCAATTATATAAAGCCTTAGTCAGGCCAAAACTCGAATACGCCTGTTCCGTTTGGGATCCGGGTCATGTAACATTATCACACATTCTCGAATCAGTCCAGAACCGAGCAGCCCGTTTTATCCTTTCTAATTATTCTCGTACTGCTAGTGTTTCATCAATGAAGACAACTTTGGACTTACCTGACCTTGCTTTACGCCGTAAATACTTTCGTCTTTGTCTTTTCCATAAAGTCTATTATTCTAATCTAATTCTAAAAGATCAACTACTTTTTCATCCGTCATATGTGTCACCTCGCCACGATCACCAGTGTAAGGTTGGCACGCCGACATGTCATACGAACATCTATTTTGACTCTTTTATTCCAAGAACATCTAGCGAATGGAACCACCTCCCTGCCTCCATCGTGTCCATCCAGGACGTCCCATACTTCAAGAAGCTTGCCAACGATTTCATCTGTACCACCCACTCCTCTCTGTAGAGCCTCCGGGCATTGAGAGTATGAAAATAAATAAATAAATAAATATGTACAAAAAAGAAAGAACTGCTACGTAACGTGAAGAATGTCAGCAACTATCTTGCCATTGTGGTACGAGCTCAGTGGCAGCCTGTGAATGTAGGATGCTCCCCTTATGTGCCAAAGCCGGGGATGGGTGGGGGGGGGGGGGGAGAGGGGGGGGGGGGTTTATAGGGCTTCGCTCCTTCCCTACCCAAATCGGCGGGCCCTAGAATATGCACACAAATTCCGAAACCATCCCCCTCGCACCCCAAGTCATGAACCTCCCAGCCACCTCAACCCCCCTCCATCCTCACCCCCTCAGAAGTTCCTGGCTACGCCACTACTATCAACAGCACTCAATAGATAGTCAACATTATCAAGATAAACGAAATTTATTTTATTTTATGCACCATATAGGCATTGGTTTTGTCTTTATATGCATGCAGCCAAAGCACACACTGTAGAAAACACTTGTGTGAAGCCTGCGTTCACAATGCGGTCCCCGTCAAACTTTCAAGGCGTTAACGAATTCCACAAATTAAATTTTCAACGAAACGAATTCGTTTTGCAAAACGCTGGCAAACTTACGTTGCGTTTTACATCATTCACCTTTGTCGTCCGATGAATCAGTAGTCAGCACTACACAAACCTCAATGAGCTTGTCGTTTTTTTTTTTTTTTTGCCGTTGGGGCGATCGCTGGCGGTCGTGGCGGCGGCACAATTCTTTCTCAGACCGTTGGCTGCTGCCTCCGTGCTCGCGGAAACGTCGTTCCCTTTGGGCCAAGGTGAGGTTTTGAATTTTAATTCACGGCAACGCTGAATAAAGGTCTATTACCGTCTTCATAATCTCAGCAACGGTACCGTACGAGCCACAACAACACCACCACTTTCAAGCTTCATAACACCGGCACAAATAGAAGCCAAGTCTTGCATCTCTTCAAGCGTTACATCGGAGACGTTAAACGCCAGCTCACTGTGCTCTTGGACCCGGTCTTGTCGCCGAATGAGCTCATCCAACAGCACGAAAGTATTCGTGTGCGCGTTGATCAAGTGACCGATCGCATGTCAAACCCCAGCCGCGGTCGATCCGACGAGCATCGCGGCCATGTTCTTTCGAGTTTAACTCGCCAAGGGTACGGTTGTCGAGTTAAAACAATGCAAATAGTCCCGTGCATTCTTGTTCTTACGTCATTTTGTCGTCACAACGCGAACTCGAAAAATGACTGTTAGCGGCAAACAGAGACTTTCTAGTTTCACGAACGTTTCCATGGCAAATGACGTTGAATCGTCACGCGCAATGAAGCCAATGGGAAAGCGAGGTACCTAGGGTGCCTTCTAGAGGTACCTATGTAGGGACGTGTAAAAACGTAAAAGCCGTTTTTTTTTTTTTTTTTTTTTTTTTTTTTGCACGAGTTCTTTTGCAAATAAAATAAGTAAAAAAGACTGCCCGAGACTATGCCGTCGCGTGCATTTCTTCAGCGCCGAAAGAGAAGAGCATGGCTTATGGAGACTATACCGGCATAATCACTGCAGTGAGAAAAGGAGCAAAGCATTAATAAAACTGCCCGAAGAAACTTTCCTGCATCATCCAGAGAATGCTCACAACCGTTGCACTCTGCGTCGATCTCATGACTTGTCATATACTACCACAGAGTCGTCGTCAGCCCTGTATCCATTTGGAGTCTCATTCACAGGCGAACAGGAAATTTCATTTGCAGCTTACGTTCACGACGGCTTCAGAAAGGATGGTCGGTGTCGCAGCGTACCTTCACATAATATTTTCTTATCGTAATGCCATCCGTATCGCAAACAGGAAAAGCAACCACGCAAGCGAGACACACACACCACAAGGTCGTTACCGCGGTTTCCGCCATGTTTGTTTTCAAAGACCGTAGCGAAAGACTTCGAGAAAAAAAAGCTGAGATATCTTAGCTAAATTTACTTTACGCCATAATTATTGAAATAATCATTCGTATTTTATAAAAGGATAATATTATTTTTCTCTGTTTCCTTCCATTTTCCGGAAGGTAGCCTTTTCTCCGTTATTCGCTCGTTCTAAGTTCCGGGGGAAAGGAAGAAGATAACAAAAAGAACAGGGGGAAATGCAGGGATTTCTTCGCCCCAACTGGGTGGACACGTCACCGCGACGTAGGGCATCGTCAGATTCTAGCTGACCGCGTGCGTGAACCCGAACGTTCGGGCGGAGCCTCAAACAAGAATCATTCTAGTTTGAGGCTCCGCCCCTTCTTTCTCGATACGTCACAACTCGAAAGGTACCCGTTTGCGACCAGAATAGCACCCCTGCTCGCACCCTCAAATCAAGCTCCTGCCTAACGTATGCAAAGAACGGCGATCTCGATGGTGTGACATGCATGTTGCAGAAACACTGTGGAAGTTAATAAAAAAAATCAAATATAAAATAAAACAGCTTTTGAAGAAAAAAAACAAGTTAGAGGTGAATTTTAGCGTATTTGATCCCGTGAATCTGAATATCACGTTTGTTTTCCCCGAAGGTGCAACTAAACGCGAGAAAACACGAAAAACCTCCGACCAGTCGTTACGTCAAACAAGGGCGGCGCGTGCAGTAGCAAGCTTGCCAGGTATAGACGCTTTGCAGCAGCTGTGCATGGGCGCCGCCATAACTGACCTTCAGTTTTTGTTCCCTCTTATTCCGTTCGCTTCACTTCAAGATTACCACAGCAGGACAGGTTACTGCCATTTTAGATGCTACTGTGTTCTTGTGCCCAGCATAGGCCCTTGTGAAGACCCGTGTGTCTGACGCGTGTGTAAAGCGTTATACGCTTTACACACGCGCCAGATTGAGCCGCCATAGCCGCCCTTCTCTTGTCTTACCGAGATGCCGAGCCACCGAAGCGGGCGTTGACGGGTCTTCACAAGGGCCTATGCTGGGCACAAGAACACAGTAGCATCTAAAATGGCAGTAACCTGTCCTGCTGTGGCACTGGCACCCTTCGTGACGTCTTTTTTTTTCTACTTTTCTGAAAACAGCCAGAGTGAGCTTGCATAGCTTTGACGGGCGCTGAAGATCCGCGAGAGCAGAGATTCCGAAACATCCTAGTGCGACGTGACGCCCCGGGATGGAGGGGCTTCATTGGTACTTTTAATTTAATTTCTGCAGCCTCCGTGCACCAAATTGAAAACTAATCTCAATATTCGTGACCCTGGAGGCCAAATCAAGACGATTTAGGTGTTTTTCTTTAAATACAGAGCCGCTTCAACGTAGCAGACTCGTTAGAGTTGTCCACCAAGTCACCTTCAGGACTAAGTAGCTCCACGAGAGTCATACGACCTCAAAATGGCGCTGCTTCTCAGAGGTCGAGGACGTAGCGGCATTCCAACGGAGCTTCACAGACCGCCACCACCGCTATCTGGAAATCTGTTCACTCGTTTTAAAATTAGATTTCCTAACTATTTTGCCGGCAGCCCAGAAGCAATAGTAAGACTAGAGTTTATGGGCTGCCGCCACAACATAGACCGTATCTAAACAACGAAGTAGGAGCCGGTCGCGCACCATCTTTTTTTTTGAGTGGGGGCAAACCAGACACCCCCCTCCCCCTCTTCCTTCCCCCAGGGCCGCGGCCTTTGGTACCTCTTGGCCGCCGCCGGCGTTTGAAGCCCTTAGTAACAAGGCGAAATATGCTGAGTCACTGGGCCATACACGCATTCCTGGCGTCCGATTTTTGATAGAAGGAAGCAACAGATATTCTCACAATGCGCGTTCAAGTCAGTGCAGAAATATGGCAACGCAGAAAGCGGATGTTGCAATGGCCTTTGTAGTCGATTTAAAGAACAGCATGCTCTGCCTCGAGCGCGAAATTTGTGCCCTTGAAAAGAGCTCGTCGCTCCCGCAGTCAAATTGGGTGGAAGACAACGATCGCATTTTGGGGGAAATGAACGCATGTATTCGGTCCTTAAGCTCAGGTCTAGTATGGAATAAACAAAGCCGGTAAAGAAGCCTTTGCTACATTCATGAAGCTTCAAACGTCCTCACACTAAGAGGGCACCGTCTCAGCCGAGAAAGCTTTCCAAATAAAATTCCAAAAGGCGGCGCGCAGAGTCATCTACTCTCCTCCATACCGCCAATGTACCTCCACTTTTAGGCCCTCTTCATTGGGAGCAATTTCTCCCAGCTTCTCCCAGTAGCTGCAACATGAGCAACACGGGCCCCCCGCGATCACACGTAGCCACTGAATTTCTACGATTTGTCAAGATCATAATTAAATTATATACTTTTTGCTGTATTTATACACGCAGTTATACTCCATACTCTTATTTTTATACATTTAAATATCGTTGAGACCCGTAGCTCATCTTTCCGAAACTTTTTTTCCCCCAAAACCATCAATTTGAAATTAAAACATTCTTTAGCTGTCATCATCAGCGCCCCGTGGGTATCACGTAAAAATTTCGCGTCCTTGACTGGCTTTTCCCGCTGCCAACGTCTCGTCCGAGTTGCTCGTTCATTTCGAACCGGACGCGATGGGAGCACTTTGTGTCGCAGCGCCAGGATCTAGGGCAATCTGGGGAACAACCAACACCACCTACAAGACTAGGGCCAGAAGCGGACGTTGTTGCGACAGGTGCGAAGGCCATCGCTGGACACAGATTGGTAACGAGGGCTCTGTCAATCCACGGCTTCGAATCAAGTTTGAGCCGAACGTTGACGCGATCTTCGTGCCCAATCTGTACCCAGCGGTGGCATTGGCTCATTACAACTATCACCCCTACATCTTTGTTATCTAAAAGGTGTTATCACGGGTTTAGGGTCAAATTTTTAATTAACAAATACCGAGTTCTTCGAGAATTTCTGAAATGTACGAGCGCGCAAATGACAAGCCTGGGAATTTTTGTGCTTTGAAGTTAGCGATCACTGAAGCGGTCAAGTCGAAAACTGATGCTCAGCTTGACCATTCGCTATTCTTTCACGTTTCACACAATGCTCTAGCACACTTCTGTAACATTGTCAAAATAAATTTTTTGGCGCTTAATAAATAAATAAATCAGTATTTTGAAACAATTTTAAAACAGCCTAGCTTGTACTTTTTAATGAGTTTTGCTTAAGATTGCACTGTTCTTACATGTGACCTACATGAGGTATTTTAAGTACCTTGATATCACCATTATTTATTTATTTATTTACAATACCCTCAACGCCGTGAGGAGTTAGAGAGGACAGTGGGTATTACAATATTGTTGAATCACTTCGCGAAATGCGGCGGAATCCTTGATGGCTGCGATATCACCGGGAAGGCCATTCCAGTCCACAATAGACCCTTTCCGAAATTCAGTCTGGTCACTTTGATCACTCTCATCATCTGTGGAATGGCATCTGTGCCATACGAATGGCGGCCTTCTAGTGACTGATAAAGGAAGACGTTGAAGATGCTCCTAAGCGGATCTTGCGAGGCCTGTACATTCGAGGGGTCAGTACGACGCGACGTAGGGATGGAACACAAGGTCTACGTAAGCGTTCCTTTCTAATAACTCCGATTCAATCAATCTGTGGGCAGGACACAATCGGCTTTAAAGGGGTCATGAAACGCTTTTCCAACTTTTTCCTGTTTCGCTTTCCTCCTCAACTCATAAATCGCGCATTCCACCAAACAGTTCAAGAAGACGAAAAGAAGGGAGGCCCCTCTCGCTCGGAACCTGGTTTGTGTAATCCCCGGACACATCCATTCTCCCCCTAGAAGATTAGCCCGTCGCTCAAAACTCAGACAAAAGTTTCTTTCCCTAGCCCGTTCACCCCTAAGCTGACAGTGCTGTGGAAGCTACGTGCTCCTTGGGCTAGCCACACTTTTGCCACGTAAGCGTGGCAAATGTGGCTGCAGAGAATGAAGTCAGGTGATGAAACGGAGGTGACCGATTGGTCCGGCAAACGCGTAGCTTCCACCACAATGTCAGCTTAGGGTGAAGGGACTAAATGAGGTCCGGTTTTGTGTGACGTCAGTTTGGACCCGATGACACGCTTTTGGGACCTCGGATGTATCCCAGTGAAAAGGCAGCGCGGTTACGAAGGGGAGAAGGAACGAAATAGTCCGCTGCGTTTTCAAATTTTCGCACTGAATGTCAGGCTTTTGACTTTCTACCTTTTTTCATTTGGCCCACTGAACGATGTTCTATTAGTAAAATCCCAATCTAAAATGATTTATCTCAACTCAAAAATCGTTTCATGGGCCCTTTAAAGCATTTTGGTGGATAGAATTCTCTCGAGGCATCTGAGTGGGTTGGAGCTTTGTTCTGAATGCAGGTTCTTGGTAACCATCGAACTGAAAGTGATCGAGAAAGAACTCACACTGAACTATTCCTCGCGTGCCGTTGACTTGCGAAAGTGACGGTTCCGATACAAGTTCATTTCCGCCATTGATATGGCAAAGCCTAAACTGCTTTACAAACCACCAGATGGCACTGAATTTCGGAAAGGGTCTATTGCGTCGGGAACAGGGGCGCTTTGATGTTCTGTGGAAAAACATCACGGTCGGGCTTTTTTTTTTAGGATGATCTAGTCTAGAAGACGAATAGGTTGGCGGAGTGGGAAGAGTCTGATGTAGTAGGGGGGATAATAGACTTTATGCAATAGGCACAGACGAAACATTTTTCGTCGGGTAGCAAGTAAAGGAAGAGAAAGGTCAGATTTAGGGTGCCTTCATGTGCGCTTTGCTTAGGGTGGTGGCATCTCGCTATTTTGTCCCACACATTTATTTTTATGTTTTGTTCAAAAGCGCGGGAAAGAGCGTCGCCCTGCACGCGTTTGTGGCGTTGACTGTATTATGGCGACATTTTGTTTTCGTCGATTTCTTTGTATTTTCCCCGTGAGTGCGTGCTGTCGGCATCGGGTACTACAAAGGGTGGCATCACCCTAAACAGAAGAACATTGAGGCACCCTAGTCAGATTTCATTCGAGTAACACTAGAAAAATCGTGAGCAGTCAGATGCAATGAACCGGACAGCACGGTTTTGGACAGCCTCAATACTGTCTGTTAGTGAAGAAAGGTGAGGGTGCCAAATGGAGGATGCATATTATAATTTCGATCGTACTAAGGAAATGTAAAGGAGTCGCTTTAGGTTACTTGGGTCAGATCTGAAGTTGCGACGGAGGTAACCTAGGCTTCGGTTAGCAGCAGACACCATAAAATTGATATGGCTGTCCCAAGAGAGGTTTTTTGTTAGAAGAACACCAATATACTTGTATGTGTCAGTTTGTTGTAGAGGAACATCATTAAGAGTAAGAGTAGAGGGAGATGCAGTTTTACGATAAACGACACAGTCACATTGATGAGGACACCTGAAGTGGAAGGTCGTTGATGTAAACAAGGAGGAGTAGGGGACCAAGGACTGTTCCTTGACGCACACCGGACGTTACAGGGGCCAAGGCAGATGAAGAGTCGTTAGCATAAACAAACTGGTTCTGTTGCGAGAGGAAAGAATTAATCCATGATAGTGCGTTGGTGTCTAGGTTTAACGATGAAAGTTTTAGTAGCAGTCGTTTCACAAGAGAAGTTTCTACGGAAGCCGTGCTGTGCCTTGTTAAAAAGGGAAATGGAATCGAGGTGAATGGAAAGATTCTTATGGATTATGTGCTCCAGTATTTTTGAATGTACAGAAGTAAGAGAGATAGGCCTATAGTTTAAGGGAGATTTTTTACCGCTCTTGTGGACCGCAATGACCTTTCCGATCCTCCAATCGTCAGGAACTGCCGCTGTATTCAAGGACTGCTGGAAAATATTGGTTAAAAAAGACTCGACGAACACACAGTGCATCTGCAGTATCTTAGAGTTAAAGTTGTCGACGACACAGGATTAAGACACTTTCATAGATTTAATAATTGGCCATATTGTGGCTTAAAATCAGGGTTGCCAGTTATTTGAAGCTTTATCTGAAATCACAAGAAACGCTTTTCCGTCCTCCACTTTAAACAGTGTGCGACAAACCAGAGCAACGTTACATGAGCTTCCTAACACCGAATATAATGCTGAGGATGTCGCACTTTTGAATCATGACGATCGGCAGTTGCGCCTGCTCTGCACACGCACCAGAATGGCGGCGTTCACAACACTGTTGGGGAAGAGGGTGCCGATACTCTAAGCGCAGCTAATTTATTTGCTCTAGTTCCCGCGAAATTCCTTTTCCCTGACTGAAACTGAAAGTAAATATGAATAATACACCATTATTATAGCTTATTTAGTCATAACCAACTACACATAATGAGAGGAGGAAGCGGCCGGGTAGGAGAAACGCGGGTTTTATGTGCGACCGTTCTAACCGTCTCAAAAAAGAGAAGGCGCGAGCTTGCACTGGTTTAAAAAAAAAAGGCACCCAAGGAAAAGTGGCGGCACGCTGTGCTCTTTGTTATTATGCGTCTAACTGCAAATTGTTGTGTGTATGTTTATACAGCCGGAAGTTAGTCCGCCTTAGTGGGCGTCTGACTCTCAGCTGTAGATGAGCAATTTAGTCAGTGTGGTACAACCGCACGCCGGTACGATGCTCTTCCAGATCGAAACGGGCAGGGGCGGGGTGGCTTCTGCAGCGCGAGCTTTCGCTCCAAGTGCTCCGAGCTGGTGTGCGCAAAACCATGCACTCGGCCACCGCCCCCCCCCCCCCCCTTGTGCGTCTAATTTATATACAGGTATAAGTATTTGAAGATCGACGATAGACGTCGATCGTCTCGAGGTAATGTAACGCAATAACATTATATAAATAATAAACTTGTTGAAGGACTGAACGCTGAACGACTCAATTTTTCAATTCTTGGATTGTAACATGGCGGTAGCCTATTGTACTTGCTGTTGATGAAGAGCAATATGAGGTGGCGAGGTAATGATTAAATGATGAGGCTCTATAAGGACGACGACATTAGTGGGTGTCGAACCACAACGTACAGTGCCAGACTTGTTTTAAATATCGTGTACCCAAAGACTTTCTTTACCCGCAACAAAATATGGTAGAATCAATGAGGACCCCCGCAGGGGGCACCTGTGAAAGCAGGTGTTTGGAGAGTGGCGTCTCCACGGACCCCGAGCCCCGCAGGGGGCGCCTGCACCTTAGGTGCTAGGTGCTTGGTGAGTTGCGTCACCACAGACCCCAGCTACGTGGGCCACCATACCCGCACGCAGGGGGCACCTACTTTGGTAGGTGCTTGGTGTGTGGCGTCACTACGAACCCCGAGCCATGTGGGTTCGCCCACCCACGTCTGGCTGTGCGTGGCGTACCCGTGTCCGGGGAAAAGGGGACCCTGGTGGTTGAGCTGAGCCCGGGGTATGTTTCGACCCTTCGGGGCCCCCCGGGCGAGGCAATACACCGCTTCGACCCCTGCTTCTCGTAGACGGGTGTCCTGGCTTGGCCCGACCAGGATGATTCAGTCAGTCGCCTCTTCTACCCTCTTCTTCCGTCTTTCCCTTTTCCTTCCACCTCTTTCTCTTTTCTTCTACACTCTCTTCCTTCCTTTTTCACCTTCTTAGGCGGCAAGGGCTAACCTTGAGTGGAAACAGGTCCTGTCCCTGCATCCACACTCGGTTATAGTGCCCGGGCAGCACTGGTAGAGTAATTGTGTCAGCCAAGCCTTTCTTGCTATGGCACATTACCTACCCCCTTGTTGGGCTCCGTGGTGGGCGGTGCACCCGGGCACTGAATCTCCTCCCATCTCTCATGGGTTCCAAAGCTAAACCTCCCTCTGATCGGGCCCTGAAAAGGGTCCGCACCGAAGTCATTCTGAAAGAAACGACCTCATCTCCCCCTACATTCCCCAAATTTTTGGTTATTCACTCTGAAGACGATACACCACTCTCCAAGATGTCCCCCTTTCTTGTTGCGAAAGTGCTAGAAAGTGTGGTCGGAAAGAACTTCAAAGCCAAAAAGATGCCCTCAGGTGACCTTCTCGTAGAAATTGAATCCAGACAGCAGAGTACAGCACTCCTTGCTTTGGATTCTGTGTCTGATCATAAAGTGACTGTTTCACCCCATCGTACACTTAATACTATTCAGGGCGTTATCTCCGAAGATGACCTGATTGAGGCCTCTGACACTGAGATACTTGAAGGGCTCTCTGAACAAGGAGTTGTAGCTGCGAGGCGCATCTCCATGCGTCGGGACGGTCAAGAGCGAAAAACTAAACACATAGTGTTAACCTTTGAATCTACCACACTTCCCGAGGCGGTTAGGGCTGGCTACCTCCACTGCAGGGTTAGGCCCTATGTGCCTAATCTTCGAAGATGTTTTAAATGCCAGAGGTTTGGCCACGGCTCTCAGAGCTGCCGTGGTAAGGCCACTTGTGCCAAGTGTGGGAAAAATGACCATTCTGCTGACTCCTGCTCCAACGAAGCCCATTGTGTCAACTGTAGTGATCCCCACCCAGCGTATTCTCGCTCATGCAAGACATGAAAAGAAGAGAAAGAAGTGCTTAACTTGAAGGTCAAAGAAAACCTCTCTTACCCGGAAGCGCGCCGTCGCTTTGCGTTCTTGCGCAAAGGTGGCTATGCGCAGGTGGTGCAGCGGGGACCTGCACCACTGAAGGTTGCAGTGGCAACCCAGACGTCCTTTCTGGACTATGGGAAGCCACGGCAGTCCCCCACGCCCCAGCTGAAGATTCAGCTTCCGGGGCATGCAATCTCGGCTGGACGGTCTTCGGACCCTCCCAGCCAGAGTGCGAACCCTCGCACTCCAACAGGGCAACAGCCTGTATCTTCTCGGGCTGTTTCCCAAACCCAGGATGGGTCGGTGGCTGCCGCAACCGTCCCTCCTCTGCGGTCTCCTTCCAGGGAGAAGGGTCGACACTCTCGCCCACACTCCCTGGAGAGAGCATCATCGAGGGAGCGGCATGGCTCTCGTGCCGCACCTACAGCGCCTAAGGGACAGGAACGGGTGGACTTGGGCGACGCTTTGCCCAGCACCTCCTCTGCCCCTTTGGCTGGGTCTGGTCGCGGGCGGCGCATGGCGCCCCGTTCCCCGAACCCGAAGAAACCTGCAGAAAAAGGCTTGTCTCAGGAAACTGAGGCCATGGATGAGTGTGAAGTCTCCACTCCTGCGTCTGACCAAGACGACATGGAGTGGCAGACTACTAAGAGTAAGCACAAGAGCAAAAAACCGGTGATCCCACCAACATGATGTTGTACATTCTTTATTGCCCTGCGCGGCAGAGTTGCCATTTTTACTTTTACTTGTACCTTACTACTTTTACTGATTTACTAATTTTTAACTTAGTTTTAGAATAATGGCTAAATTTACTTTTATGCAGTGGAATTGCCGCGGCCTTTTAAGGAATATTGACGATGTTAACTTTTTTATGGACAACCTCCGTCCTATAGCTCTCTCTTTACAAGAGACGCACCTTAATGATCATCATGTGTCTATTTTACGTCGTCACCAAGTTTTTAGAAAAGATTGTTCCACATCAAACTCATCTGGTGGAGTAGCAGTAATCGTCCAAAGTGGAGTTGCTTGTTCTCAGATTCCTCTTTCTACACCTTTAGAGGCTGTAGCTGTGCGTCTCCTCTTGGACCGCTTCATCACCATTGTTTCCATCTATATTCCACCAAATGTTCCACTGCATATTCATGATCTTCATGATTTATTTACTCAGCTCCCTCACCCCTTTTTACTTTTAGGAGATTTTAATGCCCACCATCCCTTGTGGGGTGGCACACGCCAGGACTCGCGTGGTGGGGTCATTGAACGGTTTTTACTGTCATCTAGTCTCTGTCTTTTGAACAGGAAAGAGCCTACCTTTTTTAGCGCCGCTCACAACTCATTTACATCCATTGATCTTTCCATTTCATCTCCATCCTTGGTGTCTTGTTTCACATGGAGCGTTTTAAATAATCCTTTTGGAAGCGACCACTTTCCGGTTGCTCTGGAAAGCGTGAAATCTATTCCCAGTCTCATCAAACGGACTCCTCGTTGGAAGCTAGAAAAAGCAGACTGGACTCTTTTTAGCCAAAAATCCAAGCTTGTTCCCTCAATGTTCTCTTCATTAACTCATGACGATGCAACAGCCTACATCACAGAGCATATAATTGGTGCTGCTCTTTGCTCCATCCCTCAAACTTCTTCGAACATCCCCAAGAAATGTAAGCCATGGTGGAATGAGGAATGTTCCACCACAAAGAATAACCAAGATAAGGCTTGGGGTGTCTTTCGTAGATACCCGACATCTGTGAACTTAATGGAATTCAAGAGACGCAGAGCTTGTGCCCGCTGGACTCGGAAGCAGGCTAAAGGAAAATCTTGGCGAGGTTACTTGTCCTCCATCAGCAGCTATGTTCCAGCAAAGGAAGTGTGGGACCGACTGCACAAGGTCGAGGGGAAATACCGCTGTTTTACAATCCCCCTTTTTCCGTCTTCTGGAGCCTCATTGCTAGACCAGGCTAACGTGTTGGGCACTCACTTCGCTGCTGTTTCAAGCTCCGCACATTACTCTCCAGCATTCCTGAAGCGTAAGGCAAACATGGAAAAGACGAGGCTCTGCTTCACAGGGGGAGCGTCTGCACCTTACAATCAGCCATTTACAATGGTTGAGCTCGAAGTGGCTCTCAACTCCCGCAAGAATTCTGCCCCCGGTCCCGATAGAATTCACTATGACATGATCCGGCACTTATCTAGAGAGTCACTTAGTACCCTTCTCACATACTTCAATGGCCTGTGGTGTGATGCCTACTTCCCTGTTGAATGGAAGCGGGCTGAAGTTATACCGCTGTTGAAACCTGGCAAGGACCCCTCCCTTCCTGCAAGTTACAGACCAATAGCATTGTCAAGTTGTCTGGGGAAAACCTTTGAAAGATTAATTAACAGACGTCTTATTTATTTTCTTGAGCAACATAAAATCTTGGATATTAATCAGTGTGGCTGTCGTCCTGAGCGCTCTACAACTGACCACTTGGTGCGGCTGGAGACCCTTGTGCGCGAGGCATTTGTCAACAGGCAGCATTGTGTATCTGTTTTCTTTGATTTAGACAAGGCCTATGACACCACTTGGAAGTATGGCATCTTGCACGACCTTTTTATGTACGGAATACGCGGTAGAATGCTTCAGTGTATAAAGAGCTTTTTGTGTAAACGCACTTTTCGAGTTCGGTTGGGAACAACTTTCTCAGACTGGTTTGTTCAAGAGAATGGTGTTCCTCAGGGTGGAGTCCTTAGTGCCACACTCTTTGCAATAAAAATTAACTCTCTTAGCAAAGTCATTCCTCCTTCAGTATCTTACTCGCTATATGTCGATGACATTCAGATATCTGTAGCGTCATGTAATATGTCTAGCTCTGAGCGGCAGCTACAACTGGCCATAAATAAAATGTCTACATGGGCTGATGAGAATGGTTTTAGGTTCTCTCCGGATAAAACTGTTTGTGTTCCTTTTTCTTTAAGGCGTGGCCTCTGTTTAGATCCTACACTTCTGTTAAATAGAAACAACATTGCTGTCAAAACGGAGCACAAGTTTCTAGGAGTTACTTTCGACCGTAAACTTACCTTTGTTTCGCACCTCAAACAACTCAAGCAAAAAACTCTGCAGGCATCGAACATACTCAAAGTTCTTTCGCACAAGTCGTGGGGCTCGGATAGGAAATGTCTCCTTCGTCTATATTCCTCGCTCATTCGATCCCGCCTTGACTATGGCTCAATTGTCTACGCCTCTGCGAGACCGTCTGCTTTAAAAATGCTCGATCCAGTACATCACCTTGGGCTGCGTTTGGCATCTGGTGCTTTTCGCACCTCCCCTGTGCTTAGCTTGTACGTTGACTGTCATGAAATGTCACTTGAAAAAAGGCGACAGCTACTTAGCCTCAACTATGTTTACAAAATTTTGTCGGACCCCAGCTCCCCCACTTATAGTTGTATTCAAAACTCTAGGTTTTCTCGCCTCTTTAACCATAAGCCAACTGTTGTGCGGCCCTTGAGCTTTCGTGTCGAGAGTCTTCGCTCCTCCCTCAATCTGACTCTTGATTTTAACCTCTTGAATAGTTCATACCATACTGCCCCATGGAATGTCAAACCCATTTTTTGTGACTGGTGCTTCACAAAATTCAGAAAGCAAAGTGTCTCACCTTTAATTTTACAACAGGAATTCTTTGCATTGGAGGAAAAATACAAAGATTATAATCATTATTACACTGATGGTGCAAAGTCGTCAACGTATGTTGGTGCGGCTGTATACTCTTCTCGTTTTTCCAAAGTCGCCCGTCTAAATACTCTTGCCAGTATTTTTACTGCCGAGCTGTATGGGGTCATGATGGCGCTTGATCATATAGTTCAGAGTAAAATAAAGAAAGCCATCATCTTTGTAGATTCTCAGAGTGTTGTTCGGGCTGTATGTTCTGTTTTATTAACAAAGAATCGGCTGACCCGGAGTGTGCGTGTTAAGGTACAGCAGGGCCTACAGGATGGTCACGACATTAGGTTTTGCTGGATTCCTAGCCATGTGGGCATTGCAGGCAACGAGGCTGCAGATAAACTGGCCGTCTCTTCGCAAAATCTTCCCGTGTCACATGTCCGCATCCCCCACCAAGACTTAAAAATGCCTATAAGACTTGCAGTCTTGCAATCGTGGCAGTCTGAGTGGGATATAGAGGTTAACAATAAGCTTCACACCATCAAGCCAGACCTTGGTACCTGGGAAACATCTTACAATAAAAATAGATTCCACGAGGTCCTCATATGCCGCCTGAGAATCGGCCACACCTACCTCACCCATAGCTACCTGCTTACTAGTGAAGAACCTCCAGCCTGTGAGCGCTGCGGTGAACCTCTGACTGTTCTTCATATTTTATTTCTTTGTCCTGGTCTTCGGCAGCAGCATAAATTCTTTTTTCCTGATCTTTTCAAGTATCACATTCCATTCCACCCTGCCTTGCTGCTTGGTGAGCGGCCACTAATCTCATTCAAACGTCTTTTCGATTTCCTTGAAAATACCGGATTTTTAAACAAACTTTAGAACTATTCTGCTCCCCATAGTTTAATTCTACTCACCCTTCTTTACTGACTCACCTTGTTTGGCGCAGTATGGCCATTGATGCTCTTGCGCCATTAAAACCGCAAACAACAACAAAAATCAATGAGGACGCTGCTTTACAACTGTACGTGGAACAGGAAAACTGCACTGTGCAGAAGTGCGGCTTATTCGTTAATAGGAGGGACGGAATTCTAGCAGCGTTCCCTGATTGACTACTTGGAACAAATGGCCTCGTTGACGTAAAGTGTCCCCGTTACAAAAGATTCTTGAAGCATACTTAAACCGCAAAGGAGTATGAGGCGAAAAATAAGAAAAAGGAGCCTGGTGTGAAAGGTCCAAATCACCACCGTAGCTTCTACTATGAAATACAGGGGCAGTTACACAATACACAAAGAGAGTTTTGTGATTTAGTTTTATTTACACTCAAGGGCATTGATATCCAATGTATTCAGAGAGATGACACCTTTTGGTCAACTGACATAGAGCCTTTTCTACTCAAGTTTTACATGGAAGGCCCGACTTCCGCTGAAATTCCTTACGTAGACGAGTTGTCCGACCGAATAAACTGCAATTACTCCCGATCTGGGAATCTCTCGATCTTCGTTTGTAAGCCATAGTATCATGAGATCGAGGGGTGTGGCTCTTCGTCCGCCGAATATTGCTTCGGCGGGTGTTTTTACAGTGTAAGATGAGACCGTCGGCGTGCTGCTGGAACAACAACCTGGCGATTCTTCACTGAACTGCTTCTTCCGTAAACTTCCAAAAGGCTTCTTTTTTTTTTGTTTTGTTTCGCACACCATCTGTTCTGCATGCCCGTTAGTTGCAGGATAGTATGGTGCACTAATGTGATGCCTGATGCCGGTTTTTTTTTTTTCTTCAAAAACTTGTTTATTTTGTTTGAAGCAAGATTTGGCGAGTTATCAGAGAAAAGTATTTTCGGTAGGGCAAAAGTAGGTAAAAGAGACCGTAGAACGTCAATGACGTGTTTGGACGTCATGGCAAGCATCGTGTAAACTTCCAGCCACTTAGAGTACGCATCGCCCATGACTCCGCAGATGCGGATACGTTTCGCCACCCACCGATTGAATAGTGGATCGTTTTCAGTTACTGTTCATGATGGCGTTGGACTCAAGGAAGACTCCGAGTCTTTCCAGAGAGTTAGCCTAGGTACCAGGACTTTTGTCGAAAGCGGTAAGTGTTCGAAACGTCGACAACATCGGTAGCCACGTGTTGTGCTTGACACTGGACACTTACCATTCGCTGAGAAGAAACTTGCTTGTTCGTCTGCCACGAGTCGTCCGATATCAGGTCATCACCGCAACACCATCTCCCGACAAAAACGCATGTTCATAGTTAGCAATCACGTGAACTTATGAATTCCCGAACGCTCATAACTTGCCGTCGTATAAAGGCCGTTCATTTCATAGCGTCATCATTGCAAATAAACGTCTTCCTAATTCTTCTGATGGTTTTCACCATATTACTCCTAAGCTGTACTTACAACATTATCTGTGTCGGTACTTCCGAAAATATTGCAACTGCGTTTGTTTTCTGGGAACCCTATAATGTAACGACCTTTACAACATCTTCCGGACCCCGTGAAACATAATATTTCGTGACGTTATTTTAGTCGTAATTAAAATGGTGAGGTAAGTACCGTAGATCGCGAAGCAGTTTACTTGACGTCCGCTTCCACTGGCGTCTTGGAAAATTGAGTCTACTGAGCATGCATTCCTGCAGAGGAAATTTTCATCGATAGAATATTGACACGTCAATCAACATTTAATTCCTTCTTCGTAAGATTTATTGCAAAAGCCCGTCATAACCGCCGAACCGCATGTCCCTATATCAGAGAACAATTTATACCCAGCCTGACATTCTCGCAAACATCCGTTTGATGGGCCACGCTACTTGAGCTAGCTGAGCACAGCTGGCAGCGGCGCGAGCAAGGCCACGAAGGGAACGTGATGGTGCTCGAGCCATCCCACTGTGAACCAATGTTTCGGTCACCCCACGGCCGCGGGTGCGTGTCGCCATCTATTGGTTGAACTAACGCCTTGTTCAAGATGGCTGCCGTGGGACCGCAGCCTTAATGAGCTTGATCACGGAGCGTGTAAGGTAATAATATCAAATAAGCGTTTTGTTAAACTGTCGGAATTCCGCGCTTCCCTGTCACCATTTGCATATACCAAAGAAAATGGGAAAACGAGAGAAAGTGCTACAAAAAGATATAAGTTGCTTATTACACGATGAACGCCAATTTAATATATGTTCGCCATGCACTCTTATTGTTTATGATTTTGAAGGAATTCAATGTCATACGCTTTCAAACTGTCCAACGCGTGCTGGCAAATTCAGTGTCTTTCGTCAGCGAAGGAAAGACTATCAATGAAGGCCCAAACATAACAATATAGGAGTTTTCAGTGAACGTTTGAAAGGGGCAGCTAATGCTAAGAATGCTAAATTCCCTGGAATCATTAGTTCGAAGTTCCACAACATCGTTTTCCTCCCAGAATAACGCAATGTACAGATATAATGTACTTACCCTAGTTAGTTGATGGCAGGGACACTTACTAAACTAGAAGTTCGCACATCGTTATCGAGGTGTTTGGCAAGGCGCCCGAGGAGGCTACTTTCACACGGAGGTTTACATCGCGGCAGCCCGCAGCGCTGCAGCCCTATTAAGAAACCCATTTATTTACAACTCGGGCGAACCTCGAGAAAGTTTAATTAAGACCTCCACCATTCCGGTTATTTTATATGCCCTGCGTGGTGTATTTATTGGTAGCCAATCGTAATTTTTCTGAGCTGCCTTTTAGATTTGCCTGTTTCGCTCCCTTCATGTAACCTTCGCTTTCCTCTCCTAATGACGATCGAAGTTCAGTGATACGATAAAACGTTTTGCTCGTGGGCGGTGCAATTGCCGCTTCGTCGGTCACGTCCCTTTTGAAACGATTTTGTGGCCAAGATTGGCGATCGCCGCATGAACATATACAAACGCCGAGTTCTAGTGAGCTCGTAGTTTGCCAGCTGATGTACGCCTTTGGCAATAATCTTGTCTCTTACTTGAGTGAAGGAAACGCGCCACAATCGAGAGAACGACATCGTCGTCAAACAAAGGACTTAAGAAGCACAGGAGATCACGTTTCATCGTTCGCGGTTGTTCCTGTCTCTAGATGCTTCCGAAGCATAAACAAGCGACGAAATTAAAAAAAAAAAAAGGTGACAAAGAGCGAGCACGTTACGAGTCACAGCGTGCACGCTCAGGGTTCTTAAGACGGGTCACTATGCACAGTTGTGTTTGAGAGCGGTTGAGTACTTTTGACTACGCTGCGTCGAGAAACGAAATTGAGTCACCGGCACCTCTCCGCTTCATATGAAGCGCGGAATTAAATTCAAGGAATCATCCTGGCATGCGACATAAGCAGCAGGGATGTGCTGGTTTCTCGCAGCCGCAAAAGAGTCAAACGCACTCAAACGCTCTCAAACGCAGGTGTGCGTAGGCGCCTTAGGGGTGCTTTGGAAAGGTCATCACCAGAAAGCTGAAAAGGAAGGGAAGACACGAGTCATGCGAACACTGGCAAGAGGACGCTTTTCGCAAGCTGGTCAACTCAACAGGAGAGTAACGAGCACACTCGGCTTTGAAAATATTGACTGTTTTCACCCAGAGGGGTATTCACCAAGTATTCACTGGGTGCCATATTGGAGAGCGCCGTTTAAAGCGCATGCTCACAATGAGCTCGCTAAGACCGCCGATCTTGATGGTGCGGAATGCACATTACAGAATGATCGTGGAAGCCATCACTCTTTGTTTCTTTCTACAAAATAAAATTACTGATTCCGCTCCAGCATTTGATTGAGACAAGCAGCAACTGATGCCGGGGAAACGTAGCTGACGATTCTTCTAATGGGGAGGGCCTTCTAACAGAACGGTTCATGTTCTCACCTTTTCTGTTGAGTTTTCCAAATTCAAATTCAAATTCAAATTCGTTTATTTTTGCCACAAACGGTACATTTGTGACAGGGGCGCTGGAAAAAAAGCTGCAGGTCTGCAGTTTGACGAGTCCCAGCGCCCCAGGACAAGGTAAGAGCGGCACCGGCACGTACAGATAAAAAGAACGAATATGCGCACACATAAATAGGCATACACATATACAGAGGATAAACACGAGAAAAACATACAGAATTCAACTTCGCAGTCAACAGTATACAAAAAAGTGGTGGTTACTTATTATAAAGCTTTTTGAATGGAACAATGACTAACAGAGTGCATTTCAATATCACGGGAAAACAGGGTGTTTAATAAAAGTGGTAACTGGTGGCGATATCTTTGTAGACCAAAATTTGTCCTTGAAAAGGGAATACGCCAGGGGGGCCCACGTCGCGATGGATATACAGACTCGTTTGCTTCTAGATTACCAAGATCTAAAGAAATGACATTATTTTCCCTTACGGATCGTTGATAATTAGCTATCAGTCTATGTGCATACAAATTGGTTAAATCAATGACTTCATGTTTTTCAAAAAGAGGAAGGGAATGATAGTCACGTGGAACATTTTCGATTATCCTGAGTGCCTTTTTCTGTAACAGGCGCAATTCGTTAATGTTGCCCTTTGTAGTCGAACCTCATACCAGGTGGGAGTAGCAGAGCACAGGGTAAAACAGAGCATTGTAAATTAGTTTTTTAATATTTACCGGAAGTATGTGCCTGAATTTATTCAGTATTCCGACAACTTTGCATATCTTTTTATGAATATAGGCAACATGATTATTCCATTACATGTGACAAGAAAATATTACTCCCAACGTCTTTATACTATCGACGCACCCTATCGCACAATCCCCCAAAAACAAATCGCGTGACAACCTAATGCGTGGTGCTGGACACTGAAATAAAACTGCTTTTGTTTTTGATGTGTTAATAACAAGGGAATTCATAACAACCCACGATTTTAATTTATTTAAAAAATAATTCGCTTTGAAAGTGAGCACCCCTTCCCTAGAATCAGTTTTGTCTTTCGCTTCTCGTTTTGAAGCTTTCACTGTGTTTTTCCTTCCTATAGAGCTTTCCCTTTGAAGTTGAACATCCCTTTCCGAGACGAACAACGCCTGCTATACTCGCCCCTTTTTATCTTTTTTTTTTTTCTTTTTTTATCTGTCATTTTGAACAAAACAGCGCATAAGATATCTCCCCGTCCCTGAATTCCGATGGATGCCACAGGTTCCTATGGATGCTCGTTTGGTAAGGTCGGGACCTCGATAAAATATACGCTTAGACAGCGGTCTAGCGGAGCCCGCACAGTTGGGTGCGCCGCGCCCCGGGCTCATGTAACCGACGGCCATTAGCGATGAGGCGCGGGTCGCAGCTCCATGCCGTTGCCAAGGCTGGGAGAGATCAGGCATCCGCAGTTCGTTCGTTAGGGCAGCTAGCGTTAGTCGTCGGTGTCGCCGCGTGATTGCCTTCGATATTGGGAGCCACGGCGGGGCCCCAATAAACGAGGAGCCCGGGTGCACCATAGGAATACCTGGCCCCGGGCGATCCAACCACAGGGGGCTGCTTTCCCAGCAGAATGTTGAATCCTGTTCGTTGGCGTTTTAATATTCAGACATGCATCAGGCTTTTGATACGTGGCTACTCGGTCACGTGGGTTCTTTTTATTCTCCCATCTGCTAATGAATATTGCGGCCTAACGTTATTGTCTCTGCTGAGAAAGCGTCTCGCACGACGGTATCCTTAAAACCGGGGTCACACTGCTCATACCATCGTACATATAACAATCTGCAAGCACGAGTCACCTCTCCGTGGTTCGAATGCCGCGTTCCAAGTTTATTCTTGAACTCATTGCATGCGGTATTCGAAGCACGGATCTCTCGGTGACTGGCTTTCGAATCAGTATGCAGACTGTATTTCGTGCGATGTATATGCAGTGTGACCCTGGCTTTAAGGGTCTGGTGCTACGTATTTTAATGACAAAGTTTAAAGTTCTGTTTGACCGTCGGGAACGCTTCTGCCATTCCTAAACACAACAAAGTGCGGGAGACTCGCCAAGAAAGGCCTGTCCCTCAGAAGCGCATGGTTTGCTCCCCTTTTCTCGACTTACTTTGGTCAAGTTGACGCCAGTGACGTAAAAAGAAACTAAAAGAAAAGACAGAACAAAACTAGAAAAATATTAAAAAGAAGTGCTCATTTTTGTTTTCGGTTCTTTTCGACACGCTTTTAAAGACCGAAATCCAGAGAAGGAAAGAGAGTTAGATAAAAAAAAAAAGATAAAAAAAGAAGAGAGGAATCAGAGAGCGATAAACAGGGTGTACACGGCACGCCACTTGCTTTACTTGAATCCTACTTAAATAATCGTAAAGAGTGTGATGTTATCGATGGTCCATTGTTCTTCTTTCCGAAATGTTCGCACCGGTATACCACAAGGAATTATAATGGGACCCCTCCTATTTAATGTCTATATAATGATATTTTCAACATCGATGCCGAAGCATAGTTCACTATCTACGCGGATGACACCAGCTTGTTTCTCTCTGGGGGAGAAACTGATGTATTAGTATGTAAAACAAATTCTATTTTATGTAAGTGTTTTATGTGGTCTGAAACAAATGGGCTCAAGCTATACACTTCAAAGGCCAAAGCAATTTTATGTAGGTCAACAAATCAACCTGTTTGTATAAATAACACAATCAATCTTGTTACTTCCTGAATTGAACCTGTTAAACAGCATAAGAACTTGAGTGTAATTTTTTTCAGAGCAGATGACGTGGGATAACCATAGAAATGAAATGCTTGTAAAACTTTCACGGGTAGTTAGTATTATGGCTTGCTGCCGTAATGTTTTGACACCCAACATTCAGCTAAATATTTATCATGGATTATTCCAGTCCCGCTTAAACTATTGCCATCTTTTGTGGGCCACTACGACCAAAACAAACCTTAATAACATATTATTGTTCCAAAAGAAAATTTTACGTTATATTGGAGATGCTTCTAATTATGACCACACAGAACCATTATTCTCCAGATTTTAAATACTGCATATAGAATCCATGTGCGATAACCGTTTGCTTTATACAGTTCGGTTTTCTTCCCCAGCTCTTGTAGAATTTCTGTATGCAATTGCACCTATTAGAAGGCATCAATATGTTGTTAGCACGCGTCACACAGTTTCATCGATCCTCCCTCGGTCTCGTACGAATTATAATTTTCAGTTCTTAGGTTATAATTATGGTTCGCGGTTTTCGGTTTAAAACAATAAAAACCGATAGAAGTACGCCGAATTCATTTTCGGAAATTCGGTTTTAACTGAAAAGGTCGGTTTGTAGGTTCAGCGTTTTCGGGTTAAACCGATAAAAACCAATAAAGGTACGTCTAATCCGTTTTCTAAAATTCGGTTTTAACCGAAAAAGGTCAGTTTTTTAGGGCTCCGTCGAGGTGGGTTGAGGGAGGGAGAGAGAGAGGGCGTTGGAAGGTTCGACATTCTGTGACGTCTTCGTGATCTCCCACTTCTAAGGTTCAACATGCAAAAATAGAGGTCTTAAATTGGCCTTCGAGGGACATCTGTGTCGTTTCTGTGATCGTGCTTGCTGTGTCAAGTTTACGGCTCCCTAAACCTGTAGTTAATATAGGTTTAGGGAGCCGTAAAACAGGAAAGAAACCAGGTAACGTGTTCACCTTCATATTGCCGGTGGGTGTACGTTCTATACGGCTGTTCTATTTTAGAAAATCCGCAAGTAGTCCTAGGTAAAATTCTACCAGCTGGGTGTTGCAAGAGTAGCCGCTTCGAAAACAATGCTGTGAGGGGGAAAAGAAGTGTATTGAATCGAGGAACGAGTAAAGGTTACTATAAATAATGTGTTCAAACAACTTACATGAGATCGATGCTAATGAAATAGGGCAATAATTTTCAACACTGGCTTTAGATCCCGATTTAAAAACTGGTGTGACGTTTGCCATGTTCCAATCCATTGGAACCATCCCCGTAATGGTTCCAATCAATTGGAACCATCCCCGTAATGAATATAACAAAAAGATAACGCGCTATAGATTCACTGCACTTAAGAAAAATAACAGGGGAAATGCCATCAGGTCCGACGGCCTTGGTTGCATCAATTCCGCGCAGCAACTTCACGATACCGTTCATGTCAATTGTAATGCTGGGCATTACGCTTTGCTGTGTTTGGCGAGCCACTGAAGATATCAGATGTGCAGAGTCTTCCAAAAATACCGACTTAAAATACGAGTTAAACATTCAACCTTCGCGTTATCAGACATGTCAGAGATATCAGATTTGCCGGAACTCCTCAACCCCGTTCTAACACTCTCTTCAGAAGTGCAAGTAAACTCATTGCTTCTTCTCTTGAACGGCTGTAAGCAAAAGTTGTTTTAAAACAGGCCGGCAGGAATAGCTCTGCTGCCCAGGCAATGTCACCCGACCGTCCCATCCTCCTCCACGGCGTGCGAACCAGAAGCCTTTTGAAAAGCGGACCTCGCACAACCACGTCGACGCGCCGGCGAACGACGGAGAGATAAAACAGACGTCAACGACGTGGTATTTGGAAATGAAACTGTCGCCGACGTCGCATCTCTCTTGCAAGGCTTCGTTGCGGGAGCGAGCTACAGCGGCATCTGTCTGTCGCTGCTGCGGTTCGACTCATATGACGCGGCTCGGGACTTGTACTCGCGCCTGTCGCGTCCTTCTACTCCTCCCAGTGCGAAGCCGCCATTCTCCCCAGAGCAGTAGTGGCGCCCGCCTGTTCCGCAGACCGACGGGCGACGGCGGCAGCGGGTCCGAAGTTCCTCTCTGCGGGAGGGGTTGGCGTTGCGGGGCACGTCTTCGAGCGCCTTCTTGGGAGGCCGACGGCGGAGGGAGATACGCACTAGGGCCACGTAGGACCGCATGCACTGCAGCGGAGCTGGTCCTACGCTGTCGTAAGGGACTTAAGACCGGTCATGATTCTACGGTCCTACTCGGCTGCAAGTGTGTGGACGACAATTTACTTTTGCCTTCTTCCGTGGGTGCTGGCGAGTGGCTCGGGGCTGCCGTCTGTGGGCCGCTCTCCGACAAATTGCTCGGATACGCATTTTGGCAGGCGCCACCTTTTGATGTCAAGTCAAGTTTTTGTTTTTGCCCTAAATATACGGAAGAATGGCCCCTGGAATGACCCGCACAGAAATGGCGTCATAATGCCGATAATGCCAGTGTAGTGAGGGTAAATATAGACTGCACGTAGATATGACTGCTAAATAAAAGATAATTTGTTTGTGTGAATGTTTATACAGCCTAGAACTTGGTCTGCTTCAACGGGCGACGAGTCTCCCAGCTGTAGATAAGAGATTTATCCAGTACACTACAACCGCTAGCCTGGCGTCTTTAACGTGCACCACGCAGTAGTGCTACACGACCGCACGCCGACACGATGCTGATCCAGATCGAAACGGGCAGGTGTGGGGATTGAGCCCAGGATCCTGGGTTCTGCAGTACGAACTTTCGCTTTACGTGCTCCGAGCTGGTGTGCGCTAGCCCACTCGGCCGCCGATCCCCCTGACTTCTAAAAAGAGCAAGGAACGCTCTCTAAATTTCTCAATTTTCTTCTCGTCTACTCCTTGTCTCCCCGTTGCATTCTTTTTAGCTTGACCTAGATGCTGTTTTCGGCATATTTTACTTCAACTTTATTAGGTCCTGCATGCTCGTTTCAATGGCAACTTTCCAGAGCTCATATGCATTTAAATGAAGAAACAAATCAAGCTAGGGCCGAAGGAATGCTACATTAGACTATAAAAATTGCAGTCGTCAAAGGAAGCAACACCAAATGAGTTCGGGTCATCCGCCAAATTTTGTTCGCGTGAATCGAACATATCTGCGACACTTGTTCGCTTGAAGAGCATCCTACCCAGTGGCTTAAGAAGGAGGGCGGGGGGGGGGGGGGGGGGTGAGACAGTAAAATGCAACACCTGCCCCCCCCCCCCCCCCCAGAAAAAAAAAACGCATCTCCACGTGGTCAATGATGTTGATTGGGGCGAAGCTCTGGTGGTGCTTGCCTGCGTAGACGCTGAGCCGCT
Organism: Ixodes scapularis; assembly: GCF_016920785.2. Lineage (NCBI taxonomy): Eukaryota > Metazoa > Arthropoda > Arachnida > Ixodida > Ixodidae > Ixodes > Ixodes scapularis. The sequence goes on along the minus strand of NW_024609840.1, from coordinate 149,097 downwards.
GCATGCCGAGCCTTTCGTTCATTTTCATCCATGTCACGCTGCGGTCAAATGCTCGAATTCGTATATAACCACGTTCCATACCACACATTCTCTTTCTGACATGGATGAAAACGAACGAAAGGCTCGGCATGCTGCGGCTCAGCGTCCACGCAGACAAGCACCACCCCAGCTTCGCCCCAATCAGCATCATTCACCACGTGTAGATGCGTTTTTTTTTTTTTGCCCTACACGAGCACGGAAGCACGTCCTCACGTCCTCGTGAGCACGTGAGCTCACTAGCAGGAGCACGTGCACACGACGGCGGATGAACAAACGGACATGGCTAGCCTCTAAGGAGCTTCGCCCCTAAAAAAAGTTACGCGAAAACATTTAAGATATGTTTACCTGTAGGAATACGAAAGGCATCTGGCGTTGCCGTGCACATATCAAGGAACACATCAAGGACGGCGTCTAGGAGGACGTCGAGAACGACGTCAAGGACGGTGTCTAGGACTACGCCGAGGACGACCTCTTGGACGACCTCAAGGAGGACGTCTAGGACGACGTCTAGGAAGACTTCTGTGACGACCTCTAAAATCACCTTAAAGGCCTCTGAAAAACAAAAACTTGATTTTTAGACAGTGTAATTGAGACAGGCGTGCCGAAAAAAAACAAAGAATTTACGCGAAAATAAAAATTTTGGAGAGCAATATTGACGGCGAGAGATTTATTTGAAATTCTGCGCGAAGTCCATGACGTCACGGAATGGGACGTCACACCGTTGCTATGGAGACACATTACGCGTCGCAGCCAATGAGAATTCCGCTTGTATGTGCCGTCTTTCTGCTACGGAAGGATCTAGACAACGCCGGCTTCGCTCCATGGGACAGTTAACGCTTTGGGATTAAAAATATTCCAAACTATCGGGGGGGAGGGGGGGGGGGGGAGAGGGGGGGACTTGGACAGGGAAAATGCCTAAAGGAGCCCATCCAAACAAAAAAATGACGCAAGAGTAGCAGACGCTAAGCCTCATTTTCCCTGAGAGAAAAAAGAACAAATAATCCTATCATTTTGAGTTGCTTTCCGCCCTTCGGACATCTGCTGTGTTTATTACCGCCGAGACTCAGCCCTTGTCCTTCTGCCGTACATTTTGAGAAAGTACAATGCTCTCACTATATTAAAGGAAGGTACAAGTTAAGCAATAAACAAGTGACAGAAAATGAAGTTTCTACTGAATGTACCGAAAGCAAACATCCTCCTTTCTTCTTTCTTTATCAACATTCTGCGCCGCCGCCGTCAAGTAGTGGTTCATTCGAGATTCGAATGAAGTGTTTAGTGCATGCACCTCTCTTCCTTTTTGTTTCTCTTTCCGTTATTTCTTTCTTTCAACTTTTTCACACCTACGTAAGAAACACCGACTGGCGCCATCAATCTCGCTCGCAGCTTCTCGCTGTAAGATGTTTGAGTCGGAGTTCTGTTCTGCCTTCGGGTTGCAACCCTATCTGGTCTCCTGAGCTGCCCCTCTTCTGCGCCGAGAAGTGAGTGCGATATTTACGTTGATTATGTTTGACGCGTGCGTGTTTGTGCTGCCGGTGGCGGGACAAAAGCTGGCGTCCATTTTTTGACACTGTGCCCCTTTGCCTTCGTTCTCGACTAAACGGCGGTCCGAATCAATAAAGCGATCACTGCGCCAGCTGTCATCAAAACAAGAAAGACAAGCACGCCGCCGGGCAAGTTGTACTTCATAGAACAACTTGAAAAGAGGAAAACAACAGGAAGAAGTAAAGAAGTCTTAAATTAATTCCCCTTGTTTTTCTATATGCTTAAAGGCCTGTTCACACATACAGCGGAGCGCTACGTTAGCACTACGTGAGCGGTCCAAGAAGCGCTAATGTGGCGCTTACTAGCGCGTGACTTCGTTCTAATATAGCGCATGATTAGCGCTTTAGTAGCGCTTTATGAGCGCTCCAGTAGCGCCTTCTTAGCGCTTCAGTAGCGCCGTGTTAGCGCTTCAGTAGCGCTTCTTGTACCGCGGTGCTGCGGATTAGCGCGTGCTCTGCGGTTCCGGTTCCTGTGGTTGGGTGTGCATCAGCAGCACCATGGCGGACATCTGGGATGCTGAAATAGAAATGCGACAAATGCTCTTACGTACGCGATTAGTGCATATGTTTGTGGATGGCTTAACGCCCAGAAGAGCCTTCTGGGTGCGCGAAATCTTTCGCAGCCGAGAAACCGACGGGCACCTGGTGAACCTTGCTCCTAGGCTTAGGGACCGAGACACAGAGCTCTTTCGAAAGCGATAATTTTTAACTGCGTGTCTTTGAAACCTGGGTCACGCATATCGAACAGAAAGCGACGAGGTCAAATCCAATCAATTAGTCGCGATTTAGAGTCTATGACTCTAAATCGCCTGCTTGACCCTTTGCTTGGAGAGCGGCTCTTTTACTTTCTCTTCTTTACTACCAAAGGAAAAACAACAACACCGGAATCGCCGTGCACGCGTTGTTCCGCAGCAGTAAGCACGGCACAAGGAGCGTGAAAGCGCTAACAAATCGCTTCTGTAGCGCTAACCGATCGCTACATCACGCGCTAGGAAGCGCCACATGAGCGCTCCTTTGAGTGCTCACGTAGCGCTAACTTAGCGCTCCGCTGTATCTGTGAACCGGCCTTAAAGGGGCGATGGAACAATTTTTTTACTTTGCGCAAATACCGCTTAGAACGGATCCTTGACGTTAATGACTTATGAAACACGCGGTCGTTTTTCACCCCACGCAAAAGAAGTCATAAAAAAAAAATTAAAGAAAAAGGAGCAGCGTTCACCCCCTCAACTCGCAGCCAGAACAAGCGGCCACGTGATTTGGAGCCGATTATATGCCGCCAATGTTGATCATATTCACGCGCTGTGGTTGGCAAGGCACAGGACACGCGCTGAGTTCCAGACATTGTTATGGCTCGGCTATTGTCGTCGTTGCAGCGATTGAACACGGGCCACTACCCGAATGCTTCTCGAGCTATAATTATCAGGAGCCCAAATTGAGTGTCCACGCAATTCTCGGGTCCAATCTATGAACCGCATTCAAATATTGTCATTGGGGAGACTGCGATCCCCACGTTACGTCATCAAATTTTGGAAAGGAGAGATTGAATGAAAATGATCGCGTTTGTCCTTAAAATTGCACCCGCAACAAAGGAGTTTCTTGGCCAGTGGCGTTGCGTGCGAGTATCCTTGAGTCCCACTAGTGCCAGTTAGCTCGTGTAAAGTGAAAAACGTACCAAATGAATATGGTTGCACCGCTCCTTTAATTGTATAGACAAGAAGGCACAGTCTTGCTTTCTTCATACTGTATGGACAGGGTGAAGACATTAGTTTGCACAGTGTCGGCATCGTTGAAGAACATTTCCGAATTAGGCCTTCTGCCGATTCTGTCTCGCACATAAAGCTTCAGGTCGTGAGTAGTACGTCACTGAGACGACAGTGGCGAAGTGGGCAAAGCGCTCGCATATTTTCACATGGAAGTTGTATATTTACATATATATGCGGCTTTTAAGAACGAGCATATAAGAAGTCATTGACAGGGTGTGCACTTATTTGTATACTCTCTCTCTCTCTCTCTCTCTCTCTCTCTATATATATATATATATATATATATATATATATACCGGGTGTTCATTTTTAATTCAAACAGATTTATTTAAAAAAAGCCGTGAAAGTTACACTTATGCTGCTTGTGGGGGTGAGTTATACGTCCAGGGGGACATATTATAGGGGGCTAATCGTAACGATCAGTCGGCTAATTAATTAAAATTCGTTAATCAGCTTTTTAATTAATGAAAATAGACATATGGTTCCAAATAGAAACTTGCTCAGCGTCATCGAAAAGCACTAAATCAGTCATTTTCAGAAAGACTTTGAGCGCGTGAGAAGCGTAGTAGTGCACTAAAGTTACCACTCGTAGAGCAGGTACAAAGCTAGCGGTTCCGGTAAGGCACCCGCGCGATTTTTCCGTCTCTTATCTAGCCCCAGCCTTGTACCTGCTCCACGAGTGGTAACTTTAGTGCACTACTGCGCTTCTCACGCGCTCAAAGTTTTTCTGAAAATGACTGGTTTAGTGGTTTTCGGTGACGCTGTGCAAGTTTCTAATTGGAACCATATGTCTATTTTCTTTAATCAAAAAGTTAATTAACGCATTTTAATTAATTAGTCGACTGATCGTTACGATTAGCCCCCTATAATATGTCCCCCTGGCCGTATAACTCACCTGCACAAACCGTATCAGTGCATCTTTTACGGATTTTTTAAAATAAATCTGTTCGAATTAAAGATGAACACCCGGTATATGTTGTGTGTGTGTGTGGCCGGAAAGGGGTGGGGGGGGGGCGACAGTTTGTCCACGTTCAAAAATAGTGCCGCTGAAGCTTTAGTGAGTTAAAATGAGTATCAAAATATTCGTTCTGTTTAACTGTACTTTCTGCGAAGTGTGGTGTGTTCTGCCTACGTGAAAAAGATAAAAAAGGAATGAATAAAAAGCCATATGACTTTTCTGCTTTGAATACTCGGGAAAATGTATTCTATTTACTGTTCGAAAACCAGCGTGAAATTGCTAATTTTATATTACAAACGTTTATTATTATTATTATTTTTTTTTTGGGGGGGGGGGGGGGGGGCGGAGGGCGCAACTTTGTTTTCATTTTGCCCTTTTTCCTCGAAAGATACCTCGCGCGCGGCGTATGCCACTGATCCCAACGGCAGTTTAATGACCCTGAAAAATAAGAGAAACACGTACTCACCGCTGGGAGTACTTAATCGCACACATGACAGGACGCACTTTCAGAGTCGCATTTCTTAGCGGAGAGTCATTCAACAAATCATCCGAGAGCAAATTTACATAAGCGACCCTAGGAGGTGAGATAGAAAACCTTTGGCGCCTTCCCGCCCTGACATATTGCAGGATAAAGACGAGCACCGTTTACTTGTCCGCATATGGCTTCACGGTAGACGTCCCGTCGAGCGATTTATGACAAACGCTGATGTTGATTACAAATGTAGAATCATCCGTCTGCATACTTCGCTAGTTCAGCTTCGCTTCGCGTACAGCGAGACAGGCACCCTACAGTTTGAGACTCGTTCCTCGCAGCCAGGGCTTGAAGTCTGGGGGTCTCAGGGGTCTCGGACACCCCACTGATTTTAACGAATGGTCTGGGACCCTCCTCCTCAGCCCCGGCATTAGTGAAATCAAAATCATATCTTGCAATAAAATAGCTTGTTTTCAGGGATGTGACATTTCGGGATTAGCAATTTGAGGGTTGCAGGTACGGCGGGGACAGAGTCAGCAGTCGGTTTTATTTTAGGTGCATCTAATATATTATGTCAGAACCCCCCCCCCCCCCCCCCCCCCCCCCCGCCCTCCTCCCTTCTTGTAGGGACCCCCCTCAACTTACGGGGGACTTGAAGTACTGGTCGCAGCTATGCTGTTTAGTTTCAGTGACTTCGCAATGCGTACCGCAACGTAACCAATGGTGAGTCGCGGGCCCTGGTATCTTTCCGGGAGAGTGCACCATTAGGTTTGTTTCGTGAGAAAGAAATGAACAAGTAACGGAAGTTCGATGCTTTGAAAGATTCCGGAGTATGCCATACAATTTGCCGTTCTGATTAAAATAGCATACAGACTATTATTATCGTTTACTTTTGCGAAATCCATAACATGGTGACTGACATCATTCTTGGGAACTCCATTAGCAGGGGGCAGCCTCTTCTGGTCATATTAAACTGCCATTTGGACATAGAACAATAGGACAATGAGACTCCTAATGGAAACTTCGCCGCGTGAACGCACTGATACATTTTTTAAGCAATTTAATGTAGCACCAATGTTTGCAAAAGGGAGAAGATTTATTTGTGATTACTTTCTATTGCACCTTGCAGGATGTGGAGCAAATACTCACGTTGTAGAACCCAGGAATTTTGAGCACGCTCCCTGGTCCTATCGACTTCAAAATGAAAAATTATCCTACAAACTTGCGATTGTATAAGCCAGCGGTGGCCAGGCTGACCCGGCCTAAGAGCCGCAAACAAAACCACGCAAGTTTCAAGAGCCGGGGGGGGGGGGGGGGGGGGCAAACTTTTGTTCAGACCAATAAACGAAACTCGAACTACTTTCGATTGATACGAGTCAAAAGCAGTCCACTTGTAGTACGTAAGGTAGCAGTAGACTACCAAACCGTAACCTGTCTGTCCATTCAAACGCGTTCCATTTCTTTTGTTGAAGAAGTGCTGCTGCGACCAGGAGGAAGGCGGAAAAGTGGGATGGGGGGGGGGGGGGGGGTTACGGAGGGTGCCGCGAGCTTTACTTTAACATGCGAAGAGCCGCAGCTGGGCCACCCCTGGTATAAGCTCTACTGCTTGATATATACATTGGTGGTCCCAGGTTAGAGGTCGCACCGTAATGGCTAAATTAATCCTTTCCATCGCTAAATCAGTGTCGTTCTTCTAGCAGCATAAATTACACTCACAGCGTTCAATTTTCTTTTTGCTCAAGTGAAACAAATCGACTTCGTTTGAGTACGTTCACGGAACATTGAGCGAACGCAACAAGAAAAGTTCATTCGTTCCTCGATTCTGATCCCAACACCACACCTTTCGCGCCTGCAGAAAGGAGCACGAGATTCCCGTGT
>NW_024609840.1:69419-142346 GCF_016920785.2 Ixodes scapularis | reverse complement strand
GAACTTTGCGGTCGATTTAAAGAGCTTGGCCTCTCCTTGAATCACCCTGTAGTTAATAGACGATATGCGAATGTGCACGCGGCCATCTTGGTGGCGTCCAGTGTCTTGAGTTTCGGTTTCCCAGCCGTTCCAGGACATGGACGCTCTGCCACTAAGTTCGGTTCGGAAACTTTATTGTTTTCGGATTTCCGACCACCCAACGTGGGCAAAGGACTGGGCCGTCTTGCCTTTCATCTCTGGGGACACTTTTAATTCTTTTTTCGATGCGAATACGCATGAAGTTGTACCGTTTAGCGGTAGACAGCTCCACAACTGAAAATTAGTTTTTTTTTGTACTTTTTGTAATTAGCGGTGTTTTTTTCTGGTGGAAAGCTCTGTGTTCTTCTAAAAAAACTTGGCCTTGGGCAATATTTTTCAGGCGTTGCAAAGAGCTCAAATTGGTTTCAGTCAGCATTGACCTCGAGCAGAGTTGAATTGACTTTCTCAAAACTACCCCCCCCCCCCCCCCCCCCCCCCCCCCCGAGCTTCTTTGCACTAGACAAATCTTTCACCACGGCTGCAACAAAAAAAAAAAAAAAAGGAGATTGTGAAATGAAGTTGGCACCGTCCGTGTTGCTTCACTCGACGTCCGCAACGTACGTTTCCGCCGCCGCCGACATCAAAGTTTGCCACTGCGATGAACCTAAGTCGAACACCACATTTGACAAAAACAGCAAAATCCCGTCGCTGTGAGTGTTGAGCAAACATACACGACGTCCGTGTCTTCTGTGTTTTCTATAATTCCATATGACCGCGCTTTACACATTCAAGAATATTATATCAACAAACTCTCCTGTTTAGGTCTAGAGCTGTTTTACAAACCTCGTTTACCGACGCCAGATCAAGTGTATAGAAAACGCTGCAAAGCAATGAGATTATTTTCTGGCTTTCCGAAGTATTTTTTTAAATATATAACATTAAAATGAGGGTTGCGTAAAAGTCTCAGGATTCGGCACGGTCACGTGTCTAGTGGTCAAAATTGTACAGCATGGCGGCAGCGAAGTGGGGGTGACCTGTGCCTGGTGTACGGGATATCAGTTTATCGCTCTATAGGCCCTTCACCTCGTTGTGCAAAATGCACACTGCAGAAGGTTCACGCTCAGCAGCAAGGCCACCACAATAGCAGCAAATGGTAAGGTTAGTGAAAACTAGTATTTGAGATACTCAAATTATTTTGTTCGGTGCAGCGTCGTGAAGCACGGCGCGAGCGTTTTGACCGCGAAATGCGCTTTCTGAGTGTTTTCGCGAACCAATTAGTTTCCGGGTTCACGCTCACGGGTTTGTGCCGTAGATGCGAGGCCGAGGAACCTACACAACACTGACATTTTTAAAACTACCGCCTTCTGTTTCTTTTTTTTTCCTTCTTTTTTTTTTTTCGTTGTTCTTCAAGACCAGGGGGGGCCAGGCTGACCCGGCCTAAGAGCCGCAAAGGAAACCATAAAACTTCTAAGAGCCACCGGGCAAGGGCCGGGGACAAAACAAACACTACTGCCTGGTTACCCCCCCCCCCCCCCCCCCCCCCCCCCCCCCCCCCCCGCTCCTCGAAAGCATAACTAAACAGCTTGCGGGTCACACCTGCAAGCCGGTAAATATAACAATAAGATTGTTCCTGGTCCTTTGTGAACTTGAGCATAACGTCTGTGACTATACGAGAAGAGGCTCTGAGTTCCAGTTTCAGGAAACTAACACACATCTTTCATATATTTTTATTCAAATGAGGTCATTGACAACTAGAGCAATCGGTCACACAGTAAAAGTCAGGGGAAACTATATACAGCATTTTAAATACATCCACAAAGAAGTATCATATTAGAGACTAGTGATTCGAGAAGAGATGATGCAGTGTGAATTTTTTACTTTCCGGTATATTTTATATTTAGAATAAAAGAAATAGTTTTACTCCCACACACAAAAATAAAGATATAATACTAAAATTGTTTAGTTTAGCTATGAATTGTCTGGCACAAAGCATGTCAGGGGAGGGGTGCCACAGCGCCGGACTGTACCAGAGCTTCGATACTCTCGGTGTACAAATGGATCGTGGCAAGCCAAGATATTTTATCCTGCGCGAGGATAACGTTTCGTGATTCTCGTATGGTGATCAGATAAAAATTATAAGCAATAACCAAGTAAAACAGTAGGTTAAATACCCCGAGAAGAAAACTGTGATGAATCAGATGTCCCTGCATTCAATATGAGCAGTCCTTGGGGAATCAAATTCGGCACTTTACGCTAAAGCTTTCCTCACTGTACCCATTTAATAAAGTTTCTTTTAATCAGATGCGACTGTCCGTGCTACATATATGTCAGAGGTTCCTTCTGTTGATGAATTGCACAGCCGCCACGCGTGCCAAGACTGAATGCCACGAAAGGCGCGTACCGTCAGCCACTCTTCTTTTTTTTTTTTTTTACGATACTGAGCAACCTCATTTTCGTCCAGATACAAAAGATCCACATCTTTCAGTTTCTCGGATAGAACGGCATCTGAATTGCGTTTATCGAACGTACTCTCGGGGTTGTTCAGCGCGGCCTGGTTCTATAGGAGTCCGCCAACTCCGTCGCATGCATTCTCCCATGTCCAGATGCAGAAAATAACCACTCGGGTTGTGGGCAATCGTTCTGTGCAAACTGGTGAAGCTGGTAGCAATTCTTGAAATGACTGGCAGCCCCGTCACTTACGTACGTCACGTGCGAGTATACCGCAACGTTGTCTTCAAACAACTCTTTCACTTTTGCCAAGCACGTGTGAGCGGCTTCGTCACACAAGTCCTTACTGATGATAGCAATGCTGTTTGTAGATTTTCTGGTCGTCAATACACATTTAAATATTGTAACTTATTTTTTCCAGTGGCATGCTTTACTTTGTCAGGAACCATAATAATCCAGTTTTTTGCAAAGTCAAAATGAAGGGCAATGCTCCCGCGTTTGCATGCACTGCTTTTCATCATAAATCGCTTTATCTTGCGTTTGTCGGATATGGTTGCGAAATATCGAACTTCCAACCGTTACTTGAACGACTTTTAGAGAAAATTTCAGGATCCATTTTTTTTTTCACAAGTTTGCCGGACTCCCGTGTTGTAAGCATAATTTCTTCATTCTCACGAATATGGAGTTCCTCGAGTGTAAAAACTGGTATTTTGGGCAGTGATCACAGTCTCATTAAAGACACAGACCTCTTAGTGGGTCGCACAGAAATGCCGAGTTCATTTCACCAGTGTTGAATGTTGAGCCTGTAACGTTCTCTAAAGCGGCAATACAAAGGTAATAATTAGCGGAGCGCACACAAACGCACACTTCCTGGTGTGGAATACATTTGACCCATCTAGGGCGCAAGGAATAACATTTCGTTAGCCCAACGCCGGAGTCAGGATGCTTGTCTTTGTATACAGTACACGAAAAGCCTCTCGGACTGAGCGTGTCAGGGAGCGCATTGGCACGAACGTTTTCTCCCCGTCCTTCTGGTTGGGACCTTGGCACAAACGTTGTAGCTGGTCTTTCGTCAAGTACTCAACGGCAGCAGACACGTTCTCAGGGCTCACCTTGCACCTCGTGTAAGGATCCGGCTCATACCACACGCCACGCTTTTCCTTACCTAAAGCGTAAACACTGTCGCACTGTCGACATGTTAACCTTTCCTTGGTTAACATGCCGACAGTGTTTACGCTTTAATGTATTTAGACGGGGCTCGAGTATTTGGGGATTCTGCTGTCTGTCGGTGTGGGATGGCGCGGATGCTCAGCAAACAGGCATCCGCGGCCATATTTTGCTGGTTGAAGCGAATCCCCTTATCCGTGACAGCGAGCGGCGAACTACGAAAAAAGATTGTATTGGCCGCTTTGCCAGAACTAGCGACGAGTGTCGTCTGCTACTTCCGTCAACTATTGCGCTCTAATCGTGATCTTCGCGAGGAAATGATACCTGCTAGCCACAGAATACAACCACGCAGAAAGGAAATGTTTAAAAATGTTTTTATTCTAGATATAAGTCAGGGATATATATAAGAGAGAGAGAGAGAGAGAGATGGAGATAGAGGGGAAGAAAGAGGAGCATATAATGCCTTAGGAAAATAAAGTAAACCAAGTCCCCAGTGGCCCATGGCTGCAGGATCTTTTCTCGGATCACTAGCTCGTAATATGACAGCGTTTTGTAGAGTAGTTTCTCCTCACTTTTACTTTGTGAACAATTGCTATAGTTATCAATGGTCTCATGTGAATAAAAATATATGAAAGATGTGTGTTAGTTTCCTGAAACTGGAACTCAGAGTCCCTTCTCGGCACTGTTAAGTGTCGGCTTTGAAAAAGGACCCTACATTGGGGAGTTATGTCTTCTTTCTCAATAAAATAATGCAACAAACTTTTTAATAGAAATGAATTCCGAAATAGAGTACGACAGGGTACAGAAATTTAAAAAAAAAATCAAAGGTGTTTTTTTTTTTTTTGCATCGGAATTTCGTGCTGCTTGACTTCTTCCCTATGTTTGCCTAAATATATCACGACTATCATATCATTCAGATATCTAATATATTTTTAAATAATATCCATAATAAGTAGAATACTACCTGAAAAGTATATGATGGTGATTAAATTATTTCATGAGATACAGGCCTCCAAATTTTGCCATTTGTCGTTGAGCAGGCGTGTTTGGCAATTTTTAGATAAAGAAATATAGTGTAGATAAATATACTGTAAACGACTTAATTTTCGTGGGCTCAAATTTTCGCGAATCGGGCCAAAGCTGAAAATTTGACATTATTCGCGGGTTCTAATTTTCGCGAATCGAGTGTAGCTTCCGTAGTGTTCACATATTGCCCGAATGGTTCGCGGGACGTATTTTTCGCGAATTGCAGGCGAATCGCGAAATTCGCGAAAATTAGGTACTTGAAAAAATGTTGTCGTTTACAGTAATTACTCTATATTACAAGCAAGCTGTACTCATAATTTGTTTTTACAAAGTATTAGAATTCTCCTAATTTTATCGTTTCAGTGATTCACTTTCAAACGTGCCCCCTCCATCAGTGCGTCCACCTCTTCATGCCTTACGATTTTTCCTGTCCCCCACTTCTTTTTTCTGGTCAAAACTAAGCGTGGATTCGTTTATACCAGGAAGTAGACAATTGTATATAAAAACAAAAGTTGATTTAAAAATGTTGACCAGCCACCCTTTGGTCGATCTTATCTGAAATCACCCAGTTGCAGATGCAGCCGAATGCCGGATCGGAGCCCCGTGTCAGATTGGCAGCCTGGGAGTAGGAGATTGTAGCACCACCACCAGGTAATATACGCTGTGAAAGATGCGGAAGATGCGCGCTTCAAAGGGGCTCTTTTGAAGCGCGGAGGTGCGCTCTGATACGAGGGACATCCACTTCATCGGAGATGCGCGGAAATCCGCGCTGATACGATCGACACCCACTTTATCGTCATAGAGCCAGCCGAACCAGTGGCCCACACCATGTCTTCGATCGACAGGGTGCTCACGCTGCTCAGTTGCAAGCTCGACCGCAAGCTGTGAGACTTCAAGGCCCGCTTTCGCGAAGTCCGCCGCCTGACGATTACTGGAGCCAACCACTAGAGCCCCAACACGGGGATGCAGGACTCCCTGCCTCGCCGGAAATTCGGCCGCCTCGTCCATGGAAGCTGGGTACGCAGGGGGCCTTCGATCGCCAGGCGCTGAAGACCGGCTGCCCAAGGAGGCCCCGTAATGACTACCGTAGCGAAGACCGCTGCTAGACTTAACGCTCTCCACTGTCTTCACCATTCCATAATCACCCCCAACATCATCTTGCCCCCCCTACGCCCGCAGGCTTCATTCCAACATAATCAGCACTGTAAAATGCCATTTAATAATCATTAGACGCGGTGCTGCAAGCTTTCGTGGTATAGGCGACTTGCCTTTCTGCGACGCCGTGGCTCTTCTGAGGCAGAATAAAATATCAATATATTAATATCGAAACCCAGAAACGCGTCCGAATTTGGCATTTTTCCCGAACGCTGTTATATGCCGCGCGTGCCTTATATCATTGTAACGTGGGTGTACTTAGTAGTTTTCCATAATGCACAGCAAGATTCAAGATTTTGACCCTATTTTTTACAGATAGGGAGCTGCGCTTTGTAATTTTAGAAGATAAAACCGACGTGTGAAATACAGCTTTGACGAAAATTTTAGATTGCTCCGTGCGCGCGCGATATAAGTATCCGTCACATCAATTATTTCTCGAAATGCATTCGAATTCACTGGTTTGCTTCAAATTTTGTTCAAAATATTAAAATGCACATCTACATCTAAACTAGAGTAAAACCCAAAATGCATATGACAATACTATTTGTCATATTACTGAAGTCTTAAATTTGGGATGAGAAACGTAGGCTCTACTGGCAACTGAAAGTGTGACGTCAGATGGTGTAGAATGGGGCAATACGAGGGCATCACAGCTTGTTCCCAAAGGGTTACAAGGCGGTTGATGGTGTGAAATGAATGCGGGTTAAGTTCACGGCAGAAAACCGAAGAAACGTGCCCAGAATATCGAGTTGTTTAGACTGCCTGCTCAACGAGCAAGTTTTACAAAACATGACGTCACCCCTCTGCAGGGAAACGCGGGAAACTTTGAATATTGGTTTTTGACTCTAGCTTCCTTTGCCGTTTTCTCGGTAACTAGTTTGAGAATTAGACATGGTAAATAGCATGCCGGAAAGAGTAAAACCTAAGTTTCACAAAAATTGTGTTTAGTTTGAGTAGCTTTCAAACTTTCTGTAGTCTTGAAAAACAAACATGGGTGCCTTTGAATGCGTTGCCACGTATGCTACCTTTGCACTATACTTCCAAGGCTGAAATGGATAAGTGTGACAATATTTTATCCTCATGAAATTTTGAGACTTGGAAGGAAGAGATAAATTAAATGAAAATAAAGCTTTATTTTCCCACCATACAATAGAATTTCCCAAAACAAACAAAAACTACAAAAAAAAAAAGACTGCTAAAAGCAGTTTGACGGGACCTGTATGCTCAGCAATAGAAAAACGACGACGAGAGGTCAGAATAACGCCCATCATCCAAATCGCCACATGCACAAACGTGATCGACGCGTCGTTGGTGACGTGAACTTATCGAAAATGTGCGGAGTAAACTGAGCCTGAAATGTTTTGAAAGGTAAACATTTGCCGTTCAGGATTTGATTGTGTGTGTGTATGTGTGTGTTTGTGTTTCCGTGCGTGTGTATGTGTGTGTGGGGTGAGAGTTGCTATTGACGATGACTGTAATTGCTCATCGTTACATGAAGAACAAGTGCACATTTTATTTTTATCAGGGGATGATGATAGTATGGTTATTTTGTTTCAAAACGGTCAAAAAGACGTGCTTAATTAAAAAAAAAATTCCATAAAGTTATGTAGCTGGGTCAGTTAATTAGAGCGAAACTGAAAACCGCATTTATGGCAAATATTTCTTTCCAGACTTTTTGACGCCAAGAGCATTTTGGAGATTGTCGCATTTCGCGAATAGACGGACCTCACTAAGCGTTCCACGCACGCGCGACGCCGCCATAGCTGCAGTTCAAAGGAGGCAGCCGCCACTTCACAAGACAGCTCGTGCTCCGGTCGCGCAGACGGTGGCAGACCCCCAGCGGGGTTGTCGCGCGTGCAGAAACACTAGTTCCCAAGATGCATGGCGGCAGCGGTGGCGTAATGAAACTGGCTGTGAGATCGGTCCATTGGGGTATTTCGCCAGGCTCAGATACAATTTTTCACATCAAAGAGCCTTAGTACATCTCTTTTTCTTTTCTGACGATAATAGAACATTCTCGAAATTCAGTCTTGTAACTTTAGTGTAAAACATATGTGCCAAACAGTGATGTAAATCTCGGGAAGGAGTAGGAAGGGATTCCGAGTCAAGAGGTCCAACGAGTCAAAAGATCCAACGCGTCAAAAGATCCATTATTGGACCTTCTGACTCATTGGACCTTTTGACTCGTTGGACCTTTTGACTCGCCGTGGATCTTTTGACTCGATGGATCTCTTGACTCGTTGGACCTCTTGACCCATATTGGATCTCTTGACTCGCGTTTGGCGAGTCAAAAGATCCAACGAGTCCAAAGATCCATCATTGGACCTTTTTACTCGTTGAACCTCTTGACTCCCTGCCCGATCACCGGGAAAGGGGAGGAAGGACTTTGAAGAAAAGCAGGAAAGAAAGAAAAACAAAAATACGATGAATGACGACTTTCAAATGGCAAAGAGGGGCGTGACGGTCACTGCACTGCAGCGGGGTCGGATCCCGCGACTAATAACAAAGCAACAAAAAAAGAGGGAGATAAGAGAAGAGGATACCTCGGGGATGAAAAGTTTCGGGATCCTGAATGGCTGGCTGTGTCACGGCGTTGTGCATTTTCCATATCAATCGGCTGGTGGCCAACGCCATTTATTCGTGCGGTATGCTTGCCTAACTCAGGAATTTCCCGAGAGTTATGCACGCTACACGGTCGTAGAGACGCAGATTGTTTCTCGAATTTAGAAGTCAACGAACTGTTAATCGGTTACTGAATTACGAGGCACGTATAGACCAACACGCGGTGCTGACGTCCTATCCCTGCGGTGGTGCTGCTATCGGTATACTGCGCACACACAAACGGTCCACTTGACGCGCTTCCTGTGCACGTGCAGTACCCACATCTCGTGCAGAAACTGCGCATTTCCCCACAGCTCATGAGAGCTTGTATGGAAACAGCGCATTGGTCTTATACGCAGCATGAGCTCAACTGGGAGGAAGAGTTATGTGAATCATTTGGACAGCATAATGTTTGGCAGCCATCCAGAGGGTCAACATATGTAGCAGTATCTTGCTGGTCAGTGCAGCATGACTGCTGACTGGCACCACGCTGTACGGAGAACCAGCATCGGCGTGCGATCGTATAACCACTACGGCGTGGTGCACCTAAAGACCCCAGGCTATACTCCTTTTCACCTAAGGATTCACCGCAGCCTTGCTAGAAGCCGAGAGCGTCATGGGACATCTCGCTCCGCGCGACGCCTTGAACACCTTTGTGTTCGAGGCATTTTAGAGTAGAAGAGAAACCCTAGCCCCTTCTCTTGTGCATGCACACGCTTCACTGGCTCGTGTCCAGATTGAGCAGCATTGATCGAAATAAATGCACACTTTTATTCGTCTTTCGATGTATCGCAACAGTACGTGTTATATATTATTTTATTTTTTGGTTTGCATAAACACGTAAATCATATATTACTTCTCCTTTTCATATACGGCACCTAGACAATTTTGTCCTTGCGAACTGAAATATTTTATTCGCACGTAATAAAGCCGAGGAAAAAACAACATTGCACCTTCCGTATTTTCGCGACATATGTATTTGGAACTTTGCATCCCATGATTCATTACTGTAACCGCTTATCAAATGCTAATTTAAATTTTGATATATCTTATATCGAACCTGAAAGTTCATTAGAAGGGAAAAGTTTACCATATTATCATCCCGCCTTAAAAAAATACAAATATATATATTTTTCAATATTTTTTAAATTATTTTTTTGCCATATTGCCTTCCCATTGGCCAAGTTCGATATCTTACTTGCACGAAAAGAACCGGTGAATTATCGGGAGTTACTTTCTTCGAAGTGGCCATCTAAGGTCACTTTGAAGAGATGTTTCTCTTCGAAGTAGAAAAATCTGACAATTTTTCTACTTTTGCTTAATACTACTTAGAATCGCTCCCTAAGGTTAATAACTGAATAAACTTGCCTTAGTAGTTTTTCCTAGGCAATGGCAGTCGCCAATAAAATTCGAGAAATATGAGCATCGTTTATCCACTCAACTCGGAGCCACAACAACCGGCCAGGTGGCATGGTGCCTATATCCTATTAGCGGCGAGATGTTTTGGTGGCGCCCTCCTATGGTTCCCCCTTGTGACGTCAATACCTTGCGAACAACAAGTTCGGTGGTGTTTGTAAATAGCATGGTGGAAGCCTGAAATCATTGCGCTCGCAAAGGAACACTGCCAACACCGTCGAAATTAAAGTTCCTTCATTCTTCTTATTTCCGTCGATGGTATACCCTTTCCGACGTCATAGTCAGCTTTTGGGCCAATCGTGAAAGGCCGACCACAGCGACGCTTTCGGTCGCGCACGTCGCCAATACCTTCAACGTTAATCATGCCCACGTGCTGGGGTTGACAAAGTAGAAAACGCGTGCTGAGCTCCGGGCATTGTTAGAGTTCAGCTATCCTCATCACCGCAGTGGTTGGACACGAGCCACTACCCGAGTGTCCGCCGAGGCATTCATTGTTACGAGCTGAAGTCGAGTGCTCACGCAGTTCTCGTGCCCAATCCATGCATGAGCAGCGCTCGAGTGTCGTCAGTCAAGTGATTTCGATTGCACAATCACATCATCCAGCTTTGCAAAGGCAAGACTGAAAGAAGTAGTGCCCTTTTATCTTCGCAACTTCACAATTTCCCTACGACAAAGAAGTTTCTGAATCAGTGGCGGTCTGTGCGAGCATACTTGTGCCAGACTGGGACCAGTACGAACCGGCAAGGTCAGGAACGTTCCAACCCGACAACGTTTCGTGACCCATTCAA
Source organism: Ixodes scapularis (assembly GCF_016920785.2). Taxonomy (NCBI): domain Eukaryota; kingdom Metazoa; phylum Arthropoda; class Arachnida; order Ixodida; family Ixodidae; genus Ixodes; species Ixodes scapularis. The sequence continues at coordinate 131,727 of NW_024609840.1, read as the reverse complement.
AGGGGCCGTGGAATGATTTTAATGTTCAAAGAATCTGGTGCGTGTCACTTTCGCTTAACTTTCGGTTAGTAAAACCAAAAAAAAAAAAAAAAAAAGGAAAGAAAGAAAGCACGTTTTGAGTTTTCTAAATGTCGCGAGTGTGCGGAGAAATCGCGAAGAGGAAAGGGGACTATTTTCCATACTGCAGCCGCTTGTGCCGGCCGAGAAAACTACGCGCGTGACGTGAACTGGTTGAAAGTGTATTGAGTTAGCAAGCTCAGTAAGTGTCTGCTCGATTTGAGGCTAATTTTTTCAAATGTTAATTATCGTGAAAACGTGAAGAGACGCGTCAAAAGCCTGATAGTCTTGATTTTTTTTGCGCAAAGTTTTATGGCGTCATCTACCCGAAGCCAAGAAAAGCGCTCCCTCCCTAGTTCCCATAGCCAGCGACACGAAACTGGATGTCTCCGTGGGTGCCCCCTTGAGTCGGTTTTTCGGCCGCAAACCGGAAAACGGTGCGTATTTGAGCGGCGCATCAAACTTAAATCTGTTTCGCTTTTTTAAGGCGCCAAGTCAAAAATCGTTTACGGACCTTTATTGTGCAACGCCTCCCCGCTACTAGGGATGAGTGGTGAGGGGCCTTTTGTGACCCCTTTGCAATATTAAGCGGCAGTTCTCGAGTTCTTGTAGCTCTCGACATACAATGGATCTCTTGACTCGTGTCTGCCGAGTTAAGTGATCCAACGCGTAAAGATTCATTATTGGACCTTCTGACTTGTTGGACCTCTTGACTCGCCGTGGATCTTTTGACTCGTTGGATCTCTTGGCTCGTTGGATCTCTTGACCCACATTGGATCTTTTGACTCGGGTCTGGCGAGTCAAAAGATCCAACGAGTCAAGAGATCCATTATTGGACCTTTTGACTCGTTGGATCTTTTGACTCGTTGGATCTCTTGACCAGAAGCGGTAGGAAGGGGGGGGATCAACGCTTCTGGTCAAGAGATCCAACGAGTCAAAAGATCCAACGAGTCAAAAGGTCCAATAATGGATCTCTTGACTCGTTGGATCTTTTGACTTGCCAGACGCGAGTCAAAAGATCCAATGTGGGTCAAGAGATCCAACGAGCCAAGAGATCCAACGAGTCAAAAGATCCACGGCGAGTCAAGAGGTCCAACCAGTCAAAAGGTCCAACGGGTCAGAAGGTCTAATAATGAATCTTTACGCGTTGGATCACTTAACTCGGCAGACACGAGTCAAGAGATTCATTGTATGTCGAGAGCTACAAGTACTCGAGAACTGCCGCTTAATATTGCAAAGGGGTCACAAAAGGCCCCTCACCACTCATCCCTAGTAGCGGGGAGGCGTTGCACAATAAAGATCCGTAAACGATTTTTGACTTGGCGCCTTAGTTTTAGTTAAAAAAAAAAAAGCGAAACAGATTTAAGTTTGATGCGCCGCTCAAATACGCACAGTTTTCCGGTTTGCGGCAGAAAAACCGACTCAAGGGGGGCACCCACGGAGACATCCAGTTTCGTGTCGCTGGCTATGGGAACTAGGGAGGGAGCGCTTTTCTTGGCTTCGGGTAGATGACGCCATAAAACTTTGCGTAAAAAAAAATCAAGACTATCTGGCTTTTGACGCGTCTCTTCACGTTTTCACGACAACATTTGAAAAAAATTAGCCTCAAATCGAGCAGACACTTACTGAGCTTGCTAACTCAATACACTTTCAACCAGTTCAAGTCACGTACTTTTCTCGGCCGGCAAAAGCGGCTGCAGTATGGAAAATAGCCCCCTTTCCTCTTCGCGATTTCTCCGCACACTCGCGACATTTAGAAAACTCAAAACGTGCTTTCTTTCTTTCCTTTTTTTTTTGTTTTACTAACCGAAAGTTAAGCGAAAGTGACACGCACCAGATTCTTTGAACATTAAAATCATTCCACGGCCCCTTTGAATGGGTCACGAAACGTTGTCGGGTTGGAACGTTCCTGACCTTGCCGGTTCGTACTGGTCCCAGTATGGCACAAGTATGCTCGCACAGACCGCCACTGATTCAGAAACTTCTTTGTCGTAGGGAAATTGTGAAGTTGCGAAGATAAAAGGGCACTACTTCTTTCAGTCTTGCCTTTGCAAAGCTGGATGATGTGATTGTGCAATCGAAATCACTTGACTGACGACACTCGAGCGCTGCTCATGCATGGATTGGGCACGAGAACTGCGTGAGCACTCGACTTCAGCTCGTAACAATGAATGCCTCGGCGGACACTCGGGTAGTGGCTCGTGTCCAACCACTGCGGTGATGAGGATAGCTGAACTCTAACAATGCCCGGAGCTCAGCATGCGTTTTCTACTTTGTCAACCCCAGCACGTGGGCATGATTAACGTTGAAGGCATAGGATATAGGCACCATGCCACCCGGCCGCTTGTTGTGGCTCCGAGTTGAGGGGATAAACGATGCTCATATTTCTCGAATTTTATTGGCGACTGCCATTGCCTAGGAAAAACTACTAAGGCAAGTTTATTCAGTTATTAACATTAGGGAGCGATTCTAAGTAGTATTAATTAAGCAAAAGTAGAAAAATTGTTAGATTTTTCTACTTCGAAGAGAAACATCTCTTCAAAGTGACCTCAGATGGCAAGTTCGAAGAAAGTAACTCCCGGTAATTCACCGGTTCTTTTCGTGCAAGTAAGATATCGAACTTGGCCAATGGGAAGGCAATATGGCAAAAAAAATAATTTAAAAAATATAAAAAATATATATATTTGTATTTTATTAAGGCGGGTTGATATTATGGTAAACTTTTCCCTTCTAATGAACTTTCAGGTTCGATATAAGATACATCAAAATTTAAATTAGCATTTGATAAGCGGTTGCAGTAATGAATCATTGGATGCAAAGTTCCAAATATGTCGCGAACATATGGAAGGTACAATGTTGTTTTTTCCTCGGCTTTATTACGTGCGAATAAAATAATTCAGTTCGCACGGACAAAATTGACTAGGTGCCGTATATGAAAAGGAGAAGTAATATATGATTTACGTGTATATACAAACCAAAAAATAAAATAATATATAACACGTACTGTTGCGATACATCGAAAGACGAATAAAAATGTGCATTTATTTCGATCAATGCTGCTCAATCTGGACACGAGCCAGTGAAGCGTGTGCATGCACAAAACAAGGGGTACTAGGGTTTCTCTTCTACTCTAAAATGCCTCGAACACAAAGGTGTTCAAGGCGTCGCGCGGAGCGAGATGTCCCATGACGCTCTCGGCTTCTAGCAAGGCTGCGGTGAATCCTAAGGTGAAAAGGAGTATAGCCTGGGGTCTTTAGGTGCACCACGCCGTAGTGGTTATACGATCGCACGCCGATGCTGGTTCTCCGTACAGCGTGGTGCCAGTCAGCAGTCATGCTGCACTGACCAGCAAGATACTGCTACATGTTGACTCTCTGGATGGCTGCCAAACATTATGCTGTCCAAATGATTCACATAACTCTTCCTCCCAGTTGAGCTCATGCTGCGTATAAGACCAATGCGCTGTTTCCATACAAGCTCTCACGAGCTGTGGGGAAATGCGCAGTTTCTGCACGAGATGTGGGTACTGCACGTGCGCAGGAAGCGCGTCAAGTGGACCGTTTGTGTGTGCGCAATACAGACAGCAGCACCACCGCAGGGATAGGACGTCAGCTCCGCGTGTTGGTCTTATACGTGCCTCGTAACTCAGTCACCGATTAACAGTTCGTTGATTTCTAAATTCGAGAAACAATCTGCGTCTCTACGACCGTGTAGCGTGCATAACTCTCGGGAAATTCCTGAGTTAGTCAAGCATACCGCACGAATAAATGGCGTTGGCCACCAGCCGATTGAAATGGAAAATGCACAACGCCGTGACACAGCCAGCCATTCAGGATCCCGAAACTTTTCATCCCCGAGGCCACTGTATATCCTCTTCTCTTATCTCCCTCTTTTTTGTTGCTTCGTTATTAGTCACGGGTTCCGACCCCGCTGCAGTGCAGTGACCGTCACGCCCCTCTTTGCCATTCGAAAGTCGTCATTCATCGTAGTTTTGCTTTTCTTTCTTTCCTGCTTTTCTTCAAAGTCCTTCCTCCCCTTTCCCGGTGATCGGGCAAGGAGTCAAGAGGTTCAACGAGTAAAAAGGTCCAATAATGGATCTTTGGACACGTTGGATCTTTTGACTCGCCAAACACGAGTCAAGAGATCCAATGTGGGTCAAGAGGTCCAACGAGTCAAGAGATCCATCGAGTCAAAAGATCCACGGCGAGTCAAGAGGTCCAACGAGTCAAAAGGTCCAACGAGTCAGAAGGTCCAATAATGGGTCTTTTGACGCGTTGGATCTTTTGACTCGTTGGACCTCTTGACTCGGAATCGGGGATCAAGAGGTCCAACGAGTCAAAAGGTCCAACGAGTCAAGAGGTCCAATAGCCACGTGACAGTCGAGTCAAGAGGTCCAACGAGTCAAAAGGTCCAATTCGAGTCAAGAGGTCCAACGCGTCAAGAGGTCCAACGAGTCAAAAGGTCCAATTTGTGTCAAGAGGTCCAACGCGTCAAGAGGTCCAACGCGTCAAGAGGTCCAACACGTCAAGAGGTCCAACGCGTCAAGAGGTCCAACGCGTCAAGAGGTCCATCGAGCCTTATTTTTATCTTCTCTGTTTATAATTATATTGCTATTAATGGACTCGTTGTGACGGTTACTAACTGTTTCACATATTTGAATTATTTTGGACAATACAAGTACTGCATAGCCATTGGAGACAAGTAGATACTATTTGCCACAGTGTATATATATTTGAGTGTTAAATAATGGATAGTGCCTGGCGACATATTTTGGACTTGTAGAACTTAATATCTGTGTTCCAGTCTCTCTGTTCTAGGACTCATTTATGTAATTTCTACTGAAATGACCTCTCAAATTCCCGAGATATAAAATACAAACGTACCTCAGCATTTCGCGTTTAGCCTTCCCTTTCATGTATCTCAATATTTGTAATCGCAAATACTTCCTTGGGTAACTTTGTCCAGTCCCGGGCTCCTCGTATGTTCTATTAAAAATATAATGCACTACTATTTTATGCTTTAGTTTTTGTTCACTGAGTTCACCGAATCACTAAAGAGGTAAATAACACAACGTGGGAAGAAGCTCCAATATCATTGGAGGGCGTCTTTAAACGATCTCAAATTATGCCACTTGGCGTCCAATAGAGTGTTGCAAATGAATGCGAGCATTGTCTCCTTGAAACGTTGTGACCGCTGCAAGCTAGAGAGGGTTAATTTGGGCCGTTTGCTTGCTCAAAAGCACGGAGCAGCCACAAATACTTATGCTAGCGATATGTAGCTCATTTACTGCTCTTTATTTTTGAGACAGCTGTGAAATAAACCATGAAACTGAACGTTTCATAATTAAGCATTCTTGACCCGAATTACCGAACACTTGTCTGTAGATATCTCTTATTTCTATTTGAAATTACGTGATGCGTTAGTCGGTTGGAATTGTAAGATGGTGGGTTAGTTGCTCAATCATTTTTAGAATATTGAGTCATAGAGATTGAAGTCGATTGAAGAACTGCTCGTGTCGGAAAGCGCGTCGATCTCTGAAGCCGATAGATCTAGTGTGTCCAGTGCTAGGCAACGGCGAACGGAAGAATTACTAATTTTAAACGCCATGCTGCGCCAGGGCAAACTGTATCTTTAAGTTCTTCGAAGACCAAGCGCTTCAAAATATGAAGGAGGCTATTTTGACGAGACGTGAACAAATTTAAACAAGTATTACAGCTTTTGAAATTGATGTCACAGAAATTAAAAAGAAAAAACTATGTTCAGTTATCCTGACGTCAAACGCCTTAATAGTGCTTTAGTGTGATGGTAGACGTGGAATGAGCAAATAACTATGGACATATCTTTCGTATGTGACGAAAGGTGTGTTCAAAATAGTTTTACATTTATTTCGAACCCGGATGTCAAAGTGGTCACTTCCTAAAAAAAAAAAAAAAAAAAGAAAGGCATCTTAAATTGTGAAATGTTAAGACCTTTCCGGTTACGTGTTCGATATTCGCGGGGGAGAGCAACACGGGCGATGCAGATTTACGACTATGTGGTCCGGGGTAGAAGAGAGAAGGCACACAGGTCCCCAACAAACGAATGTTGCTATAAGCTTGACAGTTTATAACAACAAAGATTTCCGGTGTTTACAAATCCAGTGCCCTTCATGCGATCCCCACAGCCCAGCGCGCGCGTATCTGTCACTTCAGAAACCAAGCAAATCACGGGTCATACGCATGAACACTGATTACATCACCGGCCAGAAACGATGTATCAAAGCCGTGTTCGTGAGATCCCCCCTGCGGTGTGAAAGGTTTCACAGCTTAACTTTTTGCTCTTTTTCTGACATTTTTCTTCTTCGCCTTTATTGTTAGCATGTCTGTTGTCTGCTTTTTAAGTGTGTTAGCATTACCTGGCTCAGTCAACGAAAAAGCCGTCGGCAAAATCCGTAGTCAAAATCCGTGACTTGTCCAACACAATCCAACACAATAATAATTAAAAAAAAAAAACTCCGGTTACGCGATATCTTTGGTCACGTGACCTATCTGGTCATGTGACCAAGCCAAAAAAAAAAGGTCTGTGGTCACGTGACCAAACAAACAAAACAACAAAAACTCTGGTCACGTGACCTCCCTGGTTACGTGAGCACGAAACCATAGCCTGCCTGGTTTCGAACCTAGGCCCTCTCGACCGAGCAACTAGCGCGTTATCCGTTGCGGCAACACAAGTTTCTTCTTTCTTCTTTTTTTTTTGTAACAAGAGTTTTATTTACGATAAATGTGCAGAGCAATTTTACACTCAATTTTACACTCAGCCGTTTTGCACACTGTTCACCGATGTCTGAGGAGGAACGCCAGCTGAAAAATTCCATTCGTTTGAACGGCTGCTCAGGCGGTACCTGACGAAGGACGCACGTGGTCTGTTTTCTGGTTTCATGGGAACTCTTCACAGCACCTCCGGCTGCTCACACCGCTCTTCGCGCGTGCTCATACGTGCTCCCACACACACCATGCGCGCCACGCTCAGCAAATAGTAAAGATGAAAAACAAAGGAGAAAAAATTTACAAAAAGGAAGAGAAAAGAGAAAAGAAGAGAAGAGAAAAGGGGCCTCCCACGCGCACCGCCTCCCTCCCACAATAACCGAACCCTGCCCGTCTCGGGAAAACATTGTGCTAGCGCATTCTCACATCGTAAGAGAAAGCTTAGGTGCCCTCGTAGTTTTTTTTTTTCTTTCTCTCTTTTTCGCCTGTACTTATTTTACACCGTTTGCCTGTACATATTTCACACCAAGAGATGCAACGAGTCAAGCTATCCAATATTGGACCTCTTGACGCGTTGGACCTCTTGACACATCGAGGCACGAGTCAAGAGATCCAATATGGGCCAAGAGGTCCAACGCGTCAAGAGGTCCAACGAGTCAAGAGATCCACGGCGAGTCAAGAGGTCCAACGCGTCAGGAGGTCCAACGCGTCAAGAGGTCCAATATTGGACCTCTTGACTCGTTGGACCTTTTGACGCGTTGGACCTCTTGACTCGGAATCTCTCCCCCCCCCCCCCCCCCCCTTTTGTGGTGCCTCGTAGAGGGCACCATGTGCAATTGTCCCCACTCAAATTTACAAACCGGAAAAAATCTCCCCCCGGTTGGTATTGAAGGGTCGAAGCAGCAGCGCAGCACGAACGCAGGGAGATCAAGGAAGGACTCAAGCCTATCCTCTTTTCTGAAGAATGGCCTAGCACCAGTCAGTTGTCCACATAACGTTTTCATGATAGAAATAATAAAGGAGATGCAGACGAGCTGCTAAAATTACATCTTCGAAGTCCAAATATTATTGCAGAAAATAGATTACCCTACGCCTATGGTAAAGAATACATAGCAAACAATTCGTAATCGCAAAAATTTGTGCCCGCTAAATATTCCCGACACAGATCTCGAAATTCTCAAGATATTGAGCCCGACAAAATGAAGTCGTTAACAGTATGCGGAGCTTACTTAATCACAAATCAATCACTTCTTCTTTTTTTTTTTCGAAATTGTTATAACAAGCTGTGTCTCCCCCTCCAAGCCTACTTCCCTTTCTCGCTCCCGGAATTCGGAAGGATTTACGCTATTGGTGCCAAACTAACTCTTGCAAAATCGATGTGATCCTATAGTCGGTGGCAGGTTAAGGGTGAAGTGGAAGCCCCTCCCACCTCTTTCCCCATTAGCAGAGCAAACGTTAGAGAGGAGGTCGCCTCCTCTCCAGCCAACACCTCCTAGAAGAGAAGGCCATAGCGCTCCCAGTCATTACGTCACAATGTCGGAGAAGGAAGGCCATGGCACATCTATATGAGAAAATATGTGGCATCGACGTGAAAAAAAAATATTTTCAAGCGGCGCGGTGATGTTGGTGCACGTTTATCCGGTAGCAATATACGTCTTAAAAGCGCTGTCTTCTACAATTTATTGTATATATAATATAAACGTAATATACAACGCACTACCAAGGTTGAAAGTATCAATTTTATATTTATGATTATCCCCGTAACCGCGGGACTACGTGCAGTCCCGCAGCTCCCTACACTTTTCGAATGAACCGGTCCGGAGCGACATTTTCTTCTCCCGTACGGGCTCCGATTCTGGTAAATTTACGTTGTGTGGTAGCTGCTGACTCAAAAAAATTGTGGTCGCTTAGCTCGGCTATGCCAGGATATACGTGTATACACATAAGCTTATGCGCACAAAATGAGAGGCGCTATCAAGCGGCTCCGGTGCAGCGTCAGACTTGGCTACTGCGCAACGGAGGCGCACAGCTGGGCACGCGGCGGTGCCAGTGCGTCTGCAGCGGCTAAGACGTCACTCCTCTGGAATGCGCAGACCGGCGAGGCGGGCGCGGCGGCGGCGGAGCGCGCGGAGGTGACGGCTCCGGCGTGTCAGCTGTGAGCCGTGTGACGTCACTGCTTCTCGCGCATGCGCGGCACGGAGCACGGCTCATTATGCGAGCCACGCGAAACTGCTCAACCTCGGCCAGTGTAGCTCACGCTACAAAAGGAACACTGGGACTTTCAGAAGGGAAGGGAACCGAAAAAAATTCCGTCATCGCCGCAGGAAGCGCACACGAGCAAGAGACGGGTCGACAACGTTAAGAGGGCGCGGTACCTCTATTTATTCGTCCGTTTCAGCCACCAGATGGCGCGCGGCTCGAAACGTGGTTGAACGCGCAACTTCTAGATGGCGCCAGTATCGAGGTGTGAAAAGGCCCGCGTTATCCGCTGCGTGAAATAGATCCCGAAATCTGCCGTCTTCTCCCGGCGGAGGAAGTTTCTGCATCCCTCGCGCGCGCTTGGTATGTACGCGCGGTGACCGAGTCCGGCCTCTGCGCTGTGTGATGCAGTGGGTGGCGCTCGTTTCTGTTCGGAGGTAGGAATAAAAATGCCGGTCCCCTTTTTTACGACGCTCGTTTCTATAGCTTGTTTTTCTTCTTTTTTATCTCAAGTGACCTACAGTACCGCCTGTTCGAAATCGTCCTTTGCGGTGAGCGATTGAGAGTCAGGTTAGCATTTTATTTGGGTCAGCACTACACGTTTAATGGAGACCTCGGGCGGCGATGTAAATATGCATTGCTTCCCAAAGTGTGTCCAAGGTGCGCAATGACAATTGGAAAGGGTATTGAAGGCGCGCGACCGTCGATTGGTAAAATACGTGCGTTAGATTGACTTATTCAGTCTAATCATTTTTGCCAACGTCTTTTATCTGTTTCGACAAATGACATGGTCGAGTCTATTGATAACCTTAGCTAGATTGGACGTACGGAGTGTCCGGGCTTTAAATAAATTTGCTTCGTTTATGTGAATGAATAACTGTTTTCTCTTTTCCGTGCTCGGTGCTATGCTAAAATCGCTGAGATGTTATGGTAGCTCAGTGTGGCGGCGTTTTGCACGCTGACTCGCTATTGCATTCGCTGTGCACAATATGTGTTCAGATGGAATGTGCCAAATCGTATTTCCGATCGATATGATAGATTTACTTTGCTACAGTGTTAATTATATTTTCCTGATTTAAACTGGTTCGTCCCTGATCTGAGCCTAAGTTTAAATTCGAAGGGCAGACAGACTTAGCGTCGTAACAGCCGTAATGCGCAGAAAGAAATTAGTACCATGAAAGAAAAACAAAAGGATACGAGGTGGCTCAGTGTTATAGAAGTAATGAGTGTGCAAAGGATGGGATACGGTCCATTCGTCACATGCACACTCGTCACAGGACGATTGGTCACAGGACGATTCGTCACACAGGAACATTCGTCATAGGATTACTCGTCACGCGGCCAACCGGTCTCACAATAGTTCGTCCCCCCAAAAATGTATTGTTCAATTTGGTTCGGGCGGACAAAGGCGAAGAATTTGTAAGGAACGTTTTAGCTTCTGATTCGGTCCCGAACATTGAATGTTGGTTGGGCCTCAGAAAGTCGGTCACCTCTTATCTTAGCATGTCTTTCGCTTCTCGAGGTCAAAGAATTTGTAACAGACGTTCTAGCTATCTGGGTCCGTCCTGAACGGTAATAGCGGAGGCCATAGAAGAGCGACTATTTTTGAACTACCTTCAAAAGGATGGAGGTGATCGCAACAGAGAGAGCCATGATGCTGCACGAGGGGTACTCGTACACATTCGGCAGAAGGAATTCCGATACTTGTTGGTTTTGTCGAATAGGTGTATGCAAGGCAAAACTAAAAACTAATTTGGCTGCCAGTCGGATTATTGCTCGTTCAAGCCTGCAACTGAGATCAACCTGCTGAAGACCCGTAATATAATGAAAGGAAAAGCGGATGAGTATTGTAATATTAGTTTATATAACCATTGGTTTACGTGACAGTGGAAAATTGTGAAACTCCTCATCAGGGTATGTAGGCAGATGTTGAAATTTACAATTTACTATCGTCCCCTGCTCGATCAATGAGACCAGTTGCCCGCATGACGAGTCATCCTGTGACAAATGTTCCTATGTGACGAATCATCCTGTGACCAATCGTCCTGTGACGAATGCGCATGTGACGAATCGTCCTCATCCCGCAAAGGATGCCACCGTACGTTTTTTTTTTCTTTTTTTGTTTTTTTAACTCTCCGCATTGCTGGGAAACGCTCAAGGTACCAGCAAAGACAGCGAGCTGGCGTGAAATTTCCATCGAGCGGAAAACGAGTGTGACTTTTATTTCATCATGCGCTTTCATTTTGATATGGCTCAAAATGGGCGCGAAATAGTAACAGGTAAGGCAACAAAATTTAGATGTTAGGTCTGGAGCACCGCCATACTCAGCCGTGTTGGGGGCATCTCTCGCGAGTCAATACGGCAAAGGTATTGCGCGTCGAACTGTACGTGAGAGTTATCCATTTCAGCGAAACCTTGATTTCGCAAAACTATTGTGGCTCGAGTTGTGGCTTCCAGTACTTAAAAGCCACGAGCGAGAAATAAATGACAGTTGATTTTGAAGGACAATCGCGACGTGGAAACCCATAAAAGAGAGTTCCAATAAGACGAGAGCTTCCCCTTCTCTTCAAGTGCGTGGGTTACGCTCTCAATCCTGCACCTGTGGTAACACCCCAGGCTCCTAAAATGGCTTTGAAAACGTTCCTGATCGCAACAACTTTTTTTTTTTTTTTTTGTCGAGGCGTTATTTTATTTTTTTTTACTTTTTGTCTACCTTGATACCCCATCAGCGCAAAAACTACCATAAACTAAAAAAAAAAAATAGTGGGCATACAACGACAACGCACCCACTGGGACCCGAGTCAAGGCAAGAACAACTAACTACTAAAAGGGGAAAAAAATCATGTTCGCATACACAGACAGAACGCCTCCATCGAAAGAAATGAATCATGCGCTTGTTCTGCCAGTCTCGTTGTGCGTCTGTCAAAAGCCACAAAGGAGGAAGACAATCAGCGCCTACACCACTCCCCTCCACTCCCCCCCCCCCCCCCCCCCCCCCACCCCTAAAAAGAAAAAAAGAAAGGTTTCTTGGGCGCGCGCGCGGTCGCCCAAGCGATGACCTTGGAAGGGTATGCGATTGTAGCACGTTTGTCCCCCGGTTGTGCCCCTGTCTCAAATGCCACGGTCCGTTTCTCCCAAGTGCCCGTCTTATCTTCCCGAGTATCAACTCCGCAGTGATTCTGAATCATTCCGATGCTTTCCAACGTTGCAAAACTGTTAGACGAATATTTGCACAGAAGTATACTCTGTTCGCAGAACTATCTACGGCGCTAAAATTCAAAAGCGCCGAGTTGGATTGGGGAACTTGTGTAGGTTTAGCTCATCGTTGGAACATTCTTATTCGCTCGATGAACTCCACAAAACGTGTAAATATTAGAATGAACTTTCCAGAGAACGAGAGTTGTTGTCGGGGTTCCAGGCGACCGGACAGGTCGCAATTATTGGCTGATTAAAAATTTTATTTCATAATCACAATCGTATCATCAAGGGCACGCCATTTCCTCATCACTTCTTCTACGAAAGGAGTTGCTGTATTCGTAGCACACACAGACGGAAACGGTTGAGACTGCCCAAATAATATCTTCTTTTGGCAGGTACTGCGCAGCGATTACACACAATGCCTCTAACATAAACATGCTGCTCCACATGTCTATTCACAAGATGCAATACATCGTTCTCCCAACTTTGTTGAAATGGGCATGAAAGCGCGTAACCGTCACTTTTTTGAAGTTCTACTTAGAGGTGAAGTGTTTACCGTAAAAAGTCGTTAATTATTTATTTTTTTCCGTTTACTACAAAGCTCGATTCCCTTAAATTTTTGTTTTTATATCGTCTCTACAGCGCTTTTACGTCGGTACTTTCGTGTTAGAGGACATCACATAATGTGCGAAAAAAACAACAAAAAAACGGTAAAATCGATGCTGCATAGCCTTTTTTTTTTTTTTTGTGGACATCAAGAAAAAAAAAAAGATAGTAGTTGTCTTCACTTCGCACTGCATGTTTTGGCACGGAAGTTCCTATTTGGTTATGATGTCTTTACTTTCTTAAAAAATTATATACAGTAATTTAAATTACCGAATTACAAAAACGTCGAAATTGTATAATTGCTTTTCGTTGGGACGCCATGACGACAGCGACACTCGTGTTCCCTCGTGGTTTTCGCCAGCATTTCTACGATGAATTGCCAGGATCGCGAGATGCAACAGCGTGACACTCCGTCTTCTGTGACGTCATTTGTTGCACTTCGGGACAACTTTTGATGTATGGCCAGCATAAGACGCTAACCACACCAGTCGGAGACGCGCTGCAGGTTCCATAGTACTGCTCGTAAAAGTAGCTGTCACGTGCTTTGCTCCGCGACTGAGGGTTGCCAAATTACGGTGAAACGGAGTATAGACAAAACAGACTGGACGACATTTACCGGGCATCTTTAGAGCTGCGAAGCTCAAAATCACGCGTACTCATAAGATTTTTTTTTTCTCGCGTGTTTGTGATTTTTATGATGTCCTGCAAGCAAGAAAAAAATATATATGGTGAAGTCACTCCGAGGGGGTAGCGATAACTGCGAGCCACGAACATGAAGGACTCGCTAACATCCGTCAGGAGTGTGAACGGTAAATCGTCACGCAAACATATTCTCACAAGCTGCAAATATTTATTTGGCTTAGCAAGTAGAATACTAGTATACTAACGACATGTGATTATTGTACACAAGATACCATTTCTCGGTTCTTCAAAACCATTTCCCAAGTCTGAACGGTCGCGCTACGGGCCGCGGCTAGCCGTGCCCTCGATAGAATACGGAGCTGCGTTGTGTCGTCTGCTACTGTACCGCCAACAGGAGAGCGATAGCTCTGTGTGTTCCACAGATGCGTGTTGCGGTATAACTCTGTACGTCTGTCCTAGAGGAAGACAAAGAGATAGGCTCTGTGACCCCCTCCTAAGCTAACAAAAACAAACAGAAGTATACTCGTTTGGACTGAAAGGTTTACAAAATAGTGACCAGACATTGGAAAAGCATATGTCACAGAACTTGGTTTATGAAATGGCATCATTGTTTCGAGCAAGAAATCACCTGCTCACCACTGGGACGATGAAATCGTCACTATTTATTGCGTCAGGTATATTTGCGCTCATGAAGAAAAATCTGAACACATCCTTCTCCCAAAGTCCTATGTCGAATAATAAACACTTTTTTAAACATCTATGCACAAATAACTCATTTTTTTCTACACTTGTATATGCACGTTAATTGACGTCAAACCGCATTTTTGATTAGATCTTGATGTCTACACCAACTACATTCATATTTTTTAGGGCTTTATTGAACGATAACTTCAACTATAGTTAATGGAACACGATGGCTCGATCTCGACAAAAACCTCAACGTGCGAAGCTTCCACAGACGGTCGCTAGCGAGTATTCTCAATGTGAGACTTCAGAAGCTTTCGCTTGCCATAGGGAGCTTGCTTTCGACTACAGCACTGCACGGGCCCGGAAAGCGCTGCTGTGTGGAGAGGTTGACTTACAAGATGACGTGTTACGTGGTCACGTAAGATGGCGTCATTTCGTGCAGCGTGATCACGTAAGATGACGTCATTTCGTGTAGCGAGATCATGTAAGATGACGTGTTTGTGTCACGTCATCACGTAAGATGACGTCAGTTCGTATGAACTGACGTCATCTTACGACAACGCCAACAACATTAGTGCCGTCCGGAACCATTGACCTTAGAAACGCGCTTCTTCGCTTGAAGAGCTGATATGCGTTGATTGTTATTTGTTTCTTTTGCCTACTACAGGCCATTCAAGAACTCGCCTTCTGGGTGCCACCAACTTCGTCTACTGGGCTGTGAAGCGCGTTCGAGCGTGCGCAATACCTCTCTAGGCCGAAAGATTGTACACTGAGTATGCGTTCACAGCTCAATGACTTTGGCATTTTTCGTCAGGATAGATGCTCCCACGAGAAGAGCGTAATGGATATGTGAATAGAATTGGAAATTTGAAATGTTCTTGTCCAATCGCATTTTTCTTTGGTTATCAACGCTTTTTAGCGTCATCACAAGACGTTCAACCCATAATACACTGGTGATTAAAAAATAAGCACCGAAAAACATGCACCGATTTTCGCTCAAAAATAAACACCGGAAAAAAACATACCGTAATCATTACCCATGTCACCTTTTTGGGTGATATGTGAATTTCCAGAAGAACAGCGAGTTATCACCCTCCCCTAGGAATACCCTGACTACAGAGCAGGCGACCCGTTTTTCCCCGCGTTAGATTGTGGTGACCACGAACCGTACGGAGGTCACAGGACGTCCGTGAAAAATAAAAAGGAGGAAAACAACGATCTACTCTGTGCACGCTTCATCCCCAATTTCCACGACCCCAAGGCCGAAGGACGTTTGTGTGAAGGATAACAATAAAATAAAACTTTGCGTCAAAAAAAAAAAAGCCCGTTTTTAAAAGAAAAAAAAAAAGTAGAAACAAGCACAACGCGTTGACGGACCGCGAGGTTGTGGACATACCTCGGCATTCTCACTCATGAGTGCGATCACTCACGATCACTCACGCTCACCATCAGATTTGAGGTGATCGTGAGTGAGGCCACGAGTCTAAAAATTGTGAGTGTGAGTGTGAGTGTGATCGTGAGTTACGTGAACTTATGAGTGTGAGTGTGAGTGTGAGTCCTGAGAACTGATGAGCGTGAGTCTGATCGCGAGTGTGATCGCGAGTTCTGAGAACTAATGAGTGTGAGTGCGAGTGTGAGCCCTGCGAAGTCATGAGCGTGAGTTTGATCGTGAGTGTGATTGTGAGTTCTTAAAACTCCTTGAGTGTGAGTGCGAGTGTGAGCCCTACGAACTCATGAACGTGAGTTTGACCGTGAGTGTGATTGTTAATTCTTAAAACTCTTGAGTGTGAGTGTGAGCTTGAGCGCTAAGTGAAGTACTCATGAGTGTGATTGTGAGTTTCGAGGCTCATGAGCATGAGCCTGAATCAAGACGTGAGTCTTTGAGTGGATTTGAGTCCGGTGATCGCATTAGTCTGCGTGATGGCGTGAGCCTGAGGACCATGGCCATGATGAGTCGCGGTGAGCGCTGGTATATTCATAGCTGGGTTGGTCACGTGAGCTCCCGGGCCGTCTTAGTGGGCGAGGAGACTCTCGCTTCGCAACTACTGCGTGGGGTTCGGGCCTTCAGGGTTGGTTTGGGTGTCGCTCGCCTGCTCCTTCGCCATGTGAACGCGCCGGTTCCTGTGGAGGGCGGAGGAGGGGGGGGGGGGGTGCTTGTTCTTGCAGGCTCCTCCTTGCCAGCGCCCTCCGCAATGTCTCAACCAGCTGTAGACGGCAGAGAGGGTATGAGGAAAGCGGGGGGGGGGGGGGGGGGGGGGGGGTTCGCTTTCGTTTCTCCTTGGCGTTCGCTCTTCGCTTCACGGCACTGCGAGACGCCAACGGACTGACGGCGCCTCGAGGCGGCGCGGTAACGTCGGAGTTGGGGAAGCGCCCCAAACGGCTAGCGCTCCTCTCTGCGGCATAGAAAGGTTCGTGTGTATTTCGGTTCCTGTTGTCAAGTTGGTGTCAGTGGGCACAGAATTTTATGATTGCGTCAACTATAACGTTCGCACAGCTGCAATAAAATAAATGACTCGCATGATCCTCATCAGCACCCGGAATTTTATTTCTCCGCGCACCTCAACGTACCTTTCGCAATGAGTCATCACTCAGGAAGTGCGACAAAGGCAGTGTCATGATCGATCGAAGCTTCGAGTGAGGTCTTTCACATTGTGCGATATCATGCTTTCAAGTGTTGTTTGGGGCAAGATGGCGCAAGTGCATGACAGCCAGCCGGCAATGGCCAGGCGGCGCCACGAGAGTGCTGCATTCGGCGCCACAAGCGGAGGGGTCTCTCTTAATGGGTCGGCCAGTGGCTAGTCTGCCCGTCGGGCCGTGGCGAGCGGCGACGAACCCGATTTCAGCAGTCCAAGTGTGCACGTGCGCGCCATGTCCCTTTTTATTTTATGCGCTTTTTAAGACCATCGGGAGCCTTGATAGGTCCAAGTGTTGAGAGCATAATCTGGAGCTGTCATTTGGACACCTGTTTGAACTGTCTTCGTGCGCTTGCGGCGTCGCTCTATAATAATCGCCGCCCGATCGGTCTGTGCTTCGCTCGTCTCCCAGGAAGTGACACAACGGAACAAGAAGGCAGCGAATGGGTTTACTGTACTTCCCGGTTGCCCGTCTTCGAGAGCCGGCAGTCCGGACCCGCCGACCCTAGTTGTCGCCCGTCGTTCATAGCTGGCAGTCGGAGTCCGTGTCCACGCCTGCGGATCGTCCTTCCCACGCACTGCGTACGCTAGCTGTTCCGGGCTATCACAGCCAGAGTTTCGCTGCAGAACCACTCCTGGATCGCAATGGACTAGGCCGATAAGGCCAGGCTCGCCGTTTCCGCCGGTCCTGATCCGAAGCTCGCTGGTGGAACGCTCCGGGGACCGACATGGGCCGGACCAGCCAGAACGGCTCTATCGTTCCTGCCCGGCCCCAGCCTCGTGCAGCACGCTCTTCCTCTTTCCTCGCCGGCTGGCCCCCGCTCGCGCTTTGCTCGACCGTCTTCTTCTTCTCCCGGCGCCCCCACGACACTAGAATAAAATGTGGGTAATTAGAACCAAACTCTCCGTGCTAGAGAACAGTGCACAAGTCTGGCGACAGGCAAAAAAGTGTGCGTGTGAGAAGGATATTTACGCTTCGCATGAGCTTTTTCTAGAAAAAAAAAAATTGCATACTGTTTTCTGCACGCCGTCACATTTGTTACCAGACTCAGCATTAAATTTGGTAGCCGAAACAAACAAAAATTTGTTCTACGAAAATCCACTATTTAAAAACTTGCATGCTTAAAAGGTTTTGGTTGCGACCGCGCGTGCCGAACGGCGCGCGCGGTCGCAACCAAATACACGTTTACAACTACGAGTGCCGGAACAGGTCGAAGGGCATCTCGCTTGAAGACCTGATCGCCTGATTCTCGACGTCAAAGCGAAGCAACAATCGGCCCAATTTTTCCTACTGTATTTCTCTAAATGGTTTGTCTCAGAGACTCGTAAAAAAACAAGTATAAATACGTTATTTTGCAAAAGGAGTCTGTCAGACCACTTTTCAAGCCTGCACATCTATTTTCGTTCACTTCAACAATTAATGTAAAATTCACTTACTTGATGCATCGTACTCCAGTAATCCACTTTGTCGCCGTGTCGCTTCCCAAGGTCTTAAAAGGAAGCGGTAAAGTCTGACGCTTGGGTCACCTGCACGACCACATTCACTTGACGTCACTCGCTAGGTTCGCTGCCATCGCCCACCGCAGTCGCCATCTTCGAGGTCTCTTGCTATCGCGAATGCCATCTGGCCGGACCTTTTGAGCGTGGTTTAGCAGTATTTTACAACTTTAAAGGGTCTTTTTGATCGAAACTAGGGGTTATTCTTATACTTTGGTACTTCTGAAGCGTTGTGGGAGTATTTTTTGTGTGTTTTAGTTTGTTTTTGACGCAATCGGACTCGTTTACCGCGGCCGCGTTGCTCCCTCGGCTCCATGAAGCGCTCCGTGTCGCCCGCCGTGCCGACGGCGGTAGCTCTTGCAAGAACTAATTTTTCTACTTTGGTGCTTTTGCAGCACGGTGTGATTACTCTTTGTTTTGTTTTGCTAGTTTCATTATTGTTTCTCTCTCGCTGATTTTCTGTACTACGGCCGTGTAACCGTGTGGCTCCATCGCCGCTGTGTCGTACATACGTCGTGCCTTCGGTGTTCGTTCCTGTGCAGAAACATACCGTGCGGCTCACAGGGTGCGCAGCTTATAAAAAATGCGGCGCATTTTCATTAGCCCAAGCGATTTAAAAACCGCATGTAAGCGATTTGGCGAGCGGGAAGACAAGCGACGGCGACCAGCTTCGCTGCCGCTCGGTCACTCGCGCGACGAGGCAAACCGCATGAAAGCGACGGGAGGACACGACCAAGGCGAGGAGCGCTAAGTTTCCTAGAAATCCCAAAACCGAGCTACGCGACGAGTGACAGTGAAGGGTGAACCGCATGTAAGCGATTTAGCGAGCGATGGCGACAGCGACGGGAGTCGGCGACGAGCGACGGGGGTCGGCGACGAGCGACGGAGATTTCTCGCGGTCGGTCGTCGCGTCGCTTGGCTTTTGGATTTCTAGAAAGGGTCGCTTATCGCCTTGGTCGCATGCTCCCGTCGCTTTCATGCGGTTTGCCACGTCGCGCCGAGTGACCGAGCGACAGCGAAGCGGGTCGTCGTCGCTTGTCTCGTCGCTGTCGCTCGTCTCGTCCCGTCGCTCGCCAAATAGGTGACCGGCGTTTGAGCCGGAAGTTTCGTCATCCGAAGCGAGACACCACGTGACTTCACGCTTCCGGTTCGTCCGGTGCCGGTTGCGGTTCGTCCAGCTGCATCGAGAGCCCTTCTAGGCGTGGTGGCCGTGCTGTATTCGCGGTGAAAATGGCTTACAGCTCCGCGGTACGTTGTTCTAACGCAAGCCATAGAGGGCATAAGATGTTCCAGCTCCCGTGTAACAAAGCATGGAAGCAACGATGGGCCGTCGCTGTTAAGCGAGTGAAAGAGCGAGATGACCTGTGACAGACAAACGTCGGTGACCATTTATGCGCGGCCAATATTGTTACAGGCCAGTACAACGTGTTCTCTCTTTCTTCGGGTAAGGCCCGCGGGAAATAACGATCTCTGACAGTCTTTTAGCACCCACCAAAAGCGTCTCGATTATTCCGCGAAGGGGTGAGCACTGCTTGTCGTACAAGGCATCTGCGAGAACGCGGGATGCAATCTCGCAGGCAATCAGTTCATGACACGACGTTTCATCAACATACAGTGCCATTACCAGGCCATTTAATCGTTACATCGACAGCTCGGATTAACATTTTCTGTGATGAGCCGCCGCAGACTGTTCCCGGGAAGCGGCGTGGATGGGTGGCTTGCTATAATATAAATAAACAAAAGGACAGGTCAGCTTTTTGTAATATAAAGAAACAAAAGCAAATGGGCAGCACCTTCATATTGACGGATAATAAAGCAGTAGTACGACCCCGCGTAGCTCATATCAAAATCGGTGCTCGTTTGTGAATGCTTTCTTACTCGACATCATTAAAAAAAACGCGCGGGAAGGGGGAAGGGGGGGGGGGCGGAGGGTTATTGTAGTTCACGGGGGACAACTTAGTTGAAGTACCAAAAACGCGTGAGTGTTAAAAAGCAAAGATTGTCACGTAGTCAGATGTCGTCGAAACTAACTTTCGCACGGAAGTGGCGTTTTAATCGCGCGAGAATACATATTAGCTGAGTTTGAAACACCGTCTAAACGACTTCTTTCCCTGTCTTCAACTTTTGGTTGCCTGTTGCCTGAAGATTTTCTTACCCAGACTCAGGTGCTCTAACAAAATGAGAAAAGTACGCCAGACCTCCGATCGAACATTTCAGCTGGCCGCGTTCCACGGCTTACCATTCGCGCCTATTTCGGTCGGTGATGTGATCTAACGTAACCATCAAAAATAAACAGAACCCAAATGAAGAACGCTGGCTCAAAAGGAAAACGAAACATCCAACCCGAGTTTTCATGCGAAGATCCGGAAAGCACTGTGCGAGTGCAGCTTGCCGCCGGCCGCACTCGCTCTGCGCTTTCGTGGCCGTTCTCGATGCTTCTGCGTACCGATTAGTACTTAAGTTATCTGTAGAAGTAACTTGAGACGTTCAGAAGTGTGTAAGTCACCCAGCAGCAGAGGAAGGTGGCCCGGATTGATCGGGTTTCAACACCCGCACACGCTTCCGCAGCCGTCATGGGGCTGCGTCGGCTGCTAGCTACGAACCGGAAGTGAATATTACCCAGAGTTCTTTGAGGCTGCTGCCAAACGCCGGTCACCTATTGCTTACATGCGGTTCAGCCTTTACACACGGTACTTGGCGGCAACAAGGAAAACGGCCCGCCCCCGAGACCAACTTTTCTTCTCTCTTCTGTTCAACGAAGCTTCAACGATAGGAAATAGGTGACCGGCGTTTGGCAGCAGCCTCAAAGAACTCTGGGTAATATTCACTTCCGGTTCGTAGCTAGCAGCCGACGCAGCCCCATGACGGCTGCGGAAGCGTGTGCGGGTGTTGAAACCCGATCAATCCGGGCCACCTTCCTCTGCTGCTGGGTGACTTACACACTTCTGAACGTCTCAAGTTACTTCTACAGATAACTTAAGTACTAATCGGTACGCAGAAGCATCGAGAACGGCCACGAAAGCGCAGAGCGAGTGCGGCCGGCGGCAAGCTGCACTCGCACAGTGCTTTCCGGATCTTCGCATGAAAACTCGGGTTGGATGTTTCGTTTTCCTTTTGAGCCAGCGTTCTTCATTTGGGTTCTGTTTATTTTTGATGGTTACGTTAGATCACATCACCGACCGAAATAGGCGCGAAAGGTAAGCCGTGGAACGCGGCCAGCTGAAATGTTCGATCGGAGGTCTGGCGTACTTTTCTCATTTTGTTAGAGCACCTGAGTCTGGGTAAGAAAATCTTCAGGCAACAGGCAACCAAAAGTTGAAGACAGGGAAAGAAGTCGTTTAGACGGTGTTTCAAACTCAGCTAATATGTATTCTCGCGCGATTAAAACGCCACTTCCGTGCGAAAGTTAGTTTCGACGACATCTGACTACGTGACAATCTTTGCTTTTTAACACTCACGCGTTTTTGGTACTTCAACTAAGTTGTCCCCCGTGAACTACAATAACCCTCCGCCCCCCCCCCCCCCCCCCTTCCCCCTTCCCGCGCGTTTTTTTTAATGATGTCGAGTAAGAAAGCATGCACAAACGAGCACCGATTTTGATATGAGCTACGCGGGGTCGTACTACTGCTTTATTATCCGTCAATATGAAGGTGCTGCCCATTTGCTTTTGTTTCTTTATATTACAAAAAGCTGACCTGTCCTTTTGTTTATTTATATTATAGCAAGCCACCCATCCACGCCGCTTCCCGGGAACAGTCTGCGGCGGCTCATCACAGAAAATGTTAATCCGAGCTGTCGATGTAACGATTAAATGGCCTGGTAATGGCACTGTATGTTGATGAAACGTCGTGTCATGAACTGATTGCCTGCGAGATTGCATCCCGCGTTCTCGCAGATGCCTTGTACGACAAGCAGTGCTCACCCCTTCGCGGAATAATCGAGACGCTTTTGGTGGGTGCTAAAAGACTGTCAGAGATCGTTATTTCCCGCGGGCCTTACCCGAAGAAAGAGAGAACACGTTGTACTGGCCTGTAACAATATTGGCCGCGCATAAATGGTCACCGACGTTTGTCTGTCACAGGTCATCTCGCTCTTTCACTCGCTTAACAGCGACGGCCCATCGTTGCTTCCATGCTTTGTTACACGGGAGCTGGAACATCTTATGCCCTCTATGGCTTGCGTTAGAACAACGTACCGCGGAGCTGTAAGCCATTTTCACCGCGAATACAGCACGGCCACCACGCCTAGAAGGGCTCTCGATGCAGCTGGACGAACCGCAACCGGCACCGGACGAACCGGAAGCGTGAAGTCACGTGGTGTCTCGCTTCGGATGACGAAACTTCCGGCTCAAACGCCGGTCACCTATTAGCACACACTAGCAGCGGACGATCGCGTAGCGTACCCAAGCCAGTCAAACCGAGACCTCGAAGATGGCGGACCGACGGTGGCGCTCCCTGGCAAAATCGAACCTGCAGGCTCAGTGAATACCACCTATAGCGGCGTTTATTTTTGGGGAAACTCAAGGCTTAGGAGAGACGTCACAGGAACCCGGAAAGGTCATAGAGACGTGAAGTTGAGACTTAATTTTATGAAAAAACAGTTCCAAAAAGGCTCATGCCGATCCAAAGTGCCACGTTCACACGTGGTTTCTAAATGCGCCCGCCCACCAGTGTTGCCAACCTATTTTTCGAAAATACCCCACGGCAGCGTCCAGAAAACCCTACATTACCCTACGAATGTTTCTTATTACCCTACGTTTTACCCTACGAGGCAAATCTTTGTTCAAATAATACTGTTGCATGGATTATGATGATACAGGGTAATATTAATACAGTACAAAGAGACAGGGCACGCATGCACGCGCATACCTGCGTTATTCTAGAACACCATGCTTGCATGTGCGCTGTGTAGCATCAGCACAACAGTGATGTAGCAAGCGCACAGACATCCCCAACCAACATGTTCAGTCGATTTGTCGTGAAATTAAAAACTGCAGGCTACGCGTAACCAGCACTCGCGGCGTCAGACAAGACGGCTCATTACAAAAGGAAGCTAATCCGAACGGTATATTAGCTTCTTTGGGTATACCGCCTAGGGATTCGTCAAACTAAAGTACTATTTGGACAAACCAGGCTTTTACATTAGGGGAGGATAGGAAACCGGCGGCTCCTCCGTATTCGCTAAAATGTCATTCGATGAAACGTCATTGTTTAGGCCTCGTTCGCTAAAGCGTCGTTCGCTCAAGTGAACGCCTCCAGTACCCGGGATGCACTCACTTGATCAAATGACTTTTTAGCGAACGCCCACGTTTCACCGAATGACACTTTAGCGAAAGGTCGGACACCGCGAAGCGGCGTTTTGGGGTGGGCCAAATGGGTTCACATTTTTGTAATGAGCCGCCGCTGACTGTCGCCGGCGAAACGGCGTAAGCGCAGCGCGGCCCCCGTTCTTCGCTACAACGTCGATTCGCTCAAATGTCGCTGTTCACTAAAACATCATTCGCTCAAGCGATATGGACCCGTCCTGGTGGGCTCGGGATGGTTCCGCCCGCGGTGCCACGTGTTTCGCAGGTGTAACAAGGACCGCCGGATGGACCAGTCATCAGAAAAAAAATTGGCGGGACCATTTCCACTAAGAAGATTCCTCTTCTGGCTCCAAACTTCCTAAGCGCGACTCCACCTCCTCCCACCTCTCTCACTTGCTCCAGCTCTCCAATACTCTCCAACTTAGGGAGCCTACATACTCCAACTTGGTGTGTGGTGCTCTCAGTTAGCACTTCTTGCAACTTGGATTCTTTCGTTTTGCATGATGTTGTGGTGTGGCAGGCTGCAGCACACGGGTTGTAAAGGTATGCAAAACTTGCGCGGCAGCTTTTTCTTTTTTTTTTTGTTATGCTCGTTGTTGAAGAAGCAACGTCTGACTTTACCCTACTTTTGGCGGGGAAATGGCCGGACGGCCCTACACCCCTACAATATGCCATAGATGCCTAAAATACCCTACAAGTAAGGTAATTACCCTACGGTTGGCAACACTGCCGCCCACAGTCCTCGCGACCCAGGCCGTCCTGGACTATCCAGTTTGTTTTATTTTTTAGTCGCTAGATGGCGCAACGTGTCGTGCCAACTTCCAAGCTGCATTGCTGGTTGGGCTGGTTGCCTAAGGGCACACTTAGCAAACTGTGGAAGCTACGACTCAGTAGGCCAATTAGAGCGTCGCATAGAGACAAGTGGCATCTAGAATGGACGCCTGTGAGACGCTGCCACGCTGCCATGTGTCTTACTCCAATAAATCTACTGGCTCATCGGGATTCGCAGAATTCGCCGTGTGCCGTTTGCCTTCGGTGACGGAGGCGCGCAGTGGCCGCAACGTCGCGGCGCCTGCCCCACGGCCACGGCCGGGTTGCCGGCGCGCCGGCTGGACGCGACTCCGAGGCGCCAATTGCCCGGGCTTCTCGGGCTTCGTGCGTGAAGCTGTGCTCCCCTTGGCCGTTGTTTATTCATGTTTCTTTTTTACGTTGTTATGGTCGACTGCATAGGTGCTCAGAGTGAGGCAAGAATTTCTTGTAAAACAAAAATAATATATCTGATAACCAACTTTTTACAATTCAATTCTGAAACACTTATTATAGTTGGAAGGCATATGACACATATCGCGATGATTCAAGCCCGTAATGAATTTTTACAATGGTGTAGCGGACGGCAAGATTGATCAGCGGGTCGTTGAAGTGCGCTACTGCGTTGAATGAACACTTGTTAACCGAGCGACAGAGAATCTGTCTCGAACCGATGGTTACAGAAAGGCCGCGGGTTTGATAATTATGCAACATAAATTATAATATATCTTGTGAATGTGCAACTAAATGTCCGGAGAAACCGTTTGTCATCATTTCCGCAAGTTACGGAAAAAAAAACAAAAAAAAACACTCAACTTCAACTTTTCGAATGTGCTGCTAATTTCCGGACATTTAGTTGCACATTCACAAGATATATTATAATTTGCTAATTAATGCGCGAAATAATGCTAAATATTGTATTTAAAACAACCGCCAAGTTCGATTTTGATATAGGCGGACATTGTGCCCGGGAAGACACCTTCGATATTTTATTTTACAATTAGAATAGGATTCAGGCAATGTTGACAGAGTCATAACCTGTAGTGACGCTTGTGTGCCGAACAAATCACTTAATACCCCGCCAGTATTTCTACCCGTGGCGACACCTCGAAAAGGCGAGGAGACCGATTTTCCGTGACGTTCAAGCGTACCATCAGAGTAGGCTCGTAAAGGCCGGTTCACACATCTGCGTTCCGAGCTACAGGAACGACATGAACGACATGACACCGGGACAACCGTGACACATGATTGCTTGACAAAGCTGCTCATTGCATTATCTGTCACGCTCTGCAATGCGAACATAATCGTCCCCTTTGTCATGTCGTTCGTGTTGTTTCTGTCGTTTCTGTCGCTCGAAACGCAGATTTGTGAACCGGGCTTGGGATAATAGACCGACCTCATCGCCAGTTTCGCAATGCCTCCTCTGTCGCAATGAATTGCGGGAACTGTGGTCTTTTCGCACGAGGGTAAACGCCACGGTAGTGCACGAGACGAGCCGTCTCGTGCACTACCGCTGCCTCCTGTGAAGTACAACTATGGCTGCGTCACGCACGCTCTAGAGTCTAGACGATTGGTGAGATCGGTCTATTGGTCAAAGCCAACGTTGGTCAAAGCGAACGGCGAGCTCTCGTTTTCTTTCTTTGTCAGGGGGTGTTTACAGATATTGGGTTTTCCTGGTTGATAACAATAAACTATTGATATGTTGCGCCTGAAATATTCGCTACAGTACACACGAATGAGCACTATATAAATAGGATTACGCTTCCAGCGAGAGCTCGCGCACGTAGAATCGGTCAGCTGCCCTATGGCAAAGAAGACGACGTAGACGATTGAGGAGTTTCAGCGACGATGTCACCGCCCTGGCGGCCGGTCGCCGAAAGAGAAAGAGGGGGATAGGTTAGCTGGGCGTTGGCTTTGTGTAAATGCGTTGGCCACGAACGTAGGCTTATAAACTTCGGCAGCAAGAATATTACGCGGCTCTAGTGTTCCGGTACGAGCAACAGAGCTGACACGATCTGCTACGACTAGCTGCGACCACCCACCGCAGCGATGCAGGCGTCGAAGGAGCGCAACCGCAGTCAGTCGCCGTCGCCCGACGCAGATCGTTTGGCATTCACGGCTTTCCGCCCCGGATTCTTCGCTTGTACTTGGAACCGAGTTTTATTTCCTGTGCTTGTGTATGGGCTCAGTGGTTGGATATGGACCTCATAGAGCAGTTCTTCAGACTCAACAGCGACTCAAAGTTGACGGCGGAGGGGCTTGCAGCAACGCTTTCGTTTGGTGCACGGGTGTGACGACTACACGGGTAAAATTTAAGATAGCTGCTAGCATGGCGGGCCATAGTCGCTTTATGTTGACACGATTTTAAGTTTAAGTACTCCGTGCGAAGGCGAATGTATCGCGTTTCTAATCCACCTTTGTTTTTGCTGTTGTTTTTATCACGCACGACCGACTACTGAGCAAATGCTTCTGTACCAATCACGGAGTGACTGTCTTCGGCCTTACATTGCGGAACGCCCAATAAAAAGTAATGTTCGTTCGGCGAGAAAGCTTCCCTTTCGAGGGTCCTTCTTTGATTGATTGATAATTTCTCCCGTATCTAGGAGCTTTAATCAACACGATCGATTAAGTTTGCTTCCCTATAGTTAGGACATTTTGCTGCCACACGCGGCACTAATGCTTGGCACGATGTATGCCACTGGTGGAATTGTGAACTGGTTTACTTCCAAAGCTAAAAGTGTAACAGGTGGGGACCATTCAGTTTGCTAAAAATGTGATGATACGAGAATTTCGTCTACAGCATAAGCTTTCCAGATCTAGAATGGGTGTGCTGGTGGCTACAGCCTCAAGGTTTTTAATGGACCAAATGGGTGATTACACGGCAATAATGCGGTGGAAAACTGCCCATTGACTCGGTGAGTTTTGATTGTGACCATTGGTGTGCTGTTGGCAAATTCGGTAATGGCACACCTTTTCCCTGACCATCTGGCTTTAAGGAACATCGTGTCTAGATGTGCTTAAATATGTTTATTTCAAGGTTCAGTTTACCCCTCTGCATCATTACAGGAAGGCAGTCTCAAGCCGCAACAAACAGTGGTGAATATACAATGCATGATAACAGGCAGTGTCCAGGCGTTTAGTCCGCAGAAGCCAATTTGAGCCTAAAAATGTCTTTTTTTTAGATAGTTTGCATTTGGTGTATACTCCGCAGGGCCTGGTTTCCACCAAGCTGGTGCGTTGTGTCTTCGTGTTTTTTTTCCTGGGTGGCATTTTCTTCGCAAGTTCTTTGGTGAATGCTATTGAGCCTGAAGAACTGCTCTTGAGGCCCATATTCAGCCACTGAGCACAGACACAAGCACAGAAAATAACACTTGGTTCCAAGTACAAACGAAGCACCTGGGCGGAAAGCCGTGAATGTCAAACGAGCAGCGTCGGGTGACGGCGACTGACTGCGGTGCACCCCTTCGACGCCTGCATCGCTGCGGTGTGTGGTCGTAGCTAGTCGTAGCGAGATGATCTTCACTTCAAGCAAGAAATCTTGCCATACCATAGTCATGATATGGGTGCAAGTGTTCGACGACGTGGGCTCTCTCACGTTGGTGCAGTTGTCATCAAGAAAGGTACATATCAACAATGTTTGGCGTTTGAGGCTGAAACTATGACGCATACTTTATCTAAACCTAAATTTATCGGTCTGTGGCTACAAACATTTTCGTTGACGTTGCTTAGATCATGTAACCATTCAGGCCTCAAATTAAATGGTGTTGCGAACTCTTCGGTTGTGTATGAAAAGCTATTTTTGCCCTAATAAAATACATTTTCAAAAGGACAGTGCCTTCTGCTGATACATATCTTTCAATTTACAATGCAGAGGCAAAAGAAAATTAACTGTATACATCTACCACTTAGCATAAGCACCTTTTGCCATTCATTCTTGAGCACACTCAAATATCAGCTTAGGTTGCTCTTGTTTCAGAAGCTTTGCCCTCTTTTGTAAAAAGAAAAAAAAAAGTAAAAAAAGCTTTACCTTTGTTCTCCTTTTGGCATTTAATACAGACTTGTTTATTTTGCAGATCACTCACAGCAGATATCACCGTGGTACATACAACTCGAACGGCCGATGAGACTATTGCTATTGTAGAGGTCGCAAGTGGCGCCCCCTCACTCTGTCGCTCCTCCGTTGCGAGGCTATATAATCGGCGGCTTGAATAAAGCACGGCACTTGCCGACTGGAATCCGATGCGTCTGCGTGTCACTCAACTCCGCGACATGGTGTCAGAAGCGGTCACGACAGCAGCGGCGTAACGCTCGCTCGCCCGCCCGCTCGCTCGCCTCGCCTCGCCTCGCCTCGGCTCGCTCGCTCGACACGGCCGGCATGGCTACGCCAGCTACGCAGCAGGAGACAAGGCTTAGCGGACAGCCGCTCGACAGTCCCCACACGTCCCTCCCGTCGCCGCCTCCGTTCGACTTCGCGAACCCCAGCACTTGGGAACAATGGATTACAGTCTTCGAAGACTTCCGCTTCGCTTCGGGACTACACCACGCCGCCGACGAGGTCCAGGTACGGACTCTTCTCTACCTCATGGGCTCCCACGAGGCTCGGCGCGTACTTGAGACATTCGGCCTGTCTTCGGAAGCGCTACTGTCCTTCGACGCCGTCAAAGAAGCCTTCACACGCCACTTCGTGCATCCTACCAACGAGGTATACGCAAGCGTCGTGTTTCATCGTCGCATCCAAGAACCCGGCGAAAGCGTGGACGCATTTTTCACGGGGCTCCGGTCGCTCGTCAAGAAATGTGGTTATGCGTCGACCGCAGTTGAAGACCGACTCGTAAGGGACCGCTTCGTCGTGGGGCTTCGCGACAAGACGCTCGTCGACAAACTCTGCCGAAGTCCCAAGCTATCGCTGGACGAAGCCCGCCTCCAGGCTCGTGTCCACGAGGACGCCGGACGTGCACGTGACACGCTCTTCGCAGAGTCTGTTCCCGGCCACGTGCTCGCCGAGACACGCAAGCACGACTCCGAGGGTCGACAGCGCTCCGGGAAAAACCTACAGCGCAAGAACACTCGCACTGGCAAGCACGCGGCCCGCGACAAGCACGACGGCGACAGCCCCTGCCGTTACTGCGGCCGCACCGCTCACCCCCGTGCGAACTGCCCGGCACGGGACGCCATATGCAGCCGCTGCAAGCGGAAAGGTCATTACGCAGCCGTTTGCGAACAGCGGGACCGACTTGGCTCTCTTCAGCTGCACGCGGTGACGCCGCGCCCCTTAGCCAAGTTCACGCAAGTCTCCGTCGACGGTCACTCCGTGAACTTCAAGATCGACACCGGCGCCGAAGTCACAGCCGTACCCGAGACTTTTCCAGGCCTCCCTCCACAACTTCAACCGGTAGAAGGCCAGCTCACGGGACCAGGAAACCACGTGTTGACCGTTTTGGGCACTTTCGACGCCACTCTCACGTGGAAGGGAACGACCACGGTCCAGCGTATATACGTGCTGCCAGCATCGACCACGCCATTACTTGGGTTCCCCGCAATCCAGGCCCTGGGCGTCGTCCGGTTCGCAGATGCCGTCACAAGCTCTGAAGGGCCACAGCAGCGCACGCCTCTTTCCCGAGACATCTTCGACGGGTTGGGCGAACTGCGAGAGGAGTACGTCATCCGTCTCCAACCCGGGACGCGACCCTTTTCGTTGAGCACGCCAAGAAGGGTTCCCCTTCCACTCCATGACGCTGTCCGGCGCGAACTTGCGAAGCTTGAAGCCGACGGGGTCATTCGCCGCGTTGACGGCCCCACAGAGTGGTGCTCCGGCATCGTCGTCGTTCCGAAGCAGTCTGGCGACTACCGAATTTGCGTCGACCTGACCCGCCTCAACCAGGTCGTCCTACGAGAGCGACACATCCTCCCCTCCGTCGAGCACACCCTGGGACAACTTGGACAAGCCCAGGTCTTCTCCAAACTCGACGCAACGGCGAGCTTTCATCAGGTGAAGCTTGCAGAAAGCTGCCAAGAACTGACTACGTTCATCACCCCTTTCGGGCGGTTCTGCTTCCGACGCCTCCCCTTCGGCATCTGCTCGGCGCCGGAATACTTCCAGCGACAGATGAGCCGTGTCCTGGAAGGCCTCGAGGGTGTGGTAAACATGATCGACGACATATTGGTCTTCGGCAGCACTCAGGCTGAGCACGACCGTCGCCTGAACAACGTCTTGCAGCGTCTCCAGGCAGCCGGGGTCAAGCTCAACCGCTCCAAGTGCGTCTTTTCGGCGCGTGAAGTCAAGTTCCTGGGCGTCATGGTCAGCGACAGAGGCATCAGTCCTGATCCGGAGAAGATCAAAGCGCTCGCAGATCTCGAGGCTCCCTCAGACGTCAGTGGAGTGCGACGACTGCTGGGGATGGCCAATCACTTGGGACGTTTTCTTCCCCACTTGTCGGACACGACAGCACCCCTCCGGGCTCTTCTTCAGAAGTCCAGTACATGGGTTTGGGGTCCTGCACAGCAGCAAACGTTCCAGAAACTGAAAGGGCTGCTCAGCTCAACCGCCTGCATGGCCCGGTACGACCCTACCTACCCCACGACTGTGTCCGCCGACGCCAGCTCCTACGGCCTCGGAGCAGTTCTCCTGCAGCAGCAACCTTCCGGAGAGCATCGTGCAGTGGCATTTGCAAGTCGTTCACTAACTCCGACGGAGTCCAGATACAGCCAAACCGAAAAGGAGGCACTCGCCGTGGCATGGGCAGTTGAACGATTCGAACAGTTCGTGCGGGGTATCCAGTTCGACGTCCAGACTGATCACAGGCCTCTCGTCACACTTCTGGGCAACGCCGAGTTAGACCTCGTCCCTCCAAGAATTCAACGGCTGCGGATGAGGCTCCTTCGCTTCCAGTTCCGGGTGCTCTACGTCCCTGGGAAGCTTATCGCCACCGCCGATACCCTCTCCCGGGCTCCAGCTACTACGCAGGTTGCCAGTCTGGAAGTCGACTCCCTCGATGTAGAGCGCTTCGTAAACAACATCGTGAAGGGGTGGCAAGACCTTACTGCTCCGGGTCTTGAGCAACTGCGCAAACACCAGGAGGAAGACGGAACCTGCATGGATCTGGCTCGTCTCTGCGAACGTGGGTGGCCGCGGCGAGCGTCGCAAGTTCCTGCCCATCTACGTTGCTTCTGGAGCACGAGGAGCAACATCACAGTCTGTGAGGGGCTGCTGCTCTACAACAACCGGATCCTGGTTCCTGCGGTGCTCCGACGTGACATGCTGACCAGACTGCACGAGGGCCACCAGGGGATTGGCCGTTGCAAGGCACGGGCGCGCGAGTCCGTGTGGTGGCCGACACTGAACTCTGAACTGGAACAGCTGGTGGCCGGCTGTGAGACCTGCGCTCAGACTCGGGTACAGCGCCACGAGCCACTCATGGGTTCCCAGACTCCGAGCAGGCCCTGGTTTCGGGTGGGGGCTGATTTGTTTGAAGTAGGTGGACGTCACTACCTCCTCACGGTAGATTACTATTCGCGCTACCCGGAGGTGATTACCCTATCATCGACATCTTCCTCGGCTGTTATTGCAGCAATGAAGAGCATTTTTGCCCGCTTTGGCATTCCCACAGTGGTCGTCTCCGACAATGGGCCACAGTTCTCCTCAAGGGACTTCGCCTCCTTCGCTGCTTGTTACGGCTTCCATCACGTAACCAGCAGCCCCCGGTACCCGCAGGCCAACGGAGAGGCTGAACGCATGGTGCGGACAGTGAAGGACCTGCTGGCCAAGACGAAGGATCCCTACCTGGCCCTGCTCGTCTATCGCGACACCCCGGGAGTAAGTGGATGGAGCCCAGCGCAACTCTTGATGGGGAGAAGACTGCAGACCACGGTGCCGAAGCTTGAGGAGGCCCTGATCCCTCGAACGCCTCCAAGGACTCTCTTCCACCAGCGAGACTCGTGTGCACGACGCCGACAGGCACAGGACTACAACAGGCGCCACGCCGCTCGTCCACTTCGTCCGCTGTCTCCGGGCGAAGATGTTTGGCTTGCAGATGTACCTGGAGCTGCGCGTGTCTTGGGGCCAGCAAGACGACCTCGCTCGTACGTTGTGCAGACGCCCACAGGCGTACTTGAGCGGAACCGTCGTCATCTGGTTCCATTTACACCATCTCAGCCTGCAGTGGAGTCTGCTAGTTCGCCGGTCTCCGACACTCCAGCTGTATCGACTCTACCTCCAGTGCCTCATGATGCTTCGCCGCCTCCGCAACCCCTACAACGCTCCACTGGGTCTCCGCGGTCTCTGGCGGAATCCCCAGTGCTGGGCACAGCGTCGGTGCCCACGCCGCAGTCACCAGTGTGCCCTCAGCAACCGGGCAGAGTTTCTCGCTTCGGGCGACGCATCAAGACGCCCGAGAGACTTAATTTATAAAGACAACAAGTTTGTGTCTTTTTCCCTGAAGGGGAGATGTAGAGGTCGCAAGTGGCGCCCCCTCACTCTGTCGCTCCTCCGTTGCGAGGCTATATAATCGGCGGCTTGAATAAAGCACGGCACTTGCCGACTGGAATCCGATGCGTCTGCGTGTCACTCAACTCCGCGACAGCTATTACAATAAAGCTTTCCACAAGAGCCAAAAGGAGGCTTGTAGGGGTGCACAAGCACATCGAAATGAGATTGGCGCTTCCGGGGCTTGTTTACATTATGCATAAAAACAGGACGATCGGCATGCCAGCTGATCGCAATATAACACCAAGGATACCGATGTTTCCATACATAGAACGCAGGATAAAGACCTCAATCGTCCTTTTGTAAGCTGTAGCTGTCATACTAAGCTGTAGCTGTCATACACAATTAACTAGAACAACCGAAGAGTTCGCAACACCGTTTAATGCGAGGCCTAAATGGTTACTTCATCTAAGCAACGTCAACGAAAATGTTTGTAGCCGCAGACCGATAAGTTTAGTTTTAGATAAAGTACGCGTCAAAGTTTCAACGCGCCAACATTGTTGATGTGCACCTTTCTTTGAACCCAAGTACATTCGGTTCAACTTGAGAACAGCTGCACCAGCGTGAGAGCTCACGTCGAACACTTGCACACATATCTTGACTATGGCAAGATTGCTTGCCTTCGACTGGCTTGAACACTTCATTTGTAGCATCACGGTAGGTCTTAATTGAAGCGATGATCGTCTCGCACACGTAAACAAACAGAGAACAGCACGCTTTGTTTAATTTATACGCTACCGATCTACGGGCGTCGCAAATCTATCCCCCTCTTTTCCGCCATGTTGGATCGATCGGAGCGCCCCCTATATTCGCTCAAACTCCTTATGCTCCGACTCTATAACAATGCAAATACCTCGTTCATTGGACTTCTAAAGACTACCGAAACCGACAGATTAACGTCTACGTCACTACCTATTTCGGGAACACTTGCAAAACGTCAGTTTTGGAATTTCGCGTGCATTACCGGGCACAAAATAAGCCTCACATGTCGCTACAAAAAATGAGCGGTATACACTGCGTCGAGAAAAACTCCTTTTAGAAAAAGTTTGGAATGATTCAGCATCTCGCGAGCGTCAAGTGCGCACGCGGCCAAAAGCACGACAGAAAGCAACAATTACGTCCGACCGTCTGGCTGCCGAGCGCCGAGCCTCAGCTTCCCCCCCCCCCCCCCCCCGCCCCCCCCCTATAGGGCACGCTCCTTTCGTAAACAAATATCCGCTAGACAGGCCGAGCACGCGGCCAAACGGCCATACGTGAGCAAAAGGCCGCCGCGCCGCACGCACCACTCCAGCAACGTAAGCGACGAAAGCGCACAGCCAACACCACGCACAGCACACTGCACTGCATGCGTACAAAGAGTGAGGAGCATTTGCGCTTGCGCCACTTGCGCCCTGTCCGAAGCGGACACCGTAGTGCGCTGCGAACACGCGAAGAACGCATGATGTCAAGGAGCCAACGCCGCGTCGATGAAAGAGAGAGAAAGAGAAATGTCGTTAGACGTACGAGTAAAACAAAACGAACAAAAAAAGTGTCGACGAAATGTAGTAATATGGTGGCTGAGTAATAAGCTCTGTCGAGCATTGAATGTCGAAGAAACGATCTTCGGATGACACATCGATGAAACAAATGTCGAAGAAATGATCTGCCGATGAAACATCGCAGTGTCGATGAAACAATCTGTCTATGAAACCTTGTTCGACGAACTGATTGCCCATTATAAAACTGCGCGTCAAGAATGACGCGGTTTGCCGCATGAAAAGTGGCGCGCCCTACATGATCGAGAGCGCGACAAAGAACCACATGGGGACGGCCGCAAACCCCCAAACCACTCCAAACCAAACCAAGCAAAGTCATGCCAAAGTCAAACCAATCCAAACGAAATCAATTCAAGGACGGCTGCATGTATCAAGATAATGAATGCTGACAGTATTTTATAAAGGCCGAGATGACTGAAAAACAATGCCAGCCGATGATTCTCCTTAAATCGCAGCCTACTTCGGCAAGCACGGTCGATCAACAAAATCAGAAGCAACTCAAGTGAGAAGAAAACTCGGCCACCGCGGCCTCTGTTCATAGAATACCATACGACTGACAGACACCACTGTCAACAGGGATTATGGTGAGATTTCAAACCGTCGTCACGTGCAACCACCGTGCCTAATATAACCGCGTTCTCTCCCCCCCCCCCCCCCCCACCCCACACACACACAAAAAAAAATAAATGGGTGGATGCCCATATGTTTACTATATATAAATTCTGCATAAACTTCCGTTGAAGTACCTGTGGGTGGCACAAGAAAAGAAACGGAGGTGATATATGTAGTAATTGTTTATCTGTGTACAAATGAGCGAGGTATGCACAGCGAGGCGATGTTCTAATCACTGCGACATTGTCTGTGTAACCTGTTGGAAGGCGCGTTTCTGTTTTCCCGCCGCCCTTGTCAGCAGGCGAAAGTTAAACGCACCCACTTTCGTCAGCTTGCATTTAGTTTCTTTCGTAATTCATCCAGGTTTACGAAATTTGGTAGAAATGTGCGGAGCATAAACATTAACATAGTACATTTCTTTCAAATTGGATTAGTGGCTCAGAAGTTTCCCCGCCGCACGACTCACGCGAAGACAAACCAAAGGCTTGAGAGAAACAAAAGAAAAGCACAAAGAAAGCAACCGGCAAGCGTGATGACCTGTGAGTGTGAGGACCTGTGAGTGTGATGATCGTGAAGACCTGTGTGAGGACCGTGAGGACCTGTGTGAGTGTGAGGACCGCGAGGACCTGCGAGTGTGAGGACCGTGAGGAGCTGTGAGTGTGAGGACCTGTGAGTGTGATGAGCATGATGACCTGTAACAGTGAGGACCGTGAGGAGCTTAGAGTGTGAGTGCCGTGAGGACCGTGATGACCTGTGAGAATGAGGACCGTGAGGATCTGTGAATGTGATGACCTGTGAGTGTGAGGACCGTGAGGAACTGTGAGTGTGATGACCTGTGAGTCTGATGATTCGTGATGACCTGTGAGCGTGATGACCGTGATGATATGTGAGCGTGACGACCGTGATGATGACGGCGAGTGAGTTTTGGTTTTGCGTTGAGCCGTGAGTGTGAGTCCGGGTGATGATCCTATTTTGAATAAATCGTGATCGTGAGTGGGCGTGAGTTCTGATTGAGGAAAAAATAGTGATCGTGAGTTTGAGTGAGGACAACTTAAAATGCCGACCTATGGTTGTGGAACACCTCGCGGTCCGCTTGCCACAGGACGGTTGTCTTCGACCCATAGCTCCAAGGTGAATTTGCCACTTGCGAAAACACGGAGACCTACCCAGCGAGAACCAGGAAAGCAAGACACGCACACTGACGCCTCGGCGTGCAGAATGAAACAGGATACGGGCGCGGAACACGGCCGCGGAAGAACACCTCGCACAGTGCCGATCCGGCCGATCTCCGAACGGACGATTTCGCATTTCGTGGACAGCGAGCGCCAGCGCACGGGAGAGAGAGGTACCTTAAAACCGACGAAAACAAGCACCGACACCTTGGTTCTTTATATTTGCTGTAGTTACGGAACAAATCGACTTACATGAATAATTTGAATATTATTCGATTCCGTAATAAATTTAGAAGACATTAAACGCAATTCTTCTTATGTTTGAATTTAGATAATTTTGTAAATTCGCTCCGAACGCAAGAGTGCCGAATTAGCCGATTTTGACCATTTTTATGATTTTTTTAAAGAATATAATTAAATTTATGACGAAACATCTGTTGCGTTTAGTGTCTCGATAATGACTCAATGTCTTTAAAGCCGAAATTTTCAAGAAGATCCGCGCAGCCGTTATTATGTGAGAATTTTTTTAATTTGGTGAAAAACCTCATGTATTCTCTATGGGGCTCTGAGGTGCGCCCCCTCTTAAGCCTTTTGTCCGACACTGCTGCCGGTGCTCTCGCGTGTAGTTCCTTTGAGACTTCTTTCCTTCTTCCCGTCGTTTCTCTGTCGTCACCGCAGTCTTGGATATTTTATTGTTTTTTTTGTGTGTGTTCGCTTGATACTACGGCATTTACTTGGATTTGCGGAACAAGTGCTGCTAAACCAACGATGACACTGGTCGATTATCGATAGACCTCTCTCTCTCTCTCGATAGAGAGAGACTTCTTGGAGTTCGTGATCAAGTGTTTTCGTGACAGATATTGTGGGACCTATGGATACGATCAACAGGTGAGAAACAACCTATTTACGGTCTTTCTTGGTCATGTGGGACGCAAGCAAATGCTGCATACGTTTTTTTTTTTGTGATGAATGGAATCTCGTTTTTCGTCGTTATTCGTGTGCAGTTGCGTCGACATTTGTAAATATACGTGGTGATATTCTAGTTTTCACTGGAAGGTGAATAACAAGTTTGTGTGATTATACGAAGTGCGTTGTTTGTGCTTATATGTTTATTTATGCTAATATTATTTTATTGCCTTTACCGTGTTTATACTAGAACCTTAACTGTATTAAGGTAATAGTATTATTGTATACAAAATAAGTTACATTTTGTTCTAAGGCAGCTCGAGCCCATAGGGAGAAGTAAATTATTTGACTGTAAATAGTAAGTTTAGTACCGCTGCCACGCGAAAAAGTTAATATATTTTCATTGAATGATATGGGATTTAATCAGCTCGCGGTCTTGAGTGATTTTACGAGCGTCGACCGCAAGCTGATTTGTTGACCCCATAATGACATTCGATCGAAATGACATTACTTTTATCATGTGGCCGGGGTATGATGCAAGAATTCAGTGACTGCACGCGATAACATCGCTTACATCATCGTAAATGACCCTTGTCTAGCCGTGTCCGCGTTGACTACGTCTACCTGATTTTTCAATGTGACCTGTTTTGCTGTGTCCAATCACTGCGTGTCTCGCCATTTTGTCGAAGTGTTTCTGTATAAGATATGCATTCCTAGAGCAATAATTGCGTGACTCAATGTTTTCGACTTAAAACAATCACATTTTTCTATAGACGTCTTATACGCATACCTCGTGCCATTTCGTGCCGATTATTTAGCGGTGTAATATTTTGCCCATCTAATAAAATTAGGGCTGGGCAATTGATCGATTAACCTTCCGATTAATCGATTAAGGCTTTAATCGCGATCAATATTTTTAACCGGTTAATCGGTTTTTTAATCGGTAGCCAAAAGAAGTCCGTTCCCAGCCAGGTGCAATGAGCAAGGTTCAATTCTCGCGCTCGCGAAGCGCCACGTGTTCGAGGATATATATTACAGTGTGTGGATCTATTACACATCCTGCCCAGGCAAGACAAACAAGCACAAAAACAAGCTGGGAAGCTAACAGCGCCATGGTTACTTGTTCCAGTATTCGGCACGTAAAAATGGACGAGTTCACGAGTATGAAAGGCAATCTCGCTGGAAAGTTTGGGTTTAAAGTAAACTCCAGCGGTGAAGTTTTTAACTCGAAGGAAGTCCACTGCATCATCTAAAAAAAAAGCCGTTTTCGTACAGTGGAAGCGTAAGTTCGCTTCAGTATCGCCACAGCGAAGCACCCATGTAGCTGCAGCGAGGACCATCCGCCAAAACGCAGAGAACAATCAACGCCTTCTCATCGAGGTTCCTTTTTCTGAAAAAAAGAAGAAAGCATCGCCCAAGCTCTGGCTTCTTGTCTTCCTGTCGGAGAATGTGGACAAACGTCTTTGACTTCGGAGCTGGAGCAAACATGTTTATCTATATGTATCCTCAATTCTAACTGTCCTTTGCACCGTGTAACAGAGACTAAAACAAGTCTTCAAAGGCAAGAAGAGTTGTTGCATTCTTCTTAATATGTTATTTATAAAAATTAACGCAACCGATTAATCGATTAATTAATCGATTAAAGGGTGGCGATTAATCGGGTTAAAATTTTTAATCGACGCCCAGCCCTAAATAAAATGCTTTCTAGACCCGTTGCTATGTGCAGCTTTCATTTTAGCTAATGAGACACGCGTATGCAAAGTAACGTTGCGCGTATGTGACTCAAAGCGCGTTACGACGGTCGATCCACGCGCGTTGCCTTCGCTTCGACGCGCGCCCCCGATGGCCTTCCTTTGCGACGTCACGAGAAGAGCGCTACGGCCTTCTCTTCTAGGAGGTGTTGGTCGTGTTCCGTGCCGTCCCTCCCCCAACCCTTCTTCCCCGCTTATCAGTTGCCCTTTGGACTCGGAGAAAGAAGAGCGCGGGAGCGGAATTAGCGTCGACGTGCGCAGCAGCGCGAATGGCTGCGAAAACGCCGCGATGCCGCTATCACCTCGAGTTCCACTTCGTCGAGTGCTTACCAATCCCTTGCGAAAGAAGAGCAGATCGCTCGCCTGAAACGCCGCCGAGAACAGAATAAGCCACCATAGTACAGCTTCGGTGGTCTTCCTTCTTCACCAAAGTGAAAAGGCTGAAAGTTTCTTTTTTTCTTTTTTTAATGTCACCCGTGAGTTGGGAGGGTCATACTGCAGTCTGGAGTGGTAGCCAGGCCACCAGAAAGGTATGGGACGCGGCCGGCCGTGCTCCTACTCCTGTTGAAAGTAGTGAAAGCGCACAATAAAAACGAATACGAAGACGGAGAGGCAAACAGGACGGGTGCTGACTATCAACTGAATTTTTTATTGGAAAAAATAGAAACAGCAAAATAAAACCAGCAAAAGCCACAAATACTACAAATGTGACTAGTTATCAATGATTCGGCCACCACACGTGTCAATAAAGTCCACTTTCTTTTTGTGAAGGAAAGGTGAGGGCTGACTGATACACTTATCAGGACATTCCTTCTTTATCATGTAAGCCTCCAGTACCTCCCTCGCCACCTTTTCTTTACCTCTCCCAACGATTATAGTGCCTTGAAAGTTGGGAATGCAGCGGCAATCTCTGCAATGTATGTGTAAATGGGCTCCTGTTGTTGAACGCAGTGATAAAGCATGTTCACGCAACCGTTCATTCAAGCACCTTCCGGTCTGGCCTATGTAAACCTCGCCGCAGCCCAATGGAATTTTATAGATCCCGCCCACCGCACATTCCACGCATTTGTTTACGTGCTTCACTGTGCATTGCCGCTTATCTTTGCCTTTTTCTTTTATCCTCGGACATAATTAGCCAGTTTACGCGGTGCTGAGAATACCAGAGGTACCTCGAACCTTTCCGCCACTTTTTTTATATTGTGTGACACCCTGTGTAAGTAGGGCATCACGTGGGGTCTTGCTCTCTTTTTCTGCTTGTCCTTTTGGCTTTTGCCCCTGAACTTCTTCAGAAGTTTCTCAGCCACTGCGAGCATAAGGGAAGTAGGATACCCTGCGCTTCCAAGTCTCTTGACCTGACTACAGAGGCTGTCGTGCATGGCATGGTGACATGACTTTCCAATTGCCGTCTCTAGAGATGACGACGCAATGCTCCGTTTCACCAACTTCGAATGCGCCGAATCATAGGGGAGGATTCCCTTCTGGGTACGCGGTTTGTAACCCCAGCACACGTGTTCCCCTGTGAATTGCATTCGCAAATCCAGAAACTGTATACAAACTGCCCATCCTAGCGTTCAAGGGTGAACTTCAGGCCTCTAGAACTTTCTTTAAACACGCTCATCACATCTTCAACAACTTCACATACAGTAACGTTTTCACAGTTTTGCAAAATCACTAAATAATCGTCTACGTACCTAAACAACTTGGTCACAGGTTTGCCTTTCAAGGCATTCTCAATGGCTCGGTCATACTTGGCCAAAAAAATATCACAGAGCACTGGGGCAGCACAGGAACCAATGCAGATACCAGCCCTCTGCACGTAATGGCGGCCCTCAAAAAGAATAAAAGGCGACTCTAAGTAAAATTTTAAAAGTTCCAAAAAACCATCAACACTTACACCACAGGCGTTTTGGAAACCAACCACGCCGTTTCTCTCAATACATTCACGTACTGCCTCAAACAATTCTTGGTCGGCGATAGAGTAATAAAGATCCTCTACGTCAATAGAAAACGCCACGGCATCCCCTGGAACATCCTTCCTAAGAAACTCCACCACTGATTGAGAATTTTTGACCAAAAAGGGGTCACTGATATCTAGAGCACTCAAGTGCTTCTGCAGATAGAGGCTAACCTGTTTTTGCCACGATCCCCTCTCCGTGACGATTGCTGGAAACGGCGTATCAGACTTATGGGCTTTTGCCGAGAAAAAAACATCATGATGCGCGATCTTGCATTCCTGTGCGTTCTTTTCCAACGTAGCAAGCTCAAGGCCATTGCACAATTTGAGCGCAGCACTTTTGACCTTTTTGAGTTCAAGATGAGACAGCTTAAAGTTCTTCTGGATCGCGTTCCTAGACCCGACTTCCATCATGTCTATTGGAAGCGCCACGAACCCTCCCTCTTTGTCTGCCTGTAATAGGCTTAGGTTATTGCTCTGGAAAAACGAAACGACTTCGTTTAACCTGCCCCCATTATGTGTCTGGGCCTTTATCGAGGCACACCGTAACAGGCAATCCACGCCCTCCAAAACGCATCTCTCCCGCTCTTCAGCTGGCGCCTTGTCGGAAACAGCCCGCATCTCGGCTAAAAGCTCATGCGGTTTCATGCGGGGTTCTACACTATACTTAGGTCATTTTTCCAATGTACTTGCGACATCTTTAGGAACGTGAACATCTCCCAGAATTGTCAGACCGCTTTGACTTGTGGTCCCTGACCGAGTCTTTTGGGGAATCCTAAGTCTCACGGGTTGCCACATGAATTCAGTCACCTGTGTCACCAGTTGAAGGTGGTCCTGATGTTTTCGTTTCCCGGTTGTAGGAACGTTGTTGTACAAGCACAGCACCCTAAGGTACTCATGAAGAAACCGCACTTCCCTCCAGCATTCTGATCTCAAAATCCTGCAGATACGCTGGGTGTGTCGGCTGGAAGCCTGCAGACATCCGAAGAGGCTGCACACTTTAGGTGGTGCTTGGCCGCTCCTTATGCAGGATGAAAGGTACCGGGCACGGCACGTTGATGTGGCGATTAAGTTGACACAGACGATGGCTTGATTGCTGTTACCGTTGAAACATGTAAAAGAGCCTGCTGCATGAGAAATGAACTGAACTAATGTAGCGATGCAGGCGAGTTGGTTATGCATGTTGAAAGTAGTCAAAGCGCACAATAAAGACGAATACGAAGACGGAGAGGCAAACAGGACGAGCGCTGCAACTGAATTTTTTATTGGAAAAAATAGAAACAGCAAAATAAAACCAGCAAAAGCCACAAATACTACAAATGTGACTAGTCATCAATGATTCCTCAATGCCTCTCCGTCTTCGTATTCGTCTTTATTGTGCGCTTTCACTACTTTCAACATGCATAACCAACTCGCCTGCATCGCTACATTAGTTTACTCCTACTCCTCTCTAAGCCTCTCCTTACGGCCGCTGGAGGTTCGTGTTTCAACGGGAGCTGTGAAATGCAAGCGAGCGCTGACTTCATATTTACGCAGTGCTGAGATGCAGTACTTCGACAACCTTCGGAGTACTGCTGAGATGGACTACTTCGAAACAGAAAGCATGTCACTCCTCTCCATGGCCAAATAGCCAAATAGGCATTAGAATGCAACGAGCACAGCGTTGCGTCCAGGGATTTTTGGAAGTAGACGAGTGCGGTCCTCTTGAGGCTCATGAAAGAAAAAGTTGAAGGTGCTACCAAATGGAGGATATATGAGGCCTGTATACGTTTGAGACGTCAGTACAGCACGACACACGAATTAGATGCAACGGCTGCTGCGTAAGCGTTTATTTCAGGGTGTGGTCCAATCAATATCTTGGCACATATTTGGCTCTAAAGCTTATTAAATAGAAATCAGTGCGTGTCTTTTCCAAATTTTCATTCAGATAGACTAGCCATAACATCGGGAGTTCCCCAGGGCAGCATTTTAAGCCCATTGCTATTCATTCTGTACATTAACGACATCGCAAACGTGGCTCAAAACACTGATGTAAAACTGGTAATTTACGCGAACGATAGCAGGATTTTTTCTTCTCATGACAATATCCGCACTTCTATTTCCGCAATGCGAGAAGTGTTAAAACAAATTACTGCCTGGACACTGAACAACAAATTAAAGTTAAAATGTAGTAAGACCAAGGCCATTCTGTTTAAACCTAGAAATTAAAGGGTAAACGATCCACTTTGTCTTAAAATCAATGATAACAAATTGAATTTGTAAACTGTATTAAAATACTGGGTGTGTTGTTTTCACAAAGACATGAGCTGGAATGCTCATATAGATTACGTCCAAGCAAAGCTATGGCAAGGGCTTTGGCCTAATAACGAAGTTTAAAACAATACTTTCTACTCATATTAAATTAACTATCTATAAATCGTTAGTTTGTTCCCATTTATATTACTGCTACCTTATTTGGGGCACCACAACCAAAACAAACCAGACAAAGTTGCACCTTTTACAAAAAAAAAAGGCTGTACGTGCAATATCTTCTGTTCCCTCTCTCCATCCCACTGCATCGTTATTTAAGGCCCTAAACGTAAAAACAATTCGGCAAATATATGCGCTCAAACGTTTAACAACGTACCGTGGGGCTGTTCAGCAAAACAACGTTCATTACATTCACTTACCTAACCTAAAGCACCGCATCATCCTGCGCGGCCTTAGGCAAAATCAGCCCTGGGTAATCCGTCCACCCCGCACGAATTTCCTTGATCAGATTATTCATTTTAATATGTCCCCCATACTAAACACTCTCTACAAAAAAGAGTATAAATTTAGAGGCGCCTTCATATAAAGGCTTAGTAAATTTTATTTTTCTCTATGACTTTTTGAATACTGGC
Source organism: Ixodes scapularis (assembly GCF_016920785.2). Lineage (NCBI taxonomy): Eukaryota > Metazoa > Arthropoda > Arachnida > Ixodida > Ixodidae > Ixodes > Ixodes scapularis. Next base: position 88,059 of record NW_024609840.1, on the reverse strand, counting down.
GTTGTTTTATCCTGTGCGCTTTCTTTATGTATTTGCTGACCGCTGTCGCGGTTTATTGTCGGGTATTGTGTTTTTTGCCTAAAGTGTCCATTACACCAAACATTTGTATAAAATGTGTAAAATGTAATAGTGATCTTTTTTTTTATTTACCTTTTTGCTGTCCCGAACTGCACGGGGGCTGACATTGGTCAAGCTGCTACCCGGCAGTTTCTTGTCCTAAGTCCCCTGTTGCCATGTAAGGAGATGTGACAACAAATAAAAATTGATTTCATTTGAGTTGACTGATGGCGGAAATTTAATCAAGAGGCTTATGGATAGCGTATCGACGTTTTTTGTTTCCTGTTGTCTTCAGTCACGTAGGTTCCGTATCTGGTATGTGGGACGAAAAAATAATAAACAATTTCAATCTGGAATATGCGAGAAAATTTGCGTGAGGCAAAACAAGAATCTGTGTCAATCACGCACTTTTTGCACCTTCCAGCGGCGTGGAGAAATGAAAACGATGTTTTACCGCATACCAGAAGTGACGACATTCAAGATGGCTGCGCCGTTGTGGAAAAGCTGCATAGGGAGTATTCACTGGCGGCCATCACCGTGTGCGCGACTGCAGAGAGCGTGCTGATGGCGAGCTTCCACAATTATTTTGCAACGTGTATTCCACACCATCAAGATTGCCGGTCTTAGCAACCTATTAATATGAGCTCGTTCTGAGCATGCGCTCTAAACAGCACCCACAAATATGGCGTCCAGCGAATACTCCCTATAGCAAGTATTCACTGGCGAACATATCCGTGTGCGTTGCTGCTGAGCGCATGCTGACGGCGAGCTTCCGCAGTCCTTTTGGAGCGTGCATTTAGCATCATCAAGGTTGCCGGTCTATAGCAGGCTATTAATGTGAGCTCGTTCTGAGCATGCGCTCTAAACATCGCCCTCAAATATGGCGTCCAGTGAATACCTCTTATAGGTGTTATTCACTGGCTGTCATAGTTGAGCCCGCTGTCGCAGAGCGCTATTTCACGATGAGCTTCCACAACACTTCCGCAACGTGCATGCAGTTCACACCACCGAGATTGTAAGTCCTCTTTGAAGATAAGTGGGGTATCGTTCTAAACATGCGCTGTGAACGCTGCGCTCAAGCATGGCACCCAGCGAATACCACTACGGTGGCTAGAAGGGGAAATGTCAGAATCGGCGCTCGAGAGAAGAACTAGCCGGTCAGGATGCAGCGGTGGCGCTGCTATCGACACTGAGAAGCGTCGTCCGCTCGCGTCCCCTCCGATTCAGGTGCTCTGCGAGTAAGCACCCTTTGTGGTATGCGCTACTTAAGATACTTAGGAAAGCTAAAGAGAAATACTTTTTGAAGTTAAAGAGAAAGCCAACCGGTCCAGTGGCACACACCATGTCTTCGATCGACAGGGTGCTCAGGTTCCTTGGCTGACAGCAAGCTGGGAGACTTCGAGGACCGCTTTCGCGATGACCGTCGCAAGGCCAACATCGACGCCAACCCCTGGAGCCCCACCCCGGAGGATGCTGGACCCCCTGTCTCGCAGAAAATTCGGCCGGCTCGTCTGCAAGCTGCGGGCACGCAGGGAGCCCTCGCCAGGCGCTCGAGACCGGCCTGCTAGAAGTCAGTAGCCCATGTCAGCCCCGCGAAGAGCACCGTCGCGAAGACCGCGCTAGGCCTAACGCACTTGTACATATATCATAATCACCATTACTTTCATCGTGTATATTTTATCATCTCATAATCACCATCACGAGACGCGGCACCGCGGGCCTCCACGGTATGGGCTGTTGCCTTTCTGTGGCGCCGCGGCTCTCCAGATCCAATAAAGATTATTATTATTATGATTATTATTTGTGGTATGCGCTGCTGAAGATACTTAGGAAAGTTAAAGAGAAATACTTTTTGAAGTTAAAGAGAAAGCCAACCGGTCCAGTGGCTTTCGTCCAGTGGCAATCGTTCTAACTGAAATTGGTGTTTCATCTTTGCAAAGCAATCAATATATTTTAAATGGTTATAGGGGGTTCTTTCACACCCGTGACCGTGGTAGAGGCGGTGGTATTGCAATATACGTTAAAGATAAGTGGTTACCGGTGAGTCAGAACGTAAATCTGGCTCATGCTGAATCACTAGCTGTTCACATTTCTCTGCCTGGCTTCTCCATATTCTTGCTCGCGGTCTACAGGCCTCCTTCAGAAAACGTTTCGCTTTTTCTTACTGAACTAGATGTCGTGCTAGACAAGTTTCGCTCGGAAGGACAATTTTGCATGGTAGGTGATTTAAACATTGATACTCTTAAACCAAATAAATCGATAGTCTGCGATTATTTGACACTGCTGTCAGAATATAGCATTGAAAATACTATCACCCTACCCACTAGAGAAGAACTGCTGGTTGGACGGTTTGTAACTTCCTGCATTGATCACATAAATGTTCGGGCCCCTGATATATCAGTCAAATCTGCCGTAATTACTCAAAAACAATCCGACCATTACTTCACAGGCTGTCGTCTAGGTGTACCAGTAGGTGAAGAGCAGATATCAAGGCGCGATTCTTCGTATGTCTCAATTATAGATACAGTTACATTTGATGCTTTGGTCTCTGCTTTTGACTGGAGTGAATTTTTAATGACCGTCGAACCCCACCAAGTTTACAGTGCCTTTGCTGCGATGTTTCAATCATTTTATAGTACCTCAAGAAAAAATATCAAATTCAAGCAACGATCTGATAAGCCTTGGTTTAATACTGACATCATGACTGCAATCAAGGAAAAGGATGTGTCGTGGCTACGTTGCCGTCATGCCCCAAAAAACGAAGCGCTCGAAACAAAGCCAATGCGATCAATAGGTCTGCTAAACGACGCTACTCTCAGAAAAAGTTTTATGAATTACGATCGAATGCACGCGAAACATGGAAGTTGATTAACTCTTTTAGAGGACACGGAACGAAAAAATCTCTCCTTGACTTTCTTCAACAACACTTTGGTTCCGATCTTCAATCTGTTGTCAACGACTTCAACAAGCTTTTCGCTACTTCATCCGGCATTGCAAGAGATGATAACTTTATAGCTTTGAACTCAAGTTTTATGAATGGATGTCTAAATCTGCGTTTCTTCCTCTTCTCACTATGGACACACTGCGCTCAATTTTGTTTTCTTTAAAATGCAATAAGTGTCCTGGTATCGATGGCATTCGTATTATTGACCTCCACCGCAACATTAATCATATTCAATACGTGTTTCTCACCATAGTATGAGATTCTTGATTCTGGTGTAATTCCCAATGACTTAAAGACCGCTCTTGTTAAACCAATTTTTAAAGGAGGAGCTCCGGAAAAAAAAGAATGCTATCGCCCAATATCCATCTTGCCTTGCATTGGCGAAATTTTAGAAAATCATCTCTATATTGTGATGTCCGGCTTTATTGAAAAGTCAAACCTGTTCTCTCCAAACCAGTATGGTTTTGTCACTGGGAAGGGCACCCAACCTCTGCTTGAAAATTTTTCTGTCCTTTTACATCGGGCTTTTGAACACAATTTATATTCATGTGCTATCTTTTTAGATGGTGCAAAGGCCTTTGACACGGTTAGTCACAAAGTACTACTTTTTAAACTGCACAACTACGGCTTCCGTGGACCATTTTTTTCCTTACTTCAAAATTTCTTTCTTGATCGTACTCAAGTTGTATCTATGGGAAACTTTAAAAGTGATCGGGTTAGGTTAAAAGCTGGTGTGCCACAAGGGTCAATTTTGTCACCTTCGTTATTTAATCTTTTTGTTAATGACATCTCAACCAAGCTTACTAGTTGCAAAATTTACCAATATGCGGATGATATACCTTACTTGTTTCTAGTCACGTCAACTACCACCAAGCTGTACGCGCTGCAACACGACGCCACGCGAGTAATGGATTGGTTCTTTGAGAATTTTATCTCTGTTAACGCATCTAAAACTAGACTTGTTTGCTTCAGGAATCCGTTAAAGCAAGTGAATTTGGACGAATCTCTTGTTTTGCACAGATCAAACTGCCAAGATTGTACGTGTGCCCCCCTAAAATACGTTGAGAACGTAAAGTACTTAGGCATATTTTTTTATTCAGATTTATCATGGACAACGCATTTATCGTATGTATCTGGAAAGCTTCGATCCGTCAACTGCTTACTTTATAACAATGAGATATTTATGCCATTTGCCGTAAGAAAATCAATTACATATGCTCTTGCTTATGGCATACTCATATATGGAATCACATTATTTGGTAACTGCGCAGAAGCTTGGAAAACAAAAATTGACAGAATTGTTAAAAGTTTGTTAAAAAGCGTAGGGTTTCATTTCGATCTTCCATTAGGTGCAGACATCTTCGAGGCTTTACAGTTGCCGAACTTTCGTTCACTCCATCTTCAATGTGTTGTGATCTCTCATTTTTGGTGTAATGATTTCAAGAATCCCCTTGTGCCTCGCAGGGATTTGCGTAGCTTAGAGCGTTTCATAACCCCCCGGTGTTATACGAGATATGGTAAACGAGTTCGTTCCTACTATGTGCCATATATATTTAATAGACTCCCTGATTCCTTTTTTAAAGCTACCACTAAGAGAAAATTGAAAAAAATTGTTAAACAATTTCTCAGAGTAATTGTTGTAGAGTTCTGTTCATTACTGCTCGTTGTGTGTTTTTTTTTTTTATTTTCCACTGTTATTTTTACTGATTATTTGACTGAAATTACTGTCATAGCTTTTTGCTTCCTATGTGTTCCTAGGACTTCTTTGCAATTTGTGTCATTTGATTTGTTGGGTTCTGTCCCTCAAGCCTCCATTGGCTTCGACAGACCCGTTACTTTATTCTGTATTGAAGATATGCGAAATAAATTTATTATTATTATTATTATTATTATTATTATTATTATTATTAAACTGTGTTGATTTCAGAGTGTCGAACCGGAACCGAACCGAACCTAAACTCAACCGAACCGAAATCTTAGCCACCATCTTAAAACTGAACCAGAAAAAAAAAAATAATAAAACGGTAACATGTTCAATACTATTCACGGATTATTTTCTTTTGTATCACAAAATGAATATTTGAGAATAAAAAGTGAAAGCTGTTTACAACTTCCTGTAACGCCGAATTGGAGCGCAGCTCTTGAGGAGGAGGAGTGGAGGGTATATTCCTCCTCCTCCCTCGTGATCATGCCTGCTAGTCCTCCTCCCCTCCTGCTCCCCCTCCCTCTCCTTTACCACCTCCTCGTCCTTCAAGCTCCTCCCCTCCCCTCGCCTCCGCCTCCTCGTCTCTCCTCCCCCCCTCCTCCACCTTCGTACTGCTTTCCTCCTTGCCACTGAAGTCATGTGACCCCCTCCCCCCGAGGTCACGTGACCCCCCCGAACCAGACAATGAGGGGAGGAGGAGGAGGGGGGCAGAGGTCCGGGGGATCACGTGACCTCGAGGGGACGGGACCACATGACCTTGGGTGGGCCGTCACGTGACTTCGGCGGGGGGAGGGGAGTTACCCCCGGGGTCACGTGACCTGGGCGGGGGAGGAGGGGGGAGGAGGAGGAGCGGAGGGGGAGGGGCGACGCCGACGCCGACGCCAACGCCGCACAGGCTGGAAACGGGTCATGTGACCCCCTCCCCCCGAGGTCACGTGACCCGCCCGGACCATACTACACAATGAGGGGAGGAGGAGAAGGAGGGGGAGGAAGAGGAGGAGGAGGAGAGGGAGGGGCGCGGTTACGCCGACGCCGACGCCGACGCCGACGCCGACGGCGACGGCGACGCCGACGGCGACGCCGACGGCGACGCCGACGGCGACGCCAACGGCGACGCCGACGGCGACGCCAACGGCGACGCCGACGCCGCTCAGGCTGGAAACGGGCCCCTAAGAGCTGCGCTCTAAAACTTGGCAGTTGTATTTCTTTTTGATCAAATCGTCATATACAGGATGGCAATGTATTAGAAATTATGGGTTTTCGCTGCGCTTCTGTATTGGCACAATGATTAATCGTGTGTCACGTGGTCACGTGACGTCATGGTGTCAAGACATGCTGTCAAGTCATGTCACGTCGCGTGGCTCCGTGACGTCACATGACAAAATCACGTGACTCACTGCGTGAATCGATGTAAATTAACAACTATATTCGTTAGCGTTGCCGATACCGTGACATCACGGCTTCGCGCCGAAAGTCACGTGACACCGTGACGTAATCGAGTGTCATGAGCCCGAGTCCAGTGCTCGGGTTCATGATAATCAGCATCGCCAAACATTCGGATAATGGCTCGTGTTCATTCAAAGATGACAATAGCTGAACGCTAACAATGTCAAAAGCTCAGCCCACGCACTTGCTTTGCCAACCCCAGCGCAGAACTATGAACACTATATAATCAACGTCAGATCACGTGGCCGCTATATTTGTCGATTTAACACCCCCAAATGGAGGAGGGAGTCCCTCAGGAATAAGAAGTATTCTTAAGAGGAATGACGAGAAAAGAAAGGGGGGAGGGGGGGGGGGGAGTTTTCAAAACATACTGTGTTCTAAAGGTTCCTCTGCCCCGTATCTTCGACACATACCAAAAGGCGAGGACCCGGAAACTACTTTGTTTGCAAAAAGCACTCTTGCCAGAAAGCGCGTTTTCGCTGATGTACCAGACGCTCGCATTGTTCCTCACGACGCTGAACAAAGTAAAAATTATTTGTGTCTCTCAAATGCATGGCTTGCACTTTGAAAGTGTTGATAAATGGGCTAGTTGGTATTTGAGCATCTAAACGGTATTAGCGCACACGTAGAGAGAAGATACAGGGAAGATCGCTCCTCATAACTATATTTACTGAGATTTCATCCCAATAAACATAGTTCTGAGTAGCGCTCTTTCCGGTATCTTCTCTCTTCTCTCTACGTGTGCGCTAACTCCGTATAGACCAACACACTGTTTACAAACAAGCCCGCGTTTGCCCACACCAAGTGTGGGCACTGCGCAAGCGCATGAACCAGATTCGCATGAGGTGAAGCTTCTGCGCATGCGCAGTGGCGACAACAGCGCCACCGCAGAGGTGTGACGTCAAAGCCGTGTGTTGGTCTATAGAGGCTTGCACTTAGCGCGGACATTCTGCAACGTGCATAAGTTACCCACCGGATTTTATTTTCTCAGCAAGGACAAATCGAAATTACCGCCACCAGTGCGATCACGTCACGCGTGCAAACCATGTTAATGTGAAATGCGATGTTCGGAACACTCGCAAAAGGAGGTGTCCAAATTGTAAAGTTGTGCAGTATATATATCACTCTCGCGATGCTATGCGGCAACCTAATGCGAAAGCGCAAGACTGATAAATCACAGATTTGTAAGGTGTTGGGCCAAAACAAGTGCATTAAAACCGAAAATAACATAAGCCTTTTTACAAAGTTTCGAGTCATGCAAGCTGATGCCCCAATGTGATTTATGTTAGAATTCTGTCGTTCGCGCTATTTATGTGCAATTAGGAATATCATTGCATGTCTAAGTATTTCTCTTTGCGGGAAAACATCCTATCCTATAATTATAGTGGTGTTAGACTGGTGGCAGCTGATGAAACACGTTTGCTCTACTGACGTCTGACTCCCGGTTAGCTCAGTTGGTAGAGCGCTCTACTGGAAATGGGGAGGTCCCTGGTTCGCATGTTTTCGGTCGCGCACCAGGATTTATGTTTGTCCTCTTTTTTCTCCCTCTCCAGGGAATATTATCGTCATCCTATTCTGTATCTGATTCTTTGAAGAATGTCATTTATTAACTTTATCTTTCTGCACATTTTGTGTATGTTTCTTTCAGATCTATCATGTGAGCACAGAGTCCTTTTTGACAGCCCACGACCCGGTGTTCCGAACTGCCGAAAACAAAGAGAGAAAAAAAGAAGAAAACAATTAACGTTTTCGCAGATTAGCTGATTAGCTGGCGAATTTTCGAGTATTGAGCGGTTATGTGAATTTCATACAGACAAATATATTGTTGATAAGAAAAATGTATTTCTTAAAGATGCTCTGCAAATCTTTTTTGACGTTTCTATCCTCGATAGGCACGTGTATAGTGGTTCAGGCCAGCCTCAAAGGGCAACTCCGCTCAATTTAAACAACAAAAAAAAAAGTTAGGCTTACGTGTGATTTCATTTTCCAAACCACTACTAAACAGCTCTACGTCTTCGGATTCGCGAAATCTGGAATATTATATTTGTAATCTTAATTGAAACATCAGCAGATACCGAAACAGAAAATTTGGTTACGACAAGCAACATTGGTTTCATGTCGTCAAAGTCATGTGCACGTCACGTCGAATCACGTGGTCCGAAAGGTCACGTGGTTCTCTATGCGACGGAGGGCGAACGTAGAGCAAAGTGCACGTGTCGTCTGCTCCGCAATTTTCGCCAATTTAGTTTGCTACAACATCCAACGACGTCTGCACCACTGAGGCCCCAGCTTGCGCTTCTTTAAAAAAAAAAAGTAATTTTTCTCAAACGCACATTTCGGAAGCATTTGTAGAAGCTGAGGAATACTAAGCAACACATGTACATTCACCAGCGTACCAAAGCCAATTTCCGAAGAAACAAATTAACTCTAGCATAGTCAACAGCTTAGTGCATTAGCTTACCCTCACGAGAACGTTGATGCAATAGAGCTTAAAGTAAGTCACAGGTCAAGAAGGTAGCGGCAAATGCCCCTCAAAGGGATTCATATATCCCTCCGCCACCTCCGCATCTAATAGCGTCCCATCGTTTCCGTGACGTCGTGGCCAACGCGGTAGAGTGTTTTGCCTTCCTGTGAGTTTTTGCTTTATCTTTCGACTTTGACTTAGCGCTGTGGAAGCCACGAGAGGGAGATTAGAATTTTCCCTCTCCGATGGAAACAAAAACGACTTTGGGGGGTTAGGTTCCCCCTCCGATGGATACAAAGGCCTTGGGTGCCTAAATGTTCCCGCGGCGGAAACATGTAGGCACCCTGCAAAGGCCACTTTCAGGGGCTCGGTTCCCTCTACGACGAATACAAAGGTCGCTTTCTTAAAAAGTGGAATCGGAGACAAGGGGGTGTCACTCGGTAGCCATTATCTATTTATTGAAGCGGAACAAGGGGCGTTTCCAGGGAACTATTCTTTCGACCGCGGATGGATTTGAAACGGGCGCATCACGCTTATGGGAGGAGCTTTTCCTACCTTCTTGACTTGTAACTGACTATAGTTACAACAGCCATCGCACAGCCCACGAAGCGCTGCTGTGTGAGGTGACGTGTCAAATTATCGTTCCCCCTACACGCCACAATAATGTGTCACCGAAAGTTTCGCGACAGCAAAGCTTTCAGTAGGAAAGGACCATCAATATCATGTGGACACCGCGGTAAGAAAGTCATTTTTGATACAACGTAAGCTCGTCACACGGGGCGAACTTCTTTGGCAATGAAGCAGGCATGTGAGCGCCCGCGCGCTTGCGGATTTTCAGCGCCAAACAAAGATCTGCAAGCTTGGCAGATCGCCACGAGACGCGGCCGCCGAAAGCGAAAAGGTAGAGCGGCAAACAACCGGTGACAGGAGAGGCGTGTAACGGGCGCCACGCTGCGGCGAGACACCGAAGCACACTTGTCCCGAGCGATGGAATGTCTGCTCGTGCTCCTCGCGTTCCGCTTCATTTCTCGTCGGGTTTGAAAACCATGTTGCGGGTTCTCTCCGCTGCAAAGCTGTGCGCTGACTACAAGCTCTTCGAGAAATTCTATGTGCTACCACATCCTCGCGCTCCAAATCTGACCGGGCACCTTACGGCTCCGTCGTCGAACTGCCAGGCTTTGTGAGTATAGAGGAGGCTATAATGCCGTTTTGTTTGTTTTTGCTTTTAATACGAAAAAATGTCCATGCGCATCCCCAGTTTCCGGGTTGGAATCTCGACGGAGGTGCCCGCAATTAGATGCCGGCTTATTGCCGCGAAGGCGCCGTGTTTTCGAGATCTCAGTTACACGTCACAAGATCCCCAGGAGGTCCAAATTAATCATCAGGTTTCCGCTGGGGCGTGGCAGGCGCCCTTCGTAGGACTGGCACATAAACCTCCAAGTTCACTTTTATTTTCCCGAAAATAGCTGAGTCTGCGCGCCTTGTATCTACAGGTGCATACTCGTACACTGGGAAACGCCCGGCGCGTAGTGCGACCGACGCGGTGGTCGTTTGACCGGGCGTCTGTCTAATCCTTTAACAGCCTGAATCGCGTACGTTTATGAAGCTGTACGGCAGTCTGCACGTTTGTTGTCAATAGCAAAATATTCACCGGAAATTATGAATGCAGTGATAAGTATGCTTCATGTGCACATTCTTTTGGTTTCACAGCGCAACTGGGGAGTGGGAAAAAGCAGAAGGAAAGGTTCCGCCTAAGAACTGTGACAGGTCCAGACCAATGAGACTGATAAAAGTTCTAGGCACAACAACTAAATTGAAACTAAGGCAGGTGGTTGACCAGACACTCATGAGAGGGGAGCTACGTACCCAGTGACTGGAAATTGGACAGAATGAGATGATTATATAAGGGAAAGGGAGGCAAAGGCAGTATAAAATCATACCGATTAATCACAGTAACTTCAGTAATATACAGACTAGCTATGCAAATTGTAAAAAGAAGAATGGAAGAATGGGCATAGAGAAAGCAGATTCTGGGGGAGCTTCAAATCGGTTTCAGGAGGGGTAGGCGACTAGATGATAACTTATTCGTAATCACTCAGTGCATAGAGATAGCAATGAAAAGTCAAAGGCCATCATGGGTAGCATTTTTAGACATCAAAGGGGCATATGACAATGTGAATCAGGAAAAACTCTGGGACCAACTGAAGGGATATGGGCTAGGGGGAACCATGGTGAAGTTTCTAGAACGGGTCTATACGGAGAATAGAGTGGTTATAACATGGAAAGCCGAAACTACAAGACCAGCAGCAATAAAAAGAGGACTTAGACAAGGTTGCCCACTGCCTTCCCCGCTCTTTATGATATATCTCAGTGAGATGGGAAAAAAGATCAGAGCAGTGCAACCTAGGTTTTGACCTGGCTTACATGCAGACGACATTGCACTCGTATCAGAAAGTCGTGAGGCGATACAGGAACTGATTAGGATTTGCAGCAGGGAAGGTGACAATTTAGGCCTAAAATTCAGTAGGGACAAGTCGGGTATAAAAGTTTTTAATGACGAGAAAGGGAGATACATGACACAGTGATAGAACACGTAGAAACGTACAAATATCTGGGAGTGTGGTTAATTGAGGGAAGGAAGTATATAAAAGAACATGAAGATGTTTATAATAAAGAAGGGGAAACGTGATTCAGCTATTATGAGACACAGGACACTCTGGAACTATAATAGATATGAAGTGGTTAGGGGTGTATGGAAGGGAATCATGGTGCCAGGACTGCCATTTGGGAATGCGGTATTCTGTATGAGGTCAGCAATCCAGGCAAGTTTAGAGATACATGCCCTTTTTACATGAACAAAATCGCCCTTGGAGGCTAGGGGGAAGGCAGTCAACCTCTTCGCCCTCCCCCTTAAAATAATAATAATAATTCATTTGTACAGAAAAGAGGTAATAATAACAATATTAAAAATAATAATAATATTGTAGTCAATTCAAGAAACTTGTAAAATTCAAAAAAAAAACCGGGGTCTTTGTTCCAGTGCGTCCTTCACAAACCACTTCGGAACAGTATAACATCGTATAGACGAACAAGAAAAAAATCGCAACATTGAATGAACACCAACTCCGGACATCGCCATTGACTCCTCGGAAGTTCTAGGGCTGAGCGGGCGCTTCGGGAAGGGGGCGGAACGCAAAGAGAAACCAAAATGCGCAAGATGCTCACGCGCACGCCCCAGCGTTGCGACAACGTGGTTGCGACATTCCCCCCGCGCTCTCCCCCTCCGGTGGTGAGAGGAACGACGTGTCGTCACTGCGGAACAAATCACCCGGCAAGGCAGACCTGACGCCAAGCTCGCGGCTGGGCAAGCGCGAAGAGGCGAAGGCCACTTCGCCCGAACTTCATCCTTCACGGCTCTCGCAAGAATTGCGAGGAGGAAAATGACCTCATGAACCAGTGACGTTGTTGAGACCGATCACCCCGAGAGAGGAGATGAGTGGGAAGAACGAGGAACTGCAACGGGAATATCGTTTGGGATGCTGTCAGTTCTTTTTTTCCTCCACTCTCAAAGTTGAACGCTGGTCTTGAACCCGCTTTTTTGGCATCCCACGTATCGCGTTGAGTGAAACGGCCGTGACCGCGAACAGGAATTTACTGCCCGTTCGCTACCAGAAGCCTGTTGCTCGCCTTCACCGACACTCGAGGAGGGTCAGACTTACGTGTGCTTCACCTTTGCACGTCATATGCCTTGCAGCGGCAGCAAGCAGGAACAGGGGTGCTATGCCGCGCTTTTTGCACTCCCATGAGACTTGGAAGAAGGAAGTGACGTCAACGACTAGAGCAAACGCAGATTGGATGTTGACAGAAGAAAACAAAATCAACATCCAATCTGCATTTGCTGCGTTGTTGACGTCACTTCCTTCTCCCTAGTCTCCTGGGAGTGCAAAAAGCGCAACATAGCCCCCCAGCTCTTGACAGTGCCGTAACCACCCCATAAGACCCCCCCCCCCCTTTCTCCTCCCCCGCACCCCAAGTCATGAACATCCCAGCCCCCAGCCTCCCCCCCCCCCCCCCCCCCCCCCTAAAAATTCCTGGCTACGCCACTGGCCCCATATAATATTATCTGCAGTTTGGAGATTCGATGTCTTGATCCTTTCCAAGTGATTGCAAAATGGCGCGAAAACAAAATCCCCAACAAGTCTTCAGCATTCAGGTGCCTCCTCCGTTTCTCGTGGAATTTTAGCAGATCACTCCGGTAGCTCCGATAACGATATCCGATACCCCGCCAACGTCTTTCCAAAAATAAAAGTTAAAAAAAAAAAAAAAAATATATATATATATATATATATATATATATATATATATATATAAATATAAACTTCCGAAGCCATTCTTTCTAACCACTAAGGGAGGATCGGTGGCCGAGTGGTCTAGCGCACACCAGCTCGGAGCACGTGGAGCGAAAGCTCGCGCTGCAGAACCCAGGGTTCCTAGGTTTAATTTCCACCCCTCCCCGTTTCGATCTGGATGAGCATCGTAGCGGCGTGCGGTCGTGTATCACTACTGTGTGATGCACGTTAAAGACCCCAGGTTAGCGGCTGTACTGCACTGGCTAAATTGCTCATCTACAGCTGGGAGACTCGTCGCCCGTTGAGGCAGATCAAGTTCTAGGCTGTATAAACACACACATAACCCTTTTTTTTTTCTTCTAACCACTAACAGGCGTTTCAAGGAGCCGGCTCTTGACATGTCCCCCAAAAGTTTTCGAGAGGCAGTGACTGCAAGCAACTTCTCTGGAGCCTGTGTCTGACCTGCCAGTGCGACACAACACTTTTCGTGTCATCGAATGATATGAGCGCTGGAATATTTTACGAGCCTCTGAGGTATGATCTAATATTCTTAGCTAAAAGTAATACGTCTAAATGAATAAAAATATTCCTAATCACTTCAATTAGAAGAAATAAGACCACTTCCAAAACTATTCTAAACATTTTCCCCTTAAAATAGGCAGCATGTGGGAGAAAAACTCAAAAATAAATCATTGATCTTCATGAGAAATGCCTGTGAATGTGCCCAAATGACAGTGGTTGCTATATTGCAATCGCACTAAGTCTCCCTTATTTATTTTATTATTCAAATGCAGAATTCTGCTAATTTGAAACACGAGAGAACAATTATTAGAAGAGAGTGGGCGAAGCGGTTTCAGCCCTAAGTACTTTGATTACCAAGATGACTTTGTTGTCTGTGTTGCTACTGTTCAATTCAGTGATTAATTAAACAAGGGCTAGCTAAACAAGCTCCAATCAATCGGAACAATTTCTGGAATAAAAACACTGTATTCTCGGGACAGCCGTCGAGTTCCAACTCGCGAGTTGAGGAACACGTCTTTAGGGGCAGCGAAATTGTTTTCTCTTTCTTGTAATGGGAATTTCGCGGGTATCCTTTCTGTTACCATGTTTTATGCAATTTGTACTCAAGTAATCAAGCCACTCGACATTAAGGGGGCCATATGTTCCATCTGTCTAACTCAATATGATGATGAATTTATGCAAGCCGCCAGAGACACGTACTGCATAAATAAGGTTGTAGACCTCGTCAAACAAGTTCATAGGAATGCGGAGTCATCATTTCCAACTTTTCAACGAAGGTTTACAAGGCTATGGAGCTGCTCAACGTGCGCGACACTTCTTAACGTTTTCCCTGGTCGTTCATGGCTTTGTGCATGCTCTTAGTGAGTGATTGACTACTTCCAAAACAGCCTCTAATGCACAATCGGATCTGCTTCATTTCCACCCGGTAAAACTCAAATTTCTTAATCATCGAATCTACCGATGCAGAAACCTTATAAGGTGTATCATAAAATGCACGAATATTTTATAAGGTGGTGAAATGTGCATGTTGCCATCATCGTTGCTACCACAACCACCGCCGTCACCATATTCAGTATTATCATCGTCATTAGGAACCTCATGAACTACCTTTGCCCAGGGCCCCTAAATTCCTTAATCCAAACCTGCATGGTTACGGGGCCGTTTACTTGAATGTCTCCATCAGTGCACGCTGAGAAATACACGGTGGAAGGAAGTGTCTGTAAGATACAGACATCAAGGCATGCCAAGATACAGACATCAAGATACAGACATCAAGGCATGCTTTTTCCGTAGCAATGCAAAGTTTGCTAAGCGATGTTTATTAACAATAATTCGGCACAGTTTCGAAAAGGATCCTTACAACATTGAGAAATGCATAGAGCAAAAGGCTGGGATCGGTGACTAAGCGTATTAGCGCCATGCGGCAAAAGCAGTGTGCCGACGGAGGCTAGCAGTCGTTATATCCTGACTAAATTGACTTTTCGTAACAGGCTAACTTCACGCTTTATAAACATGCATACAAAACCGATCCCTATAAACTAGTACAGCGAAATAGCGATCAGTAATAGCATGCGTCGGGTCACGGTCTGCTAGCGGGGATATCGTAAGCCGATTGGTCACGCTTGATTCCTTTCGTGTCACTGTTCTTCCCGTGGACCAACGAGTGCGCCGTGCATTCCTTGCGCGTGACGTCACTCTATTCACCGTAATCGTGACTTGGCCAATTCCAGACCGGTGCAGAAACCACTCTTCAATGGGTCGTGGAGGCATCGCACGGACGGCCAGGATTTTAGCGATGTTTTAATAATTCCGGCGGCTTTTCGTCTAGGCCGATTCCTTTCTGCGCTATTTGAGGTTACTCATCACTTGTTCTTTGTTCGAGTGATGTGCAGATTCCCGTCCCGAACTTGTTTCCGATTTTTGTCGTCGTTTTCTACGAATTCTAACTCGGGGTTGCACGTTTCATAAACGAACTTTATTTGCAGCAAGGTACTGCGGTGGGCTAGTTGGTTCATACTTAGTGTTTGAACAGCGCAAAGACGACAGGAAGATAGAAGAGAAGAGAACAGCGCTCGTCCTGTCCTCTTCTCTTCTATCTTCCTGTCGTCTTTGCGCTGTTCAAACACTATTTATTTCCAGCTTTCCCATCTAAAATAAAATATTAAAAAATGCGTATCGTTTTCTTTTTTCGTCTTTTTTCTTAATCTTAGGATACAGCGGGAATTGCTCCCCTCAAATTAAACGGGTTCTTAAATAGTTACCACTTCGATCACGTGGTATCACATTATTCATATATAAGCGTGTGCCTATAAGTAGGGTTCCACGTTTTCGGTTTTTATTTTTTCAAAATTCGGCGTACTTTTTTCGGTGTTTATTTTAAAATTCAATTTCCGTTTTTTTTTTTCGGTGTGTATTTATTCCCAAAAAGTTTACCGTTTTTTTTTTTTTTTGGGGGGGGGGGGGGGGTAAATATAAAAGAAACATCATCGGACACCGGATCAGATGATCCTTGTAGCTGTGATGTTTGTGATCACTCCAAAAATAACGGCACATGGCATACGTTGTCTTCGCCGACGAGTTCCATCAGGACACACCTCAAAATTGCGGAATTCGCGGGCATAATCTTCAGCGCGCTTAGTTTTCCTTCTCATCCTGACGACGTGACTGTCTGAGGTGATGACCGTACAAGAACCCGCGGAATGGCAAAAAAAAAAAAAAAATAATAATTGTATTTATGTTTTAAACCACAGGGAAGTTTGAGAGAGGGTGTTAAAGGAGCTGTGCAACAATTTCAGGGCTTTGCTTAAATAATTGTGGAAGTTGATGCCTGACACTTCTGCAGTGAACTACAGAAAACAGATTTTGCCTGGATACCCTAGTTTTTACTTAAAAAAATGAAAAAGATCCAGGTTTTCGCCGCCTCTCAACTCGTGCATCGTCTTCCGGGTCACGTGCACAGTGACGTCACTAGAGTAGGCGCGGAGTTCCGGAAAAGTTCTCTCTTTAGAGCCATCAGCGAGAAGCGAGAACTCATCCGCTGCCGACCGCGTGACCACCCGTCCTTGCCCGTCCGGCGCTGTCCCCCCTCCCCCTCCGGCTTCTGGCGGCTGTTCGCGGTTTTGTGGACCTAGGATAGATGGCGCCACTAAAACTCCGTATAATAAAAGTTTTGTGGATGATACCAGGGTGTTGACGCATTTATATATATGTTGGAACGACAAAATTTGTAAAAAGAGTTACCTTTTATCGAGCAGGTATTCGCACAACTTGCTATCTTTCTTACAACGACCCAAGTGACGTCACGCTGCTTGTTTCTCATGGCCGCCGCTCGTGGCTGCAGGTCGGGAAATATTCCAAGTTTTGCCTCGCTATTACGCGGCGGAATCGCAACATTGCGATGAAAGGAGGAGTGTTTTCTGCCATTTGTGACACAGTGAACAATATCAAAAGCAGAAAATGCCAATTCTTTCAACGTTGAAATCGTTGCACAGCTCCTTTAAGAAAGATATTAACGGCTTTCTTCGATGTCCTCTGAAGTGCATGAAGCGAAAAAGATCGAGGTACACCTAAGCACTTCTTATGAGTTGTGAATGCGAAAGCATGCAAGCCGCTCGTCCGCTCCCTTCTTCGTCTGCTGCGTACTTTTCGTCGCCGGTCAGCGCGAGTGCTCCCCTGGTGACCTTGGACGCTCCGCGCTGATGGATACGCAGCGCCATGGGGTGAGCGGTCGTGGAAACTGACGAGCGCAGCGGCCAATGGAAGCCCCGTCGACGCGCGCCAGCCAATGGAACCGAAGGAAACTATCTGCCGTTTTCACGCTTCAGACTGATGACGCCCAGCTCGCTCCATGAAACAGTTAATGCTCTCGCATTAAAACCTTATACAAGCCCACATCCGAACTTTATTTTTTAGGACCGGGAAATTGACACGTAAATCCCGATCACAGAAAGGACACAGATGTCCCGCGAAGGTCAATCCAAGACCTCTTTTTTTTTTTGCATGTTGAACCTTGGAAGAGGGCAATCACGAAACGAAGACGTTGCACAATGTCGAGCCATGCAAAGTCCTCTCTCTCTCTCTCTTCCACCCCCTCTCCCGCCCACCTCGACGCGGCCCTAGAAAACTGACCTTTTTCGGTTAAAACCGAATTTTAGAAAACGGATTAGACGTACTTTTACCGGTTTTTATTGATTTAAACCGAAAAACACCGAACCTACAAACTGACCTTTTTCGGTTAAAACCGAATTTTGTAAAATGGATTCGGCGTACTTTTATCGGTTTTTATCGGTTTAAACCGAAAAATCCTAACCCTACCTCTAAGTGACGCAGAGTGCAACAACCGAAACACATTGTGACTCCGAGTAAATATCTTCAAATTAGGATTGAGCACTCATTAACATTTTTTAACCAATTAATCTAATATTTTTGGTTCATTAACTAATCCGTTGACCGGTTTGACGTCGAGGCTCGTATATGGAAGTATCGCGCAATTATAACAATACACATTTGGGAAATAGAGATGTTAGCATCGCTTATCGATTTGTTTGACATACATTGAAATGCAATGAGCAGGTAAGAAGACAGAAAGGAAGGTAAACACCCTTTTACAGACAAGTTGCACGCTGTTAGGTATTATCTAAAGAGCATATCGAACGAGAAAAAGGAGAGCCCTGCCCTTCCTCGTCCCGTGACGTTCTCTGGTGTCTGCAATTGTTCCGAGGTAATTGATCGTTGATACCGATTTTAATAAAGCAATCGGTCACGCATAAATGTAATGTTTTCGTGTCCCTTTAAGTAACCTAAAGGCCGACGTACAACCTCGGTTTTCTGCAGGGAAGACAATCTCCTTAGCGCTCCCCTCTCCTAAGCTGCGAGGGGAGCCAAGTTGGGGCAAGCTAAAAAGTGGAGAGGATATGGGAGAGGAGGAGGCGGGCAAGGGTGGGAAGAGCGAAGTGCATGTCAGGCATTAAGAATGTGAGTCTCTAGAAATTTGTAAATAAACAAATAAAGCGAATGTTCATTTCGAAAAAAACAGTTACGAAAATCTAAGTTCCAGGGTTGGTCAGTATCGCGATACAAATGTATCGCGATAGTATTTCAAAAACACATTTCGTATCTGTATTTCTGTATCGCGATACATTTTTTTTCATCAG
>NW_024609840.1:0-69319 GCF_016920785.2 Ixodes scapularis | reverse complement strand
TAATTCACAACAACTACTCTATTCTCAATGCCCCCCCCCTGAAAATGTAATAAATCAATCCCTACTACACGACCGAATAGTTAGGCAGCCTTGTGCGAATTTCTCGAGCTTTCGATTATCGCCTTAAATAAAATCATATTCTATATATCTCTGTCAAACATTGGCAGCACTCGGAATCTATATATCTCTATCAAACATTGGCAGCACTCGGAATTTTTACGATATTTCTCATGGGTGTTGTCTGTTCTGGCTGGATAGCTTGCTTCGTTGAGTGCGCTTGTCACTGTGCAGTGGTATACTGCAATGAGAGGACAACCGCATAGTATGCGTTACAATTTTGCATACCTATCTTGCTCCGCTGCAGCGTACACGCGTGCTGAGGGAAAGCACTCCTCCAGAGCGGGATGTAACACATGGTTTCTGGATAGTATATATGGTAGACTCTGATATTTTGTCAATATCTTTTTCACAGTCCAAATTTATCAAGGAGACTCGGGTATCGCAAAAAAACTTTAGCAACTGTTCTATATGTTTATTTTTTATGTCAACTCGTTTAATTCACCACCCGTTTGATGGCACTGTGAATACAGTAAATTAAATCTAAGTTAGCTGTAGCAGTAAGTGCAAGCCTGGAAACATCCTAAACCAATATAACGAGATTTGTTTTTCTTTCTTTTTTTTTTTTTAGGAAGGCACACTTACTTTACATGCTGATTTTTGTTTTCTGTCTAAATTAAGAACAGTTTTATTACAACCTTTACAACTTAAAAAAATCAATTTGGATGGTTGAAATTAATATATTATAACATTGTTTCAGTGGAATACACTATTTGGTCTATGTTTGATTCCATACCTAAAATAACCATGCACAGAAGTTTGTACCGCCCTTCATTAATCAGCATCTTGTTACCGTGCCTTATGCTTCTACGCACAATTTAACTGCTAGCTAGAAAATCAAATCTGCCATACCTTTGATGCCATCAAAAGGTGCACAAAATCAGGAAGGCAATGTTGACAGAAACACATAAATCTTAACATGATATTCGCACTGGGGCTCTTATGTGGACACTTTGTGAAAGCGTCTGCGAGGAATCCAGCTGCTGTGATTGGCCGCCACCGCGTTTAGCCTTGGCGCCGGTCAATCACGGCAGTCAAATTCATTGCCCTCTTTTTTGCCAGGTGTCAACATTAGAGCCCCTGGTATGAATGGAAAGAAATGTGTGCTTATGCTCCAAAGGTATTTTTTGCTGCTTCAAAATTGACTTGGCTGCTTGAAAGGCTGCTTCCAAATTGATTTGGCTGCTTGAAAGGCTGCTTCCAAATTACTTGGGACAAATTGCATCGCAAAGTTGCTCGCCACATGCCCTGCTGCAATTGCTGCACACATTTTTCAAAATAATTGCAATTTATGTTTACTTCTGCCCAGATTAAGTGCAATACCTGAATTCACGGGAGAAAAAGTTATAAAAGTCCGCTCCTGACTCAGATTTCGTGAGAAGTGCTTCAGCCTCCCTTTAAGATTTACAGATTGGTGCCCATCAGTACTTTTTTTGAGTAAAATGCAGGAAAGTGCTGATGTCGTGTTCGCACCAACAGTGTGTCGCAGTGTCACTGGCACTAACTGCTGTTTCAAATTTTAGCTGCAGAAAGACTCAGGCTGCCTTGGACAACTGCATGCTGGACCAGCTGGGCATTGAACGGCCACACCTGGGCTACTTTGCCATGCCACGGATCCACCATACAGAGAGGCCCAGGCCTGAACCAAAGTTCAAGAAAGACTACGAGAAGACGCCTGCTCTGCCAGATGACTTCCCCAGGCCGGACGCCAAGCACGGTACCCGTGCCTTCTGGTACAGCTAGGCTGTGCAACTGCGTCTGAGGGAGTGTCTGCTGCCACCTTCCAGTGGACCCTGTCTGCAGTAGAGTATGAAAGAGTCATTAAAGTTGCATAGGGACATCTGCTGTCTCCATTTGCTCTGACTGAATATTCGTAAAGTAGGTCCTGAGCAGGGATGCGGGCTGTATGAACCTGAACAGTCTGCCATGCTTTTTTGGCATGCCTCTTTAGGTCCCAGTCTCTGAACTCCTTGACAAATTGAGAGCTTGTGGAACTGGGGGTAAGCGAGCACCAGACTGTGTGTTGCAGCTCCTTGCCCAGGTGGGTACAGGTCAAGCATTCTCTGTGCAAGTAAAGGATGTTTGTTGATTAATGTGTTGTCTTTGCAGGTTTTGCGAGCATATAGTTTAGGTCTGTCAAATCGTGGATCTAACTGTTGCAGATATTTGGTAATGAAAGCCACATAAACCTGCACTAATAGACCTATTGCTAAATTACCCAAGCATCAAGGAGAATGCAGAGATTGGTGTTCCACACACCGCACGCGCACGCCTTCCCCGTATAAAAGACTCAAAGTAAATAACGAAAATAAAGCATTATTGAACGTGCGTGCGAGATGCAATTTGTTTTAGGCACTTGCTTTAGAAAAGTTACGACTGCTGAAGCCAGCACGTGTGGCACATGGAACACCAGTCCTTGCATTCTCAGGGTGTCCAGCGACTGGGAGTTGTCAGGGAAATTTTAATTACCGGGAAAAATCGTGGATTTCTTAGGGATATCGTCAAAAAGCGAGCCCAGTCAGGGAAAATGAGCCAGAAACGCCTTCGAGTGCCTTGAGCAAAGACTTGAGGACTTAGGGATACAAAAATTGGCAATAACTTCTGCTTACAGCGGAGTGCGGGCTCTGCTCACCCGATGTGGAGTGTGCTGCCTGATGTAAAGTAGAGCACTATATAGCTCCTTCGGAGCAGAGTACCGCAGAGCCGTATACGCAAACTCATCTCTGTTACGTCGCGGCGCGGTGGTAGTGCGCCGGTCGCACTTTCGGTCTGGGACTGTGGGCAGAGGTCCCCATGCCAGCCGTGTATTCCTGCGTTGTTTTGAAAGTAACCAGACAAAAACCTGCCTTCTTGTCAAAACGCCGCGACTTTGGCCGTACCAAAAGTTTCAAGAAAGGTTTGAAGGTCAGTTTTCACGTGCTCGGTTCGTCCGAGAACCTGGATATGTGCCGTGAAAAGGGGAAAGCAGACGCCGTCGGACAACGATTGCTTGGGCGGGAAGCACTGGGTTGAATTCACGGGCACTTATGGTCATCAGATTTATTTCTTTCCTTCCAACATGAACGCCAGAAAACCGTCAAGTTGTGCAGACTACCTGCGGACTACGTTTAGTGCGCCTTCAAGTTCAAACGGCCGCCTGATCGTTCGAACTGTCGTCTGCTCTTTCAAACGTTTCTGCTTGTCGTCTGCTCTCTTAGACGACCCCGGCTTTTACGCCAAATGTTGGCCCGGTACTTGCGATAAGAAGTAAGTGCAGGCATCAAAAGACTTAAATTCGAAGGTTGGTAACTGGGTAAGCAGGCTCGGTGTAAACAGCAGATACAAGAAGATGTTGATTATCATTACCAGTGACCATCACCGACTTGTTAGGCCTAGTTCACTTGGTCCAATTCTGCTTGCGATTTTCAGTATCAACGTCGACTATCTCAGCTACAGTTCACGCTTTTGCAGCTCGAGCGGCGTCGCGACTGAAAATTGCGAGCGAAACCGCATCATGCGAATCAGGCTTTAGCGTACATACTGCGGCGTCCACGCGGAATGAATCGCCACATGTCACATTATTCACGCGAAGTTTTGCGGTGTAACAATCCTCGATAATTTCACTGACGCCGCTCAAGTAGTCAGACATCGCCAGGAAAACGTAGAATCAACAATTCGAGCGTGAAAAAGGGCAGGGGGACTCACACCGACGCCGACAACATCACATTTCAATGGTTTGTTTATGGGCAACGGCGAGCTTCTTGCCCACACCCCCATCGCACATGCGCGGCGCCGGTGGCGTCCGCTAGGGGCGCTCTGGTTTGTTTGTAAACATGAGTTGGTGTATATGGGGAGAGTTTGGTCAGTCTATGATCTCGCCGCCGTAACGCTCTTCTCCCAAGTGAGCCAATCAGCACGGGGCGTAGAGCGAGACGCTTGAGCGCATGCGCGTGAACTCCCGGCTGCTCCCAGCTGAGTGGGGAGGGCCGCCATCTTCGATCATTCTCCCGGCGGAATGCGTGGAATTGGCATCTAAATCTCGATTATTGCCTTTTATATCGCTGGCTCTGGCAAGAAAGTGACATTCTGTTATTCCTCGGTGGGTTAAAAAGCTAATGAATGATGTTTCGGTGTATGGCCACAAACTTTTATTCAGGCGAAAAAGAAGTTGGCCCGTAGCAGACGACGCATAGCCTCAGCAGTGCTCTTCTCCGACCAGTCTCCGACAGCGTTGCTAAAAAATGGCGGTCGTCTCCTCTCTGCTCCATTCTTTCTCTCTCGCTCCTTCGGCGCTCTCCTCCCTTTCATTTACTTTTGTCCTCTCCGGCGCCTTCGTCGCCATACCCACTGGCCAAACACTCCCAATATACGGCTCTGGAGTACCGCAGGAGTACCGCAATCTAGAACGCCACCTCTCGGCGACTAGTGGCGAACGCCCGGGGGTTTCAACTCCGTCCACAAATGCATGCGGAACGTGAGAAAATCGCCGCTTCCTGATTGTTTTGGGGATCTACGGAAGGACAATAGTTTTTGACATAATAAGGAAATAGTTTACAATAATTTGCGCTAAGTTGTGCGCCATGAAATAACTTAATTTTTTTCTTTTTTGAATTGCCTGAACAGCATCATGCAGCAGACGACGCGGCGACGTCACACCGTTCACGTGACCCGCTCCGGCCAATCCATAAAGTCGATCTCCGCTGCGTAAAACAATCGTCTGCTTCAAACGCCATTGCTTTGAAAATTGCCTTCGCAAAATTTTAACAGGCATCCAATATTATTAAAACTTTGATAAAGTTACGGTGTTTGTGGAGAATAACATAGAGGACGAAAACAGGACGACACGTTTCTCCAACTGGCAGCATACATTTATTTTGACGCCCGTTGCGACAAACGTAGGCGCCTTTGAAGTAGAGTCGCCCTTCCCTCCTCAAGGTCACTTCCCTTATTACCCCCCCCCCCCCCCCCCCCCCCTTTTTTTGACTTCGGCGTGCGCTGCCGGCTAAAAACATGTTTCTCTTTCCCTCCATCTCCATCCTCTCTCCACCCCCACCCTCCCTTCCTTCTCTGTCCTCCTCAACCCTTCCAACTCTGCGCGGTGACTGTCGCGTTCGGTGACGGGCGTCACCGAACGCGACAGTCACCGCGCAGTTGGAGAAACGTGTCGTCCTGTTTTCGTCCTCTATGTTATTCTCCACAAACACCGTAACTTAACCAGCACGCTCCATTTCCACGATTGATAAACTGTTTAGTGCTTTACCAACTTCACGACAGACTAGTTTCAAAAAGTGTGAACTTGGCATTTATTTTTTAATCAGCCGTGTTGAGTCAATCTCCATGTATTCTCCCATAGGGCAGGCCGCCTCCTGGAACCGTGAGTACCACGTGACTCGCGCCGAACTGCTCTGTCGGCCATGTTGTCGGCGAAACACGCGGATCAAAGGATTGCGCTACTCTGCTCCGTAGGAGCTGTATAGTGCTCTAATGCAAAGGTACAGTGGCAAAGGCAACGTTAGGCAAAGGGAACAGCCGACAAACAAATCCAGTCCAAGCCTTGAATTGGATTAGATTGGATTGAGGGTGCAACACTAGGCTTGATCCAGTTATTGATACTAGAGGTGTCGCGAACCGGCCGAGGTTCGAGTTCGACCTGGTTCGACTTTTTCGAACTTTTCGTGGAAATTTCGACAAACCTTGTATTGAGATTCGACTCGTGTGCGCATGCGCGACAGGCTGGCCAGTTGGCTTCGGATTGGATGGTAATGGCTAATGGATGAATTAAGGGCACCGCTGGTTGGTTATTTCAGTTAATTCAGTACAAAAAAAAATTAAGTTATTAACGTCTTTAGTGATTAGAAGTGGTTTCTTTTAATTCCAACTGTTCATAAAATAAAATAACCATTTCCATAAAAATAAATTCTCCAAACCTAGACATGCGTTTATCAAGGTCTGGCCACACTGTCCGCAAAGTCTAACCGGTCGAATCTGGTGAAAAGTCGAAGGTCGTCGAACCGCTTCGACTCAGTCGAACCCCGAAAGTTCGACCTAAAAATCCGGTTCGACAAAAGTTCGCGACACCCCTAATTGATACTAGATTTAGTAACAAATGGGAAAGCCGCAGACCCCAATCCAAGCTTAAAACGATTTTCCTACTTCTTCCTCCTTAGCTTTTTAATCCTCAACTCAAATGCGAATTGTGAGATCACGTCGTCGTGACATTCTTCGGCACCGGTGAGATGACTCCTAGCTTCCACCGTGCTTTTTATGCACACCATAGAACTTGTCATTCCCCAGTGACGATAGGTTCCGTCAGGGCACTCATTGGCCACGAACGCGAATCCGAATATTCGTCGACGGATTTATTGTTGACGAGCGATGCAGTTCTCGTGTCCAACGCATGAGCTGGGCTCGGCTGACGTCAGGTTGGCACCGCTGACGCGCTTTGGGAACCACGGATATTTATCATAGTGAAAAGACGGAGAGCTTTCGAAGGAAAGAAGGTACAAAATAGTCCGCTATATTTTCAAATGTTTGTACCGAAAAGCTGACTTTTCACTTTCCACTCTCTTTCTTTTGGCCAACTAAACGATATGCGATTAGGAAGACCACACGTGAAATCTTACGACGCAGTTCTGTCTAAATGTTTCTTAAACGGTCCGGCAAACTTTGCAGCTCGCCAAGTTGAATCGGCTGACTTGAGCGGGCGAATTCAGGCGCAACCAACAGCGCAGTCAAGGCTACGGCGTGGGCGGAGCCAACATTGAGTTAAACTAGAGTTCCTATACAGCAACTCTAAGTTAAACGCCATCTACATGACCCCCTTTTGCTTGTTTTCACTTCTCCGGACGGAACATGGACGACAACTAAAATGTTGCCTCAGTATGACAGCTTTCGGCAACAAAAACAGCAGCAACTTGTGTTGGACGACGCGTGTTGCCCTGATCGCTGGCTGAGCGAATTTCGGGCCGGCAACACGACAGGGAGAGAGTGTACTGTGTACGCGAGGGATTCAGACAAGTGTCTTCCGGATGAGGGGAGCTATTGTTCATTGCTTTGTGGAAAACGTCAAGGTCGTTTGACAATTGTGGTGAAAAGATGTGAGACCTTTGTTATCTTTTGGCTTTCGAGATCGGGAAGGTGCTGTGGTGAAGTTTGTGGAGTGTATATAAGAAGGTGACCAAATAAACTTGTCTTTAGCTGTGTTAGAGACGTGTCTTCGACTGTTCATTTTGCTTCTACTTCGAAACGACAACATAGATAGCTTCGATGGTAGAGCTAGTCCCCTATCAATAAAGTCTTACTCAAATAAAGGCTTGGAAAACGTTATTTCACAATAATTAGGGCTGGCGTGCAGCTAAAATATTTTAATGTTTTTGCTCGTGGTTACGGAAAGCGATTTTCGAAATGGTCACAGCTACGGTCGTGAACGTTAAGACTGGTTTTGAAACTAGAACTGCCGAGAGACCAGCTCACACTACTGATAGTGAAATAAAATGGCATGCCTACTCACCCGCTAATAAAGTATAATAAAAAAAATCCAGAAAACCAAAGATTAAAAAATCGAAGCATAAAACGACCACGCTGATCTTGATTGTTGATTCTTGGAACTTGGAAACAGCCGCTACCAGACACCTGATTTGTTTTCAAAGTACCCAGGACGTTTTGGGAGAATAAAGCGATCATAAAGCAGGCGGTAGGCAAGTAGACAGCGTTGAAAAATATTTATTCCACCGATTGTTATGAAGGCCGACCGTGTCGGTGTCGCAGTTTTGAAGCACTGTCAGTTCAGCTCAACACCACGCTGCAAAAGAAGCTTTGGGGTACTGCCGGTACTAACTCAACTTTACAGTAGAAATAGAAATTGCATGAAAGAACCGGACAGAAACACTTCATACGGTGGCGTAAATCCCGAACATATATCAGCGATGTCACTTTCCTCGGTTAGGGCTATCTGCTTTGTCAGCGAATGAAGAACATTTCGATAAGATAAAGAGCGGAAAATACTCCCCGTGTGTTTTTCTAATCACAGTCTCTGGTTGAAGTCGTACCGTGGTAATTCCCGGTCCTTCGAACGCACTAGCACTTTGTAGAGTCACGTTTGCAGTGATTCCTCGCCGCACACGAACGAAGGTAAACAATCAAGATGGCGGAGTGTTCCCCGTGTTGCCCCCGCCGTCAGCGCGGTGTGACAGGGTTGTCGGACAACAGATCGGGCAACACGGTTGCCGGGCGGCAGCAACGTGTTGCCCGACTGTTGTTGTTGCCTCGATGTGACAGGGTCGCCGGCAACACGACTTCCCCATGTTGCCGGATAGAGTTGTCCAACTGTTGCCTCAGTGTGACAGGGCCTTAAGAGGATATCTCAGTAGAATTTCATCTCCGATAGGAACTTTTTCAGAATCCAGATGGCTCTGGGGAGGACGCCTTTCCACTCAACTGCTTACGCGATATAGTGCTGCTTCCAAATAAAAATAAAGAAAAAGCTCGACTTTTTGTTCCGGTTCTCAGCAGACGGCTTGACCCTGAAAGCCCCCACCCCACCCATCCTGTCCCACCACCCTGCGAGCTGCGAGAATGGCTTTGTTTTTTGTCCGTTCAAAAAGAGGATAGCGGGGAGTGTTGTGGGCCTCCGAGGCGCTTATGGCCTGAATGTCCAACGAGACTGAATATCCAACGAGCCTGAATGTCCAATCGGTCACGTGACAGGCGAGACGGAATGTACAACGAGACGAAAGATCCAATCAAGACGGAATGTCCATCGAGTCTGAATGTCCAACGAGACGAAAGGTCCAATCGAGACGGAATGTCCCACGTGCCTGAATATCCAACGAGACGAAAGATCCAACCGAGACAAAATGTCCAACGAGTCTGAATGTCCAACGAGTCTGAATATCCAACGGATATAGAACGAACCTTGCAAAGAATTTAGAAGATATTTCTTTGTTTACTTGTAGGATTACTGATAGTTACGGCGGTGAAAAATGCGTTCGATGAAATGGGGAACCGGCCATTTCGGTGCGGAGATATCGGTACACGATCATTTCGGTATGTGGTCGCTTCGGCACCGGGCTTTTCAGTAGCGGGATTTTTGACGCACGGCTACTTTCGTATGCCGCTGAGCTTGTCCCACTGACGTTGCCTCTGTGAAGTTCCCAAAATGAAATTAAAATTATGCTCGTATAATTTGTAGACTTCTTAAAATCCCCAAAACAATTCATTTATTGTTCGTTTTATATATCTAAATATAAAGATGATATCTAGAATTAAAAAAAACAAAGATGTTTAAAAGGTCACACATGCTACAAGATCAAAGACCGAACTCGTTGACCATTGACAACCTGTCACGCGTTTCATTTTAGAAGGTCGTACCTCTGGAGCGGAAACAAATGTGGGACCCACGAGCGTCCTCAGCCACCGTTTTTCCGTATTGTACGAGTCGATGTATTTTTCTTATTCGTGTCCCTACTCCCGCAAAGATGATGTCCCTCGCATGGAAGAAAAGCGCCTGTTTGAATTTTTAGTATTATAATTATTATTAGGCGATGTCGGTGCAGTATGTGTAATTACTCTAAATTGTAGTTTTTGCTTTCTTCTTTTTTACAGAATGAACGTGAAAGTTTTAGACATTTCTGATTGGACTTCTCGGTCCCCAGAAACAAAAATTCGATCCTCATATCAAAATCAGTGATAGAATACAAAGTTCCTTCTATTAGGCTTTTGTGCAGCTAATGTCCTCAATTGGTGAGCTTTTGTCCGGTGATTGTGCATTGACGCTTATCGCCACGATTAGTTTCGCATGCTTCGGCCACCAAAGCGATTGCTGTCGCAGTGAACCATGTATTAAGCAAAAAGTAGGTAATACTCAAAATTATTACAATACTTTTTTAGGGTTGGCTTCCGTCGTTTCCGCCTTTCCTGGCCCCGTGGCATGCAGCAATCGCACCTAGGGTGCCTACATGTTTCCGCCCCGCTTTAGGGTGGCGCCAACTTCTTGTTACCCTTTCCCAGATCCTCTCCCACCGCCATTTTGACCCACTTCTTATTTGGCTAAACGTACAAAACGTTGAGTTTTCGTAGTTTCGACACACCGGCAACACTGTGAGGCCACTTCCGTTTCCGTTCGTAAGAGTCGGACGAGTCGGAGGCTCAGCGGGACGGCGGTCGTCGTGGCTGTCGCTCTCTTTATTCGGGTGTTTCATACTTTGAAGTTGCGAGCAGGAAGTATGCGTTGCGTTTATCGAAACGTGAGTCCCCTCGACAAAATGGAACGCAACAGACCGGCATCGCACGCCGAAACCTCGCCGTCGGAACGAGAGCGGTGGGCGCTTCCTAGCCCTAAAGCCTAGTTCACATGCAGCGGTTTTGGCCCTAGAGCGGCGCGATTTCTGCCGTCGCGGCGCTCTGGCCAGCACCAGCAATTCTGCGGCACGAGCGCCGCGACGGCAGAAATCGCGCCGCTTTAGGGCCAAAATCGCTGCATGTGAAACCCGCTTAACGAGGATTAGCGGAGTTGCGCGAGCGCACGACTGGCGAGTGTGACAAAATGGTCGACGAAACAGCGGAGGCTGCCATGGTAACGAGGTAGACAACACTGGTTTGTCGGCAACAGGTATCACCAACGTTGTCGCCACCCTAAACAGCGGAGCGGCGGAAACATGTAGGCACCCTAATCGCACCGATACGCGCCCAGGTATACCATACCAAGGCTGCGATCGGATTTCAACTGGTTCTAACTCTGTCACAGAGCCGCTGTGACAGTGCGACCGTTATTTATTCATATGCGTACATTACAAGTGCACATATGACCACGGCATCAGGAGGTCAGCCCCCCGCTCGGTCTTCCCAAATTCCATAATGCTATAGTTGCGAGTGAACACACTCACGAAGAACCCGACTTTTATCATTTTGAATAACCCGGGTACGATTCACTATCGGACCCTTGCCAATTCTGAGATCTGCATTTGTCATACTCTCTTTTTTTCAAAGAAGGTCTCACTGTTGACCCCCTCTGTCACCGGCAATCTACACACCCAACCCTAGTCAACTGTTTTCGACAGTTCGACAAACGGGGACTTTCGCCCCATTCTTCATTCTGCGAATCGGGATGAATCGTCAATCTTCCAGTTGTCCAGAGACCAATGGAATTTCGACGAAGTGACCGGATTCGTGATGCAATACGCTTACCCTACAAGAATAGAGAGCCACTTGGAACGATCTATTGTTATATTCACACATGATGCAGGCTATTAGTACATCCGGGTGTGAACATTCTGCTGCACGCCGAGATGGATGCGTTCGCTTCCTTTATCAGCAGTCAAGCTCGCACCCACCAAGACGTCATGAACTACCTTGACAGAATGGCGAGCTTCGGAGTGCTTCCAGAAGCCAGTTAAATTACATGGGCTTCTGAAAACCACTATGCATGTCACATGAAAAAAAAAAAATGAAGAAAAGTTGCGTACTGTGTGATACTAGTATTATCGCTCTACTCACTGACATACAAACCTATAGGTGACATTCACTTGACGTCACTCGCTAGGTGCGCTGGCATCGGCCACCACGGTCGCCATCTTCGAGGTCTAATTTTATCCCACGTAGGTGTCAGGTGCCGTCTGGCCGGACCTTTCAGCGCGGGTTAGCAGCATTTTACAACTTTAAAGGGTCTTCTTGGCCGAAAATAGGGGATATTTTTAGACTTTGGTGCTTTTGAAGTGCCGTAGGAGTATTTTGTGTGTGTTTTAGTTCGTTTTTGTCGCTATCGGACTTTTCCGCCGCGGCCGCGTTGCTCCCTCGGCTCCATGCAGCGCTCCTTGTCGCGCGCCGTGCCCACAGCGGTATCTCTTTTGCAAGAACTGTGATTTTCTACTTTGGTGTTTTTGTAGCACGGTGTGATTACTCTTTGTTTTGTTTTGGTAGTTTCATTATTGTTTTTTCTCTAGCGGATTTTCTGCACTACGGCCGTGTAACCGTGTTGCTCCATCGCCTCCGCGTCGTACGTCGTGCCTTCTAGTTCGTTCTGTGCAGAAACGTACTGTGCGGCTCGCCGAGTGCGCTGCTAATGAAAAATGCGTCGCACTTTTCATTAGCCCGAACGATTTAATACCGCGTGCAAGCGATTTGGCGAGCGACGATACAAGCGACGGCGACCCGCTTCGCTGTCGCTCGTTCAATCGCGGAACGAGGCAAACCGCATGGAAGCGACGAGCTACGCGCTGAGCTACGCGACGAGCTACGCGACGAGCGACAGTGGAAGGTGAACCGCATGTAAGCGATTTAGCGAGCGACGGCGACGGGAGTCGGCGACGAGCGATGGAGATTTCTCATGGTTAATTGCTCGTCGCGTCGTTCGGTTTTTAGATTTCTGGAAATCGTCGCTCATAGCCTTGGTAGCTTGCTCCCGCCGCTTTCATGCGGTTTGCCTCGTCGCGCGAGTGACTGAGCGACAGCGAAGCGGGTCGTCGTCGCTTGTCACATCGCCGTCGCTCGTCTCGTCTCGTAGCCCGCTAAATTGCATACACGCGGTTCAGCCTTTACACGCGGTACTAGGCGGCAACAAAGGAATTAAAACGGCCCGCCCCCGATATAGACTGTTTTCTCTATTCTGTTAAACGAAGCTGCTTCGACGATGTGAAATTAGCACACACTACCAACTGACGACCGCATACACAAGCCAATCAAACGTCAAATCGCGACCTCGAAGATGGCGGATCGACGGTGGTGCTCCCTGGCAAAATCGAACCTGCAGGCTCAGTGAATTCCGCCTATTGGTAGAGAGTGGATGCGTATGTAAACTACCGACGACTGAAAAGTTCAGTGAATAGTTGTCTGTTCCATAGATAAACGAACAAAAATTAAAATTTCTCAAAATTCACACAATTGTTCCGCATTTACACAGGAATTGTCCGGTCACACCAGCCACCACCCCCATGCATTTACCGGCGCGTTAGATGTAGTTTTTATTTGAAAAAAAAAAAAAAATCTATATTTTTTTTTATTAGTGGGAAATTACGCTTGTGAAAACTCTTGATGCCTCGCACCCACAGCTCCCAAAGCTCCTTTAAAAAAAATTAAATATTGACTCTGCGCATAGTCAGTGGCGCTGGCGGGCGTCCATGTGTTTGCAATGCCGATCTCCGTATGTAGCTCATCTATAGATCGAAACGGGCAGGGATGAGGACTGAACTAGAAATTCCTGGGTTCTGAAGCGCGGCTTTTATAGACGTCCCTAAATTGCGATCCACTAGAACACCCGTACATTGCATCCCTATCATATATTTCAAATTGGCTGACCTATGTCATCGGAAGATCCCAAACATTTGAACTGTTAATATCAAAGGAGCGTTTGGCGTCGTACAATCGACACCTTTAACCGATTGGTACATAGCTGCGCATCGGCACTCAGCTAACTAACCATCAAGCCTTCCTATAGATGAAAATATAATGTTTGTGTCTCCTCTGTTTCTTTGTCGGTCCGTCAACGTCGGCTTTTGTGGCACGACATTTTAGTATGATGTAACTACGGCAATGCCTGCAGGAACGCGGACTAAATATACACACAAGTCTGTACATTTAAAAGGGCGAATTATTCTAGCACGTGACAGGCGAGACGGAATGTCCAACGTGCCTGAATGTCGAACGAGACGAAAGATCCAACCGAGACGGAATGTCCAACGTGCCTGAATGTCCAACGAGACGAAAGATCCAACCGAGACGGAATGTCCAACGAGCCTGAATGTCCAACGAGACGGAAGATCCAACCGAGACGGAATGTCCAACGAGCCTGAATGTCCAACGTACCTGAATATCCATTATTGGATCTTTCGTCTCGTTGGACATTCCGTCTCGCCAAGAAGGCCACCGCCAAGGTTGCCCTTTGTCCTATTCTTACCGGAATAGGAAGAAAAAAAAAAAGAAAAAAAAAACGCGGTTAGAGAACGCTTTATTTAGCTGCCTGATACTTTGGATTCATTTGGCTCGGTTCTTCGCGTTCCGAGATTTTTCGTACGATACAATTTCCATATAATATGTAGACTGTTGATATCGTCATTACAAAACGAAATGCGCCATGTGTCGTGTCATAATGTTGCGAAATAGTCTACCACAAGTCAGAATGGCGTTGCGTCCTAAATAGCGGCCCCTCAGTGCCATCTTTTCATTACTGCGAAGCAGTGCTTAGAAAAATAGAGCTACTTACTCTAAAAAGTGTCTGATCTCCTTGTGTGAAGAAAAAAACGAAATGAACCAGTTCCCGATAGGCTTCTTGCACTGACGTCACATCGCACACTTTTCAACACCAAGTAAGAGGAGGAGAGGGAAGCTAATTTTGTAAGGATTTTGAGTGACGGGTTAATCTTCTATAATCTTCTGGGGGGAGAATAGCGACGCCTGTACAAATCCGGGAGGCACAAAGGAGGATCCTGATAAGAGGGGAGCTCCTTCTTCCCCTCTTCTTTGGAGGGCAACGGAAGTGACGTCCTGTCGTTTTTTCCAGAGCACCGGATTTCAACGGTCACCCCGATCCCTAAATCGGTGTGCATTTTCGAAGTGGCACGGTATCAGAACTATATGTTGTACTGCCGAAATGCCAAAAAAAAAATCAATAACCACAAGTTTAGATAGTGTTGTGTCCTATATGCGTACTGATCAAAGCGTAGTTCTAGAGTCACAAAGCTATGCTTTAAAAAAATATTAAAGCAATAACTTCTATGATTACGTTTTCCGATTAATTACTTCGCTAAAGTGAATTGCCACTAAGACTCTAGCATGTTTTACCGAGCACCGCATTCGTTCTTGTTTTTTGTTTTGTTCGCCTGGACAAAACGCCGCCACCGCAAATCACTCAAATAAGTAAACGCTGTTGGACATAGCAAAAGAGTGAAAGTGCGCTGGTTGATTTTCGGTTGATTTTGAAAACCCAATGTCACGAATGACAAAGGATGAGGCGTTAAATAACTAAAAAAAAAAACAACAAAAAAACTAAACGTTTAATGGGGCGAAGAAAATAGAAGGTTGGCGTCGATGTCGGCGAAACAGCTGGATCGGGACTGACTCCGGCTCTCCACGCGGAGCTCGTTACGTACACGCGTGGGCTTCTGGTACAACCGGCGTAGAAGGTTCAGTGCGCAGAACGTTCTAACCTCGAATAAGCAACAGGGTTCTGGAATTCACCAGAACGCAACATTACAGAAACAATAAAAAAAGGTGTATCCGCGGCCAGGCATCGAATCTCGGCTACTTGCGTGGAAGATTAGCACGGTAACCGCTAAGCCACGGGCCCGCTGCCTAGTTGGCAAGCCGCGCACGCGGTAATATTATGTTCTGCTTTTCTTTTGCTTTGTAGTAAACAATGACTTCCTTCGATTATGAGGCCTAAGACGATTACGAGACGGAATGTCCAACGAGCCTGAATGTCCAACGAGACGAAAGATCCAATAATGGATATTCAGGCACGTTGGACATTCAAGCCCGTTGTACATTCCGTCTCGGTTGGATCTTCCGTCTCGTTGGACATTCAAGCTCGTTGGACATTCCGTCTCGGTTGGATCTTTCGTCTCGATGGACATTCAGGCTCGTTGGACATTCCGTCTCGGTTGGATCTTTCGTCTCGTTGGACATTCAGGCACGTTGGACATTCCGTCTCGCCTGTCACGTGCTAGAATAATTCGCCCTCTGAAATGTACAGACTTGCGTGTATATTTAGTGCGCGTCCCTGCAGGCATTGCCGTAGTTACATCATACTAAAATGTCGTGCCACAAAAGCCGTCGTTTGCGGACCAACAAAGAAACAGAGCAGACACAAATATTATAATTTCATCTATTTAAGGCGTGATGGTTAGTTAGCTGAGCGCCGATGCGCAGCTATGTACCAATCGGTTAAGGGTGTCGATTTTACGACGCCAAACGCTCCTTTGATATTAACAGTTCAAATGTTTGGAATATTCCGATGACATAGGTCAGGATATTTTAAATATATAATAGGGATGCAATGTACGGGTGTTCTAGTGGATCGCAATTGGGGGACGTCTATAAAAGCCGCGCTTCAGAACCCAGGAATTTCTAGTTCAGTCCTCATCCCTGCCCGTTTCGATCAATAGATGAGCTACATATGGAGATCCGCATTGCAAACATATGACCGCCCGCCAGCGCCACTGACTATGCACAGAGAAAATATTTAATTTTTAAAAAGGAGCTTTGGTAGCTCTGGGTGCGAGGCATCAAGAGTTTGCACAAGCGTAATTTCCCACTAATAAAAAAATATAGATATATATTTTTTAAAAATAAAATCTACATCTTACGCGCCTGTAAATGCATGGGGGTGGTGGTTAGTGTGACCCGACAATTCCTGAGTAAATGCGGAACAATTGTGTGAGAGAAATTTTTATTTTTGTACGTTTATCTTTGGAACAGGCAACTACTTACTGTACACTTCAGTCGTCAGTAGTTTACATATGCATCCATTCCCTACCAATAGGTTTGTCTGTCAGTGAGTAGAGCGATAATACTAGTATCACACAGTACGCAACTTCTTTCTCCTTTTTTTTTTTTTTTTTTTTTTTTTGCATGTGACATGCATAGTGCTTTTCAGAAGCCCATGTCTGGAAGCACTCCAAAGCTCGCCATTCTGTCAAGGTAGTTCATGACGTCTTGGTAGGTGGGAAGCGAACGCATCAATCTTGGCGTGCAGCAGAAGGTTCACACCCGGATGTACTAATAGCCTGCATCATGTGTGAATATAACAATAGATCCTTCCACGTGGCTTTCTATTCTTGTAGGGGAAGCGCTTCGTCGAAATTCCATTGGTCTCTGGACAACTGGAAGAAGGACAATTCGTCCCGATTCGCAGAATGAAGAATGGGGCGAAAGTCCCCGTTTGTCGAACTGCCGAAAAGAGTTGATTAGGGTTGGGTGTGTAGATTGCCGGTGACAGTGGGGGTTAACAGTGAGACCTTCTTTTCAAAATAGAGAGGATGACAAATGCAGCTCTCAGAATTGGCAAGGGTCCGATAGTAAATCGTACCCGGGTTATTAAAAATGATAAAAGTTGGGTTCTTCGTGAGTATGTTCACTCGCAACTCTAGCATTATGGAATTTGGGAAGACCGAGCGAAGGGCTGACCTCCTGATGCCGTGGTCATATGTGCACTTGTAACGTACGCATATGAATAAATAACGGTCGCACTCTCGCAGCGGCTCTGTGACAGAGTTAGAACCAGTTGAAATCCGATTGCAGCCTTGGTATGCTACCTGGGCGCGTATCGGTGCGATTGCTGCATGCCACGTGACCAGGAAAGGCAGAAACGACGGAAGCCAACCCTAAAAAAGTATTGTATTAATTATTCATATTACCTACTTGTTGCTTAAAGGGAAGATGGGGCACTTCTACATTTGAGAAAAAACGCATGAATTGCGTTCATTTGGCTTTTACAATAACAGATATCAAAATTATATTTCAATGCGACGCGCCGGAGAGCCACAAGAGCAATTTCAAAATAGGGCTGAAGCCCCGCCCCCCTAGCCTTGGGCAGCCAAAAGAGCCGTCGATGACGTCACGGACAGCGACTGTCTTTCGCGTTTTTCTCGCGTTTACCAATACTTACGCAGCGAATGGTTTGGGTATTCGGGTTCACGGGGTAAAAATACACTAGAATTCACTTCTAACTCATTTTTTCCAAGAAGCTCCGTAGCTTCCCTTTAATACATGGTTCACTGCGACAGCAATCGCTTTGGTGGCCGAAGCATGCGAAACTAATCGTCGCGATAAGCGTCAATGTGCCGAATCCTCCGCACAATCACCGGACAAAAGCTCACCAATTGAGGAGATTAGCTGCACAAAGGCTTAATGGAAGGAACGTTGTATTCCATCACTGATTTTGATATGAGGATCGAATTTTTGTTTCTGGGGACCGAGAAGTTCAGTTAGAAATGTCTAAAACTTCCACGTTCGTTCTGTAAATAGAAGAAAACAAAAACTACAATTTAGAGTAATTACACATACTACACCGACTTCACCTAATAATAATTATAATACTAAAATTCAATCAGGTGCTTTTCTCCTATGCGAGGGACATCACCTTCGCGGGACTAGGGACACGAATAAGAAAAATACAGCAACTCGTACAATACGGAAAAACGGTGGCTGAAGAACATTTCTTTCCGCTCCAGAGGTGCGACCTTCTAAAATCAAACGGGTGACAGGTTGTCAATGGTCAACCAACCAGTTCGGTCTTTGATCTTGTAGCATGTGTGACCTTTTAAACGTCTTTTTTTTAATTATAGAAATCATCTTTATATCTAGATATATAAAACGAACAATAAATGAATTGTTTTGGGGATTTTATAAAGTCTACAAAATACACTCTTATCTACGTCCTGGATATTGGCCTGGGTACAAGCGGTACTCCTCAATGTCCCGCCTAAGACACGGGATATAAGCAGCCCTGTGAAGAAAACTATCCGTGACGCCTCTGGAAGCGGCCCAAAAAGTTCGAAGTACCACCTGTAAACGGCCCTAACCCGCCCGAAGGTCTTTATGCGGCTCACTTGACAGCCGCCGAAGCGCGAAAACGCGAATGAAGCACAAAAGCCCGTAAAAGCCGCGTGTCTCCGCGTCTCCCCCTCACCGCTGTCTGCGGCGGGGCGCACGGCGCACACTTGAGAAAGAGAAAGGGTTCGAGCCCCATTCCCTCTCTCAAATCCCTTTCTCTCTCTCTCTCTCTCTGAAAAGTTGAAAACAAAAACAAGAAATTTTTTGCGAGTCCTACCGCGCATGCTCAGCCCGCGCAAAAGGCGTAGCTTGGCCGGTAGTCGCGCGAAATTGCATTGTCGTCGTCGCGTTCTCTTTTTCGCGCAAGCCGCACTGTTGAAAAAGGAAAGTTGGTTTGAAATCTACGGCGGTGATGTATTCATCGCAAGACATCAAAGGTGTGTTGCGAGGTCAATGCCACGCAAGCAACTGCGAGTGCGATGGTTACAGCATGGCCCTCGACAACTGCAGCCAACCTGCGGCTCCTCACCAAGCGACGTGGTGCGTTTACTGCGGCCACAGCCCTGTACAGCACGCACGGATTAGTAAGTGCCGCTTTTATTTCATGTTTTTGTGCGTGTGTGTGTGTGTGTCAGTCGAGGGGCACGCGTGTTCGGAACGCCGTTGAGTACCCGACCGCTTCGGTATGCACTTGTCCGTGGTAATAACGTTGCGTTGTTCCGTGGGACGCTACCGGGACGTATGCCGTTATTGCACTTTAGTTTTAGTTTCACGTAGGGGGAGGCACTCACTTGATCGAATGTTGATCGAATGACGTCTTAGCGAACGCCTACGTTTCACCGAATGACACTTTAGAGAACAGTCGGACGCCGCGAAGTGGCGTTTTCGGGTGAGCCAAATGGGTTCACATTTTTGTAATGAGCCGCAGCAGACTGTCGCCGCGAAGCGGCGTAAAGCGCAGCGCGGCGGATGGGTTAACGCGCGCCCCCGTTATTCGCTAAAACGTCGATTCGCTCCGATGTCGCTGTCCGCTAAAATGTCATTCGCTCATGTGATATGGACCCCCGCGCCTGGTAGAGCAACATAGGGGGGGGGGGGGGGGAGAGGTGAGGGGGGGGGGGGGGGGGGAGAGGTGAGGGGGGGGGGGGGGGGGGGTTGAGGATGGTGATGGCGGTGGCGGCGGCGGCCCAAAGAATTGCTACCCGTTTTTACGCGTATTTTTATGTTTGACTGTCTTGTCGGCATCGAGTGCTGCATAAAATGACATTACAACAAAAAAACATAGCCACCCAGCACATACAGGTACTATGTGCTTGTTGCACCCCCCTCCCCCCCCCCCAAAAAAAAAAAAAAAAAAAAAAAGTTAAGTTATTTAGAAGTCCTCACGTCTTGTTTTTCTCTTTCTGGGTTGCATAATTTTTTTCTTCTGAGGGGGCGGTATTGTGATGATTTTACACTTGGCCGTCAATGTCAAGCTTGTTTCACAGCTTTTTAAACTAAAAGTGGAGAAAACATTCCACGAGTGACTTTGTATAACCCCAGACAATTTACAGCCATGTTTATTTCTACAGCTCTTTCTGCTAAAGGGAAGCAAAGATGGTGCTAGAGCACCGATTCATTTGTGCCTTTTAGATAATACTGTGGGCCTGGAAATTTAACCAAATGTTTAATGCCAGCTGCTGACCAGGAAGCTAATAGTGCCAGTAAAAACATTTGATGTCCTCGTGTGATGCCATATTCATACCAGTTCCATATATTGAAGTAATGAAGTGTCATTTTTGCTGCCATATAGATAAAAAGACCACGTGAGGACAGCATAATTGTAGACATTGACAGTATTTATGACTATACGACATCAACAATGACATTTCTGGCTTCATGCAGCTTGATTATTCGCTCTGTTTGCACGTATATTTGAAGGCGAGCCATGCGATTTGTCTGACAACATGCAAGGGTCTACTTCGCAAGGTGCCAGCATCAGTACCCCTGAGGTCATGAACAACAGCACCTGCACTGCTAGTGAAATTCTGCTTGGTGAGTACCAACATGCATATGTTGTGGTTAACACGGTTGTTTTGCAATAATTGAATCAACTTCCTGTTCACGTGGTTAAAAAGTCATTAAGGCAACAACTGTCGCCTTGATGACACGGGCAGGATTCCCTTGATTGTACTGTTAACTTCAGCTGTTGAACAACGAAATCATGTATGTACATAAATTCATAAACAGCATTGGCACAGTGCACACATTAGTTAAGCATAAAAAATGATTAACACTGCTAGGTATAGCAATTGGAACATTGGTAAGCTGGTTGGTGAGCGAGATATTTGTGCAAACAAATCAAAAGACATTTGTTGTCATTGGCTATTATTTATGTAGTTTAAAAGGTTCCACTTGATTTGTATAAAGCAGCTGTGAATTTTTTCTGCAAATTCCTTGGTTTTTGGATGCTTTCACCATCTTAGCACTGGGAACTAGCTAGACAGGCCAAGGGCACAGACAGCTTAAGTTAATTTTTTTGGAACTGCACTACAATACCATTGTACAGGCGTACCAGTGAAACCTAAATAGGTGTCCGGGGAAAGTGTTGTACAATGTTATATATGTATAATGTGTAGCGTTTTTTCTGAAAAAGAAAACACCTTTTCAGAGCGACGTCTCCGCTGAGGACACAGCATCTCCTGGCCCAAGGATCTTCTGGGGCATATCGACAAAAATCGTCTCTTGTGGAGGGCCTGGCGAAATCATCAAGCTAAATGACGCTACTTTGGAGAAGGCTCTACTCCTTTGCCTAACGGTGTATTATGTCAAGGACATAACATACCCCTCGGCATTTGCGCAAACGTTGGGGCTCGTGCAAAGTGCGATAAGCAATGGTGAAAAATTTCCCGCTGCTGGGCTAACAGCAAGCTCGTAAAGATTCTCGAGAACATGAAGGTTACGTAAATGTACATATGTTTACTGCGGCAAAGTCACTGCAGGTGTTATTTAACAGAGGAAGAATATCCCTGGCTTTAACGTAAAAAAGTACTCGTTCATTTTACAACGCAAGCGCATAAAAAAGAGTACCTTTTTTGCAAATGCATGATTAATGTAACAGCCTGATGACGTACAAATCAAAGTATGTTTGTGCCATTCTTTGCGGATCCCAGTGGTATATGATAACATGTTGCAATGTTGGTATTTATTGTACAGTAATGGGTACAAGTAGATGTGTTCGGATTGCTGAACGTTAGCGCAAGACGCAGATAGTGATGCTGTGATATTTTCCAGTAAGGAACTGAATACAGCAGCTCCTGATCTCTTTTTTTTTAGTTAATACTGTAATACAGTTTGTGTGACTTGCATAACTTACCTACACTTGGTCACATTTATTTCAGTAAAAAGAGGAATCAGTACTTTGTTTAACAGTAATAAATATTCTTAGGAATGCAGAATCTTGATCTCGCTGTATTCTTTGTTGAAAAGTGCTTGGGTACAGCTATTCCATGCTTCGTACAACGAAAAAAGGGCTTAGTGTGGTAGTAATGTGAGTTCTTAATGTGTACGTTCGTTTGAATTTCAATAAATGGATTAGTAATGTGAGTTCTTAATGTGTACGTTCGTTTGAATTTCAATAAATGGATTATACACCCTTCAACACACTGTGTGGGCTGTGCTAACAATTACTTAATACTTTATTGCTCTAAGCAACGTAAAAGCAAAAAAAAAAAAAAAAATGACGAAGAAGAGACATACATCACGAACTGGTGCTAACTTTCAACGGATTTAATCAAGCCTGTCAAACCCAGCGCGATAGTCTATTGTGTATGGGATGCTTTTATCACGAAAGGTTGGCGTGATAGACAAGACTTCACAGATGCGCGCTGGGTTTGACTGACTTTATTAAATCAGTTGAAAGTTAGTGCCAGTCCGTGTTGTGCGTGTCTCGACCTTACTTTTTTTTTCGCCCTTTTTAATTTTTTTAGATTTTAATGAACCAATTAGCCCAAACCAGAGCTTCAATTCAGCAAATACTTTATTGCGCTTGAAAGAAAAATTGAATATGATTGGCGTGCCGCTTAGAGGAAGAAATTTTGTCTTGAAATCAGCTGTTCTTTCTTTTTTGTGTAAGGGAAGCTAATACACTCTAAAAAAAGTTTGTGCGTCTACTTCCACGCACAACACCTGGGAGAGCCAATCACCACAACTTACGGAGGCTGCTCAGCGAGTGACAATGCCAAAACATATGTTTAGACCAAAAAAAACGCAGTCTGAGTTGTGACATTAAGCAATGCGAAACGTCACGCTTGCATTGCTTAATGTCACAACTCGAACTGCCTTCTTTGGTGTAAACATACGTTTCGGCATTGTCACTCGCTGAGCTGCCTCCGTAAGTTGATTGGCTCTCCCAGTGTTGTGCGGGAAAGTAGAAGCACGGGCTTTTTTTAGAGTATAATGCACAATTCCTGACACCTTTTAATGAAACTCATTGATGCTGTTAGCAGAAATTGAAAAATCACGTTCCCGATAAT
The DNA here is from genome assembly GCF_016920785.2 of Ixodes scapularis. Lineage (NCBI taxonomy): Eukaryota > Metazoa > Arthropoda > Arachnida > Ixodida > Ixodidae > Ixodes > Ixodes scapularis. The sequence goes on along the minus strand of NW_024609840.1, from coordinate 46,226 downwards.
CCTGCATGTGCCTAACGCTACAGGCGTTAGACACCGCATACTTAAGAGCGCTAGTTATTTGGCTCTATAGCATGTTACACTCGGGTATTTAATAAGCTCACATTTTGAAGGTTGGGAATATACCATATACGTTTCTGGAGCAGCAACAAAGGTATACGACGAAAACGTCCTTGTGTCGCTCGCCAAGGGAAGGGCGCCCGTGCACAACCAATTATATATCTACAGTTATCCGAATAGCCCGCAGAAAAAGGTGGTTTGTGCGTTGGGTTACGTTCCGATTCCGCGGTTGTTTCTTCTAGCGTGCCAGAAAACGGTTTATATTTTGCAAGACTATGCTTTTGTCACTCTTTCAATGTCTGGTTACTCTTATAATGCTTTTTCGCAACACCACTCGTGCAAGATTTCTCCCATTGATAAGCACTTATCAAACCAATGTATACAATTCCCCCATCGGTCGACGAGTTTAGCAAGCAATTCTTGTGTATATAAGCATACGACAACGCGAGCATTGTATGTGTGCGGTTGTGGCGTAGTGGCCATGGTGTCTGATTTTCACTTCGCGGGCGCGGGTTCGATTCCCCTCATGTGACGTATGTTGTGTTGCTGAAACTTGTGTTCCAGATCCAGAAACAACTAGTCGGAGTATCATGCCGGCATGTCTATGCGGAGAATGGCGCAAAAATGGCGTTGTAGCACAATTTTGCCGCAGTTTAAATTTTAGGCCGCATAATCGTAGGCCGCTTATAGCCAGGAAAATTTTGATCTCAAATACCGCATGAAATTGTCACGCACGACAAAGGGCCTGGTAAATTCAGGCCGCATACCTGATCCGCGTGAGAACGGGCCGCTTAAATCTGGGCCTCATAACAACGGGCCGCATAAGTTGAGACACCTAAACCAACTGCTTGTAAGCGGCGAAATTTTGACCCGCTTTCCTGCTTATATGCGTGCATTTTAGCCAGGATCTAACTAAGAGTGTATACGAGCACAATTTTAATTTCATTTTGGGGACCTCACAGAGGCAACGTCAGTGGGACAAGCTCAGCGGCATACCAAAATAGCCGTGCAGCAAAAATCCCGGTACTGAAAAGTCCGGTGCCGAAGCGACCAAATACCGAAATGATCGCGTACCGATATCTCCGCACCGAAATGTCCGGTTCCCCATTTCATCGAACGCATTTTTTACCGCCGTAACTATCAGTAATCCTACAATTCAACAAAGAAATGTCTTCTAAATTCTTTGCTAGGTTCATTCTATACCCGTTGGATATTCAGACTCGTTGGACATTCAGGCTCGTTGGACATTCCGTCTGGGTTGGATCTTTCGTCTCGATGGACATTCAGGCACGTTGGACATTCCGTCTCGGTTGGATCTTTTGTCTCGTTGGACATTCAGACTCGATGGACATTTCGTCTCAATTGGATCTTTCGTTTTGTTGTACATGCCGTCTCGCCTGTCACGTGACCGATTGGACATTCAGGCTCGTTGGACATTCAGTCTCGTTGGACATTCAGGCCATAAGCGGCCTAAGACGAACTTGATACTTTTTGGGGGCCAGGAGTCGTAGGGTCCGAGACGGGGGTCACATTGTTGCTTTTCGTAGTACACAACTTTGAGGCAATGCCTTGTCTCCATGTAAACGTTATATAAAAAAAAGCGTTCCCCACTTTTTGATGTGTTCGCATTCTTCAAAACTGTAGATTCGTCTGCCTCTTTCCCATTTTTCTTAGAAAGTAAGCTGCTCTTCTGGGGCTGAACGAGAACACTTGGTTTTACAAATATACGAACACGCAAAAAGCGCGCGAGCGCTGAGCAAAGTGCGGACGTGAGTTTTAAATATAAGCACCGCAGTGCGAAAAGTAATAAAATATTTCGTAAATGAGCTTTTCTTTGCATTTGTCGATTTTGCAGTGAGCATTTCATTGGTGAGCTTTTCTCCGCCGCCCGTTCTCCGGTGAGATTTTTGTCCGCCGCTCAATAGTAACAGCCGACCAAGGGCTCATCGCAGCCAAGACAGTGCAATCGACGAACACCATAATAAAAGGCTTGCGGGTTCTAGTCTAATACATTTGCCTCTATTTCATAAAATACTGAATCAAGAGTGTGTTATAATAATAATAATAATAATAATTGTTTATTGCTATCAGCATAGAAAAGTTTGGTATTGCGGATGCATCAAAGCCAACACGTGGCTTGTGCGACGCCATCCTCCAATAAAAAAAAAACGATATGTAGCATGGGTAGTTACTCAAAATACAATAATATAAAACAGACAAAAAAATGTAAACATAATTCCATGAAGTTAGTCACTCTAGTTATAACTTGAAGATTTTACGCGAAAAGATATTATGTACAGACTAAAAGGTTGGTTCAAGTTGTTGAAGTGTTGGTTCAAGTCAAAGAAAGAATCTTCAGCGCGACTTTCACAACTTCCAAATTGCAACGTGTCACGCCTACTTCCAAAATGCTTGTTCTGTTTCTAGCTTCACTGAATTCTTTTAGCAATGTTTGTTTTATTTGGGTAGAAATCTGCCTCCACAAACTGACATGCAAAGCGAATGTCGACGAACTCACGTATGTCTCTTCCACATTTAAAATAAGTAGAATATTTGAAATCGCCAGATCAAATCACCTATCCTATTTCGAACCGAAAGAAGTGGTAAGACAGTATCTACTTTTTGACCCTTCGGTATATTTTGTCTGCCTGCATTTGCTAACTTCAGTCCTAATGCAAGGACCGCTTGAAGCGTGAAATCTTTCACTCCCATTTTCTTGACCCAAAATGCCAACAAAGAATGGAACATCCTCCCAATAACGCGCTTTGGCGATTGAAAACTAATGACTCTCACCCACCCGCTAGATATCTCCGCCGCCAAACAAAAAAGAGAAAAAAAAAAAGCACAAGTAGAAACTTTTTACTTGCATTTGTGCGACCCCAAAACTCCAACAAAGAACGGAACATCCTCCCAAGGACGCGCTCGGGCGATGTACAACCTATTACTCATTATCGCGATAACCCGCAAAATATCTTCGCCCCCAAACAAGAAAGAAAAAAAAAAAAAGAAAAAAAAAATCTGTTTCGAGAGGCACTCTTCCTCAAAATCCCGACTGTCAACCCAACGACCTTGAAGGTGCAAGTAGTCCGGGGCAAGTTTCGCGGACTCACTCATAGATGGCGCCACCTGACAGCTGAATTTTTTTTACGTTTTGATAGGCTACAAACTTAGTTAAAATTTATTACAACGATAATCTCTGGAAAAAAGATCTTGTAAGAGATATATTCAAAAAGTCCTGGTCTTGAATATTGTGGAGCCTAAATTTGTATTTAGATCCCGGTTTATTTTTAAATGTTTATGAAGCACGGAACGAGAAAAAAAGGCCTTTTCAGTCATCTTTAAGTTCCTGTAAAACATTTTAAGCGTATAAATCGAAAAATGTAGCACCACAATATTACTCAGTTTTTTATTATCTTTCTAATAAAACCAATCCCAAGTCAATCCGTTCGGTGGTTCCTGAGAAAAAATACTAAAAAGTTGCCATTGGAATTGCATAGGGCTCGGGAGGTGCGATATCCTCTTAAGCATTTGTGTCCTCAAACATCGCCCGGATTTCTTATTTGGCGCATTTCATGCGTGTGCTCAAGTTCAAGGTATTACTGGCGCGTACCGTGTGCCTGTCAGAAGCGCGCCTCGAGGCCGTCGTGTTTCCTCCTTTCCCTCACTCACCCCCTCCTCCCCTATCGCTTGTGTCAGCCGCGAGACGGCGTCACGCACGTTGGAGCAGCGGAGTGAATATAGATTTCGGAGTGAATATAGATTTCACATTTAAATATTCTAAGCTTAAATGGTAAAACAAAATGGCTAGGTGGCGTAAGCTACCGCCCGATCCAAAGGGCTCAGCCGTATTCATCCATCCACCCAGCGCTGCCAGATGGTGAAATCCGGCACCAGATTTGGAAAATCTGGTGAAATGGGGGGGCTACTGGTGTTGATGTACCCGAACGGCTACACCAGACAATATCTGGTGAAAACTGGTGAAAAATCTTGAGAAATGGCTTGTCACTTGCATTAATCAATTTTACACCGTTTTGTTAGCGTTTTGTTAGTGTATTTATGTAACCTATTTGTTTATGTTCCATATTCTTATGAATATCAGCGATGGATGTGCTTTATGTGTCAAGAGATAGTCCGTGCCAGTGTGACTGGACTTTGTGTGAAGTGTTATGTGACTAGATGTCATGCTTATCAGTTTTTTTCTTGAAGCTTGACTTCAAAACCTGTTATGAACTGAACTTTATCATGGTGTTGTATTTCGACTTCGTTCTTATGCGTTTCTTTTTCTTACTGCTGAGCAGAGAATGTATGCTTAATTTAGACTGCGAGTGTCTTGAAGTGCAATATTATGTGGTCTTTCTTACGTGTCGGTGGCCTTCATTAATTTGAATTTTCCGTCTAAGGACTACCCAGCACCAACATCTCATAAACATGGTATATTAAAAAGTAACAATGCTGATAATGCGCCACATGTCCGCTTTCTTCCTTTTTTATTGTGCTGCGATGCCTTATATTAGTGAACCTCCTGAAAGCTACCCTTTGCGAGTGCATGCGTAAAAAAGCTGAAGGAATTGGAAATACGTAATAGACGCGATATTTTAGTGCTGGTGAAATCTGGTGAAATTTCGGCCAGAATTTGGTGCCGAAGCATCTTTCCAATCTGGCAACGCTGCGTTGGGGATCGGCGTCGTTCGGCAGCGGCGTGTGTGGAGCTGCGTGTTGCGTTGGGTTCTTTCCGTCGGAAACTCGTGTTCACGCCTCGAAAAACATGTTGTTTTCTCTCCCCGACCGTTCTCCTTTGTGCTGCTTTTCGTGTTGGCCAAGAGTTACAATCTGATGCCCGTTCTGCGTTTCTACGTCCATTGAAAACATACTGCTCGAGCCAATAAAAATAAAACATTGCATTTTGAATTATGAACTATTGAACTCAAACCCATTCAGTAATTGAGGGATAAATAAAGCATTTTAAAATATTCCAACAGCCGATTCATACACTTCTGTCTTCTGTAACAAGTATTCAAAGAAAGCCAAAAAGGAATGCTCGAGGAATTCAGAACTACATTTGTTTTATACTTACTTTAATCAGTTCACTTACCGACGCATGTGTGCGTAGTTCAAAGAACCATTGCGTCATGCGCACTGCTTAAACTTCGTGATCTTGGTGCGCGAAAACTCCGAAAATGACCTGCCATGTAGTTTTTCTCAACAAGTATTAGCTAGCGCAGGGGCTGCATGCTCTCACTTTTTAACTTCAAATTCGATTACTTGACGGCGCCCGAAGATAGCGGCACGCTTCGACTTCGTTCCGTTCTGGCTTATTTTTGCGCTTGTAAAAACGCAGAGCTTACACAAGAGCCTTGCTCAGAACTAAACGGAAAGAACCCGGCTCGAAAGGATGCTGTGCTAAATTACCCAAGCTTCTATACTTCGTTTAAATTTATCTGCCAGCGAAGCCAAAGCTAGAAGTGCGAGACCAGCGCTTTGCGCGTTTCTCCCCAGCTAGCGCGCTCGAGCAGAGCCTGAACGCAAGGAGCTTCCGTGCTCGCACATAAGGTGAAACAAAGTATAGGCAAGTATAGGTGCATGCGGGGACTGTAGGTACGCGCGCAGTACGTGCTGGCGTCAGCAGCATTAATTTTTTAAAGAAAAGTTCTAGATGAAATAGAATTTTGCACGCTCATTCGTTGGTACCTTTTTTATTTTCTATTTACTTCGAATCTTTCTTACACGCAAGGCGAGCGCGTGCAGATCGTGTAGCTATACTCTGTTTCATACTTAGCGTGCAACGCTGTCAAAGCTACTGGCGCGAGCGCGGGGCTTCATTTATGGTTTTGTTTGCACGAGAACGCGTGCAAATGATCAACGAGATCAAGCCCCACGCTCGCGCCAGTAGCTTTCACAGCGTTGCACGCTAAGTATGAAACAGAGTATACACTCGCCGTATGCCCGAAGGAGCTAAAACTCGTGTTTTAAACATTTTGGTTTGGCTTGCAAGCGCTTCTAAATGCGTTGCGTCTTAAAGGGGGCCCTGCAATGTCTTTTTTACTAATTTTTAATTTGCACCGAACCTTAGCGCACTGAACGTAGTAACTTAGTAAAACTTTTATTTTCTCGTAATTCCCTTTATTTTAAAAGTTATAGGCAAATTAAAATTACAAAAACAAGCAAAAAAATAACCTCCCTCATGACGTCCTTGGTTGCTTGAGAGTTGCCGTGAACTAGAGGAGAAGTAGTGAGCTCATCGAGCGCTCACGGCTGCCGCACTCCCTGTTGACGGCGCGAGAGGGCGCCATTAAAGCGTGTTCTGGATAAGCTCTATGCAGTGGGCAGCCAGAGCGACTCTCATTGCATTTGCGGCGCGATTAAATACTAATTCGGCATGACACTTCATTGGCCACAAACGACAGCAAACACGGGGTAAACATCAGTTCAGAACGGGAGCTACTTTCCGCTGCCATATATACCGTGAAACGGCCAAACCGCAAGACCAAGCTTCTTGCCGAAGGCCTTCGGAACGGTCGGAGCCGGTCGGATCCTCCTGCCCATATGACCGTAGCGCCGCCGCGTACATCCGGGACCTTTCCGTGTTGGCGCCTGATCCCACTACTCCTTTCTAGTATGCACCGCCTTTTCCACCGCTTGGTGGCAGGTATGTCGACGGGTCATTTCTTGTTTCCGTACTTTATGAACTGCATCCGTTTCTTTTTTTTTATCTTAAATACTGAAAAAAAAACTGCTTTAATAAATAATTGAAACGGTTCGCGCCACTTATATTTTGTATTTCGACTAAAAAGAAGCTTTTAGCGGCTCTGACCAGTAGTAAGCCCAGGACCAAAGACGTCACATTTTGCGCCCTTTCGGTACCGCGGGTCGCCCTCATCGGTGGAGGGGGTTTCCGCGTCGTCCGGTAAAAATATGACGCACTGATATTTAGTTACTCTCTCCGTGCCCGCTGGCTTGCCCGAACCCCAAGAGACGTGGAAACCGCAAAAAATGTAGATGCTTAAATATGATTGCAGGGCCCCTTTAAAGGGACCATGAAATGATTTTAAAATCGAATTTCATCCACCGCACATCGTAAAAGGTGTGAAAAGAAACACAAAAACACAACAATAGGGAGCCAAAAAAAATTATTTGCTATAGAACTTTTAAAAGAAAACTGGACTCTTTTGCGCCTTCTTTCCTTTGCCTTTTCACTACGATGCATCCGCGGAAACGGAGCGCGTCAGCCGAATCCACGTCGCCTATTGGGTAAGAGCCGACCTCACCAGCACCGCGATCGTAAACAATAAATAGCCGGCGAATGTTTCCTAAAAGTTTTGTTAAATAATATTCAGATCCACATTTTGTAGCATAATTAGAGATGTGTGTCGAAAATTGCCAAATTTGATAATGCTGGGAGCCAAGCGCCATCTATCGTGTGCTAAACGAAGCAACTACTGCGCGTGTGCAGTAGGGCAGGGCCGACTTCAGTTACTTGGGTGGCTACGACCGACGAACGTTTATTTCCTTTGATTTCCTTCCTCCCAAAACTCTGACTGACTGAACGTTTATTTTTCTACGTGTACTTCTCGCGTGTGCCGACTTCAAGCAGCAAGAAAAAAAGAACCTAAAACAGACCACAACGAACAAGAACGCTGGATCTACGAACACCCGAGAAAATCCAGACTCCGACGAAGCGAGCTGCTCAGAATATAGGCCTAGCAGGCACTCCGACTCGGCGCAGCGTTGCTTCGTCGAAAGACCGTCTGCCTACGACCGGCTGGCGTGCTGAATGGAATATGCCCGCGCGACCCTTGTGGACCCTTCCCGTATTATAGTTTGATCACTGACCTCAATTCTTGATTAAGAGGTGAGGTCAATCTCTTCCCCTTGTTTTCCGAGGCAGTGTTGACGAACACTCGTCGAAATGGGACTCTCGTCGATTCTACCTTTTTGTTTTGTGTGATATAGAGCTGAAATAAACGCCGCATGGATTCCCTTCGTAACACGGTATGTACACTTTGCTATTGGTATGCCATTTTTATTCTGACAGACTGCACGTCACTGTCGAGCTATAACTGTTCGTGGGAGGTATACGTGCAATGCCGGTCCAACCTTCTTTGCCGAGTGTCGCGTCAGTATCGAGTTGCAATCGTAAAATATCGGTCCCGAAGCGCTTACCAACAGCGCGAATACAGCACTTCTATCAAACGCGCGTCCGCTCCGAGTGTGAACAGGTATTTACGTGGCTCTTGCTGACACTCGTAGTTCAAGAGTATCTTTTTTAACGTCGGCTCGCTCCTGCATCTCCGAGGCCGCGAGAAACGCCGCGGCAATTTGTTTCCATCTACGTCGCTTTGCAAACGACTGACAGGGGCCGCCGTTTACCAACAATGACAGTTGGGTTGATTTCTGGAGTCTTCACCGGAAGACTCGCTGTACTTTCCAACAGGCATACCGGCGTATGGGACTAGTCCCATGCTGTCGCTGTAGCGCAACATATCTCATTGAATTTCGCTCAACTGCGATGCGACGATGAGAGGCGCCGATTCAGAAAATACGTCGGTGACAACAGCGCAGTAAAACCTACCGGCGCACCCCAACTCGTCGCCGTTAACGCTCCCATTCTCCTACTGCCGAGAGAACTTCCGGTTCCGGAAACAGCGTACGTCACGGCTTGTTTTGCGGTCAGTTGGAGAGAAAGAAAAAGTCAATATTTCATTAATTTTTTGTGTAGAAGTTAATAAACCGAGACGAAAACAGATGCCTGTTCGGCATTCAGTGAACATTGACGGTTTAATGTATAAGTTATCTGGAAAAAGTAAAAAGGTCATTTCATGGTCCTTTTAAGCCTGGTTCACATGCAGCGGTTTTGGCCCTAGAGCGGCGCGATTTCTGCCGTCGCGGCGCTCTGGCCAGCACCAGCGGTTGAGCGGCACGAGCGCCGCGACGGCAGAAATAGCGCCGTACGTTTACACTTGCGGATCCGCTAGCGGATCCGCCCAGCTTTTGCCGCTGGGGCGAAACGCTGGGCGGAAAACGCGGCGGCGAGCCGTTTTGGTCCAGGACCTATTTCTGCCGCCGAACGAGGCGTTTCGCTGACCGGAAGTGACATTCTTGCGCGGCGCGACGGTGCCTACGTCACGAGTACGCGTTCTTCCGGGAGCAGCAACGCCCGGGAGAGAGAGAGCCGAGGCGGGAACTCTCGCGCCTTCTCGTCATATTTGACGAGACGTTACGGGAACCGCTGTCGCAGCCGGCGCTGCCGCCACTGCACGAAGGAAATAGATGTAAACACAACCAGCTCGTCGCCGCCGCCGCCGGGAGCGGATCCGCTGCCGCGGCAGCGGAACGGCGGCAACGTTGGTGGCGCCCCCACGATCGGGCGCGGCGGTGGCGGGCGACTTTTTCGATGGCGCCCGCTATTGTTCTCCCCTCCGTCTGCCAGGCACAGAGTATACAGGCGGCTTTGACCGTATAAAGGATGCGAATTTTCACGCGTTTTCATCACCGTACAAAAAGTGATTAGTGTTAGCAATCCTGAAAGCTCGCAATGTCTATCTGGGTGGTTCTCAACCATCGATGTTTCGCGGACCCCTCGTGGATCGGCGGAGGTGATGGAGGACCCCGTTCATGGCGAGGAGAGGGGAAAGATATAGCTTAAATATAATTATGATTTAATAAATAGATATCACTAAGGGCTATTGTAAAGCAGACCTCTGTTATTGACATACACAAAAAAAAAAATTGCCCGAGATCTGAAATATTTCTTCTAGACCTGAAAAAAATAAAATTTTTATTGCCGGATTGACTAACTCCGCGGACCCCTAGAATGCCTTCGCGGACCCTCATTTGAGAAGCACTAATCTATCTGATCACGAAATCATATTTCTACGATGCTATCGCTGCTAAGATTACATTGTCTTTTATAATCGTAGAAAAGGCGTGTGGTGATATTTGTACTATTACAATGTCGTGTATTAAAGTCGTGATCGTCCAAGACGGCGGACTGCATCTTTTTATTTTCTTTTTTTCACCCACTGTACCCTGCAAGCCTATCAAGAAAAAATAATAATAAAGCTTTAGGCTATCGAAAACTGTCTGTCTATTCGCGACTCCAGCAAAACGGACGCCGCCAAGCGGGAAAACCGGGAACCAGCCGGTCCAGGTCGCTCCGCGCCCCTCCGCGTCTCTGGTGGCTTTCGCGGAGGCGTGTTGTCGGCGCGGTGGCGAACAATGTAATTTGACGAAGGTCCGAATATTTCTTAAGTTTGCCTGAGTGATCATTAGTGTGGTGAAGCCTCAATAGATTGTTTTCTTCTATTACGTGTTTGAAAGCCCGTTTATTCCACAGCACACGGTCGCGTGGTTTCGATTTCTTGGGCGGGGAGGAATCACGGAAAAGCTTTTTGATTTCTTGTCTGTCTCGAATCACATTCAAAGTGACGACTGCTTGGTAACTGATACTGGAGGGAACATCAATGTTGCTGTCAAGTGAATGGGAAGGTTCGATAGCTGCTTTTCTTGAGTTTGGTTATGTTCGGTTAGCTTCAAGTTTGAGCCACCCACGCCGGTCGGTGCGTTGGCTATTCATCTTGGCTGCTTTTCGCCGAAAAAGCCTCTGGACCACACTGAAGGAGTTGGGATGATTTCGCAGTTACTTAATTCAGGAAAACTTGCTCGCTGCAAATGATGAATGAGGGAAATTGTCTGTTTTCAAAAGGTGGGAGACAAGTCTCGCAACGTTATATGCTATCAGGGCATTTTGACCTATCGCGCCTCCAATATTTATATTACGAGGACGTCGAAGCCAGCAGCTATATAATTCTACATTGGTCAGGTTGACCGGCCACAAAAAATACAAATTTTCTCCGTTCAGGATTCGAAGCAAAGTTCAATGCAGAGAGGTTCTGCGTGGATCTTCAATGAAGACTCTCTTCAGTTTGTCTCCGTGCAGCCGGCTATAGAACCATTTGGCTAAATTTAAGTAGTATGTCTCCGACTGTCAAATATACTTTTATTCAGCAGCTCACCTGATAGCTAGTCAACTAAGCTCATAATTCAACCCGAAGGATATACTAATATCGCTTTAGTGGGACCCCCATAGTACGTAATATAATACATAACCCGCTCGTCAAAATGACATCTCGATCGCTACTAAAACCTGAACTGAAATACGAGTATCAGCTGCTTAGTGGGGCGCCCGCGGGTTAACATGGTCCTTGGCTCAAGAAGCGGTTGCTTAATTTTCGTAATTTTCCTGCAGCCTGTGTTGTTGGCCGAGCAGACGACTGGAGCTGTTTCGTAAACGCGGATACGCACAAAAGCTCGATTCCGCGGACAGATAAGTCGCATGGTCGAGGCATGCGAGTTAGCTGAAAAGTTACTCTCTGTGGAACAATTCTATAGTCATCGCCGCTTTTCTTAGATGATCAAAACTGATTAGTATATTACCGTCTCTCCGGAGGCCATAGTTTCGGTTTTCAACGAAACCTCCGAAACGAAAGTTTGACACGAAAAGAACAAAAAAAAAAACATCGGCAAAACAAAACTATGCTTTGCAAGTTTATCTGCACCGGCTACACTTAACCGTCTCAGTTCAAATACCTATAAAATTGGGCATTAAACAAAAGAAAAGTTGCTAAATTGAACGCGCCACCTGTTCAGGCTGCCCGGCCGAGCCGCCGCGACCTGGACTCAGCCGCCATGTTTGTTTGGTGGTGGCGCCCCCTATAGGTCGCTGGAGTCGCGAATACTCTGTAACGCAGTGCGTCCCCTTTTTAGGGGGGCCGCTGAAACAGCTGACGGCGGCATATAGAAGCGGTCGCCGTGCTGACGACCCGCTGCGCTTGTTGTAGTGGTTGCAGGTGTGTGTACGCGCTGCGCAGAGCGGTCGCTCCGGTCGCGACGGACGCAGTCGTAGGTACGCGCTCGTTGCACATGTCTGAACCAGCCTTCCCCCCGTCCTCCCGAGGCGAAAGTCAACGTGGCGACATCGTTTGACATCACGTACCAGAGGTTCGCTGCGATGTCAAACGTTGGTTTGGTTACGACTTGCCCCAACCGCAAATCGAAGAACGCCCGAAAAGGTCTGCGTTTCGTCGTCCTCGGAACCCGAACATGACTCCGAAGCGCTGCTATCGTCCACATCACACGTCGGAGTGGCGTCATAGGAAATCATCCCCAAGTCGGCTGTTCGCCGAAGAATTTCTACCTCTCACGGCGTCAGGTCCTCGACCGTAAAGAACTCCGCCATGATTGAAGCTGGAATGACAAAGAGGTTCGGCCGATGCGGCTACCTCGGGATCACTACGCTGACTGCGCGACGGAACGTCGTCGAACGCCATTGGCCCGAGATCCTTTTGATAAGCGTGCGAGGACCGATGAGAGTGGTTTCGTTTTCGGAAGGATCCGAGGTTTGGCGGCCTTCAATTACATTTTAATTAAAGAAATAATCACCGTATGACTATACTTTTTGGTTTTTAGGGATACTTAGGGCGGTCTAAATTCAGCTGTCATCATCAAAAAAACGTGGTGGATGCATGCGGAGTCTAGGGGTGTCGCGAACTTTTGTCGAACCAGATTTTTAGGTCGAACTTTCGGGGTTCGACTGAGTCGAACCGGTTCGACGAACCTTCGAACTTTTAACCAGATTCGACCGGTTCGACTTTGTGGACAGTGTGGCCAGACTGCAATCAAACATTGCCTAGTTAAAAAAATATTTTACAAGTTTTTAATTTTTATTTTAATAAAGTAAGAAACAAAATATGCTAAGTTTAAAGTATTAAATATTTTTTTTTGTTAAAATGCTTTGTCAGTGATGCTTTTACAAACCAAGATTGCTGCCTGCGAATCGCCTTGTTTTGGTTTCGCTTTTTCAGAGCCGGCCAGCGACAACATTGGGTTCATTTCTTTTTTTAATGCTGATCAATATATAATACTAAATATCTAAGGCCTTAATTATTACATTCGTTTTTCAATGTGTGCGTCTGGTGGTGTGGTCGGTATATGCTGCTAACAGTGGGTTACAGTGGCACTGACCGACAATACTGCACAATCTCGTGGTTTCGTCAGTTTCGGTTTGCGCACTCGTGGTTTCTCTTTTGTCCGCTTCCATGCAGCCAGCCAGCGACGATGTGGCTGTGATTGAGGACCTCTACGTGCTGTGAGTTGTTACTTTTATTTAGAGATATTTGCGTTAGACGCGTTAGCGTGACATTGTGACGCAACTTGATTACTTTTAGCTAATATGCTGTTCAACTTCGTGGGTGATTTTCATTCATTCATTCAAGCAATGGCATAAAGTTTCGTTTATACTTAAAGTGCTAAAATCGGCCCAGTGTAATACGGCTCAATTCAACTTCAGTGAAATCCACTACTTCCTCATTTCCATTGTAAAAGATGGGTAAATGCGTATTGGAGTATTCTGGCTGGGGTACTCTTCTTTCTGCTTGAGTTTGCAACTGCCTTTGATAGTTACCCAGCTTAAGTTTAGGTGAGTCATATTCAATCTTGTTGCTAAAGCAATGCTAGCCCCACAACAGTTGAAAATGACATTTTCAACTGTTGTGGCACGCACGCACAATGTCTCAGATCTTGCGTATTTATAAAATCATGTAAGGAACAAGATAAAAAGCAAAGGCGTATGCGAGGAAGCAGAGGGAAAGTTAGAGTGGAGAGGAGATCTCCTCTCCACTCTAACTTTCCCTCTGCTTCCTCGCATACGCCTTTGCTTTTTATCTTGTTCCTTACATGATTTTATAAATACGCAAGATCTGAGACATTGTGCGTGCGTGCCACAACAGTTGAAAATGTCATTTTCAACTGTTGTGGGGCTAGCATTGCTTTAGCAACAAGATTGAATATGACTCACCTAAACTTAAGCTGGGTAACTATCAAAGGCAGTTGCAAACTCAAGCAGAAAGAAGAGTACCCCAGCCAGAATACTCCAATACGCATTTACCCATCTTTTACAATGGAAATGAGGAAGTAGTGGATTTCACTGAAGTTGAATTGAGCCGTATTACACTGGGCCGATTTTAGCACTTTAAGTATAAACGAAACTTTATGCCATTGCTTGAATGAATGAATGAAAATCACCCACGAAGTTGAACAGCATATTAGCTAAAAGTAATCAAGTTGCGTCACAATGTCACGCTAACGCGTCTAACGCAAATATCTCTAAATAAAAGTAACAACTCACAGCACGTAGAGGTCCTCAATCACAGCCACATCGTCGCTGGCTAGCTGCATGGAAGCGGACAAAAGAGAAACCACGAGTGCGCAAACCGAAACTGACGAAACCACGAGATTGTGCAGTATTGTCGGTCAGTGCCACTGTAACCCACTGTTAGCAGCATATACCGACCACACCACCAGACGCACACATTGAAAAACGAATGTAATAATTAAGGCCTTAGATATTTAGTATTATATATTGATCAGCATTAAAAAAAGAAATGAACCCAATGTTGTCGCTGGCCGGCTCTGAAAAAGCGAAACCAAAACAAGGCGATTCGCAGGCAGCAATCTTGGTTTGTAAAAGCATCACTGACAAAGCATTTTAACAAAAAAAAAAAAATATTTAATACTTTAAACTTAGCATATTTTGTTTCTTACTTTATTAAAATAAAAATTAAAAACTTGTAAAATATTTTTTTAACTAGGCAATGTTTGATTGCAGTCTGGCCACACTGTCCACAAAGTCGAACCGGTCGAATCTGGTTAAAAGTTCGAAGGTTCGTCGAACCGGTTCGACTCAGTCGAACCCCGAAAGTTCGACCTAAAAATCTAGTTCGACAAAAGTTCGCGACACCCCTAGACTCCGCATGCATCCACCACGTTTTTTTGATGATGACAGCTGAATTTAGACCGCCCTAAGTATCCCTAAAAACCAAAAAGTATAGTCATACGGTGATTATTTCTTTAATTAAAATGTAATTGAAGGCCGCCAAACCTCGGATCCTTCCGAAAACGAAACCACTCTCATCGGTCCTCGCACGCTTATCAAAAGGATCTCGGGCCAATGGCGTTCGACGACGTTCCGTCGCGCAGTCAGCGCAGTGATCCCGAGGTAGCCGCATCGGCCGAACCTCTTTGTCATTCCAGCTTCAATCATGGCGGAGTTCTTTACGGTCGAGGACCTGACGCCGTGAGAGGTAGAAATTCTTCGGCGAACAGCCGACTTGGGGATGATTTCCTATGACGCCACTCCGACGTGTGATGTGGACGATAGCAGCGCTTCGGAGTCATGTTCGGGTTCCGAGGACGACGAAACGCAGACCTTTTCGGGCGTTCTTCGATTTGCGGTTGGGGCAAGTCGTAACCAAACCAACGTTTGACATCGCAGCGAACCTCTGGTACGTGATGTCAAACGATGTCGCCACGTTGACTTTCGCCTCGGGAGGACGGGGGGAAGGCTGGTTCAGACATGTGCAACGAGCGCGTACCTACGACTGCGTCCGTCGCGACCGGAGCGACCGCTCTGCGCAGCGCGTACACACACCTGCAACCACTACAACAAGCGCAGCGGGTCGTCAGCAC
This sequence comes from Ixodes scapularis, assembly GCF_016920785.2. NCBI lineage: Eukaryota > Metazoa > Arthropoda > Arachnida > Ixodida > Ixodidae > Ixodes > Ixodes scapularis. Next base: position 30,647 of record NW_024609840.1, on the reverse strand, counting down.
GGCGACCGCTTCTATATGCCGCCGTCAGCTGTTTCAGCGGCCCCCCTAAAAAGGGGACGCACTGCGTTACAGAGTATAGACAGACAGTTTTCGATAGCCTAAAGCTTTATTATTATTTTTTCTTGATAGGCTTGCAGGGTACAGTGGGTGAAAAAAAGAAAATAAAAAGATGCAGTCCGCCGTCTTGGACGATCACGACTTTAATACACGACATTGTAATAGTACAAATATCACCACACGCCTTTTCTACGATTATAAAAGACAATGTAATCTTAGCAGCGATAGCATCGTAGAAATATGATTTCGTGATCAGATAGATTAGTGCTTCTCAAATGAGGGTCCGCGAAGGCATTCTAGGGGTCCGCGGAGTTAGTCAATCCGGCAATAAAAATTTTATTTTTTTCAGGTCTAGAAGAAATATTTCAGATCTCGGGCAATTTTTTTTTTTGTGTATGTCAATAACAGAGGTCTGCTTTACAATAGCCCTTAGTGATATCTATTTATTAAATCATAATTATATTTAAGCTATATCTTTCCCCTCTCCTCGCCATGAACGGGGTCCTCCATCACCTCCGCCGATCCACGAGGGGTCCGCGAAACATCGATGGTTGAGAACCACCCAGATAGACATTGCGAGCTTTCAGGATTGCTAACACTAATCACTTTTTGTACGGTGATGAAAACGCGTGAAAATTCGCATCCTTTATACGGTCAAAGCCGCCTGTATACTCTGTGCCTGGCAGACGGAGGGGAGAACAATAGCGGGCGCCATCGAAAAAGTCGCCCGCCACCGCCGCGCCCGATCGTGGGGGCGCCACCAACGTTGCCGCCGTTCCGCTGCCGCGGCAGCGGATCCGCTCCCGGCGGCGGCGGCGACGAGCTGGTTGTGTTTACATCTATTTCCTTCGTGCAGTGGCGGCAGCGCCGGCTGCGACAGCGGTTCCCGTAACGTCTCGTCAAATATGACGAGAAGGCGCGAGAGTTCCCGCCTCGGCTCTCTCTCTCCCGGGCGTTGCTGCTCCCGGAAGAACGCGTACTCGTGACGTAGGCACCGTCGCGCCGCGCAAGAATGTCACTTCCGGTCAGCGAAACGCCTCGTTCGGCGGCAGAAATAGGTCCTGGACCAAAACGGCTCGCCGCCGCGTTTTCCGCCCAGCGTTTCGCCCCAGCGGCAAAAGCTGGGCGGATCCGCTAGCGGATCCGCAAGTGTAAACGTACGGCGCTATTTCTGCCGTCGCGGCGCTCGTGCCGCTCAACCGCTGGTGCTGGCCAGAGCGCCGCGACGGCAGAAATCGCGCCGCTCTAGGGCCAAAACACAAAACAGACACTGCCCAGGACCACTGTTATGTACGAGTGAGCCGCCAAGGGCCAAAGGATTTAAACCTGACCGCCATGGCAGGTACAGTCAAATGAATAATTTTATCAGTGTAACATTTTGATCTCCATGTAGATAATTTAGAGCTTGGAACCAGAACACCAATTGTAATAATTGGTTTGTCATTTTTTTATATCTTTAAGAGTTGAAGTATAAGTATAATCTTTTTAGCAATAAATGAAGGTTCATAAATTAATATTCTTAAACATGCCACCTTGTGTTCTGCAGGTGAGCTGGTTGCCCGTCTATCAGGCCCATAACCAGGGTTTTCTTTTTTTTTTGGGGGGGGGGGGGGGGAGGAGGAGGAGGAAGAGGGAAGGCCATCTTTGTCACGTGGGCCTGGCTGAGGGGGGGGGGGGGGGAAGAAGAGGTGCCAACAAAACTGGAAATTTCGACGGGGCCCGGATCTTTAGGGCCACCCTTTGGATACTTCCCTGCCGTCTATAACTGAGGCTAGAATTAACAAGGGAAATGTCACCACTATGCAGCACTCCCTTTTTTATTTAGTGTTGTACATTTTCGAACTCTCAGCATAGAGCTATAAATATGTTGAAATTTGCCTGGCCATTAAAAAAACCTAATTATAACCATGTTGACAGTGAATAACCATGGAACAATGAATAGTGGCACTCTTCAATGTAAAACTCAATTTCACAATCAGGGGATTGCATTTTTAAGTCACTGATGTTTGCAATGTTTTACTTGTATCCTGTTTTCACTTAAATTTATGTCATGCATCTAGAAGATATAGCTGAATGAACCTCATGAGTCAAAATTAGCCACTGTGCTGATTTTGTATTAAAATCTTAGTTCTAATATTTAATCTTTATTGGCTGTAGCGTTTCTACTGCAAACTATGTCATTATACCAATTATAGTGTTTGTCTGAAACTCTCATTAAGCAGATACCAGCTCTGATCCAAGTACCAGTGGGTGTCCCTTGCCAGCACCGACAGGAGAGAATGCTTTTACCCCCACTGTCACTGAAGACTCAACAGAAAGCAGCAATGCTCCACAAGCGAAGGAAAGGAAGAAATCCTCCTCCGTATGGGGGCATTTCACCCCAGCCAGGAACCAAGCAGCAGCAAAATGCAAACATTGCCAAGTGCGTGTGAGTCTTGGAAAGGGAGGTAGCAATGCAAGGTTAGGCACAACAGCACTGCACAAGCACATCAAGCGACACCACGCACACCTGATTCAAGAAGAGAGGGGAAGAGTTCAAGCAGCCAACCCTGTTGCAAGGCCAGCTCATAAGAAGCCAACTTCAACAACTCCTACCACTCAACTCACTCTTCAGCAATTGGTGGAGAGAAACAAGACATGGGCACCAAGCCATCCATTAGCAATGGCCCATAACCGAAGACTAGCAGAATTCATTGCAACGGGCATTAAGCCATTCAGTATCGTAGAGAAGCCAGCATTCCTGGACTTCATGAGGTTCTGTGTCCCCAAATGGATCATTCCAGGAAGGAACTATTTTGCATCCACTGCAATTCCGGCCCTTGAGCATTCCATTAAAGAAATGCTGAATGATCAGCTCAAACAGTGTGTGGGAGTCAAGGTTGACTTAACAACAGACATATGAACCAGCCAACAAGTCAGAGACTACATGTCGGTTTCTGCTCACTGGATACGATGCAACTCTCAGAAGAGACTACTGGAGAGATCAAAGGCTGTCCTTGACATGTCTGGTTTTGGTCAGGCTCACACAGCGGAAAATATCGCTGAGAAATTAAAAACAGTGATTGTAGAGTGGCTTCATCCGCTTGGGCTTGAGGTGGGCGCAGTCACTACAGACAACGCCCAGAATATAGTCAAGGCTCTTCGAGACAGCTCTTTCAAACACATCCCTTGTTTGGCGCACTGCCTAAACTTGGTTGTGAAGGCAGCACTAGAAAAATTGGGCAAGGAAAACCAGCAGATGCTCCGGACTGCTCGAGACATTTGCGGTCATTTCCGCCACTCTCCGAAAGCTCGCGCAATGTAAACAAAGCTACAGCTCCGTCACAACATACCAGCCCATCAGTTGATACAGGACGTTCCAACTCGTTGGAATAGTACATTTTACATGGTGGAGCGAATGTGTGAACAACGGCGAGTTGTCACCGAATATTTTGAGGACTCAACAAAGCACCATCTTGGACCCGAAGAATGGGCTTTGCTCAACGCAATGGTAACCGTGCTGCGTCCTTTTGAAGAAGAGACGCGTCTACTTACCATGGATTCTGCGACGTTGGGCCAGGTGTTGCCGCAGCTAAAATTTCTGGAGATGATGTTGGAAGAGACTTCCAACACGGCACAGGGGCAGAGTGCTTCTTGGCATCTCTCCTCGGTCCTTCTTTGTGAGCTCCGCTCAAGCAGGCATCTCTGTGGAGTACGCACGGACACAACTTTCTCTGCTGCAAGCTTCCTGGACCCCCGCTTCAGGGACACATTAAAAAATTATGTGACGGGTGGTGAGTACCACTTAATAAACGTTCGTGCAAGACTGCTTGCGCAAGCTCTCGACGAGTTCAACATGAACAAAAACAGCGAGCCGGCAGATCAAGCCTCCCTACTCCCCTCTCCTTCCAGTTCTGCCATCCAAACAGCAGAGTCATCTTCAACCACCCATAAGGAAGGCTTGTGGTTTGCACATTCTGTTAAGATGGGACTCATGACTACGTCACAGCACCGCACAGACAGACCAGAACAAAAGGAGGGCAGGAAAGTCGTTAAGGCAGAGCTTGATGCTTATGAATTTCACGACCTGACTGGTCACCTCAACTGTGATCCCCTGAGTTACTGGGGCATGCAGCAAGACCAGTGACCCTCCCTATCTGCTGTTGCTCTGAAGTACTTAGCAAGCCCCCCAACAAGCGTGTATTCCGAAAGAGCGTTCAGCACAGCCGGGTCCATTGTGACCAACCTAAGAACCCAGCTTACACCAAAAAATGTCAGCATGCTGTGCTTCATTCGCATGAACAGACATTTGGCCAGAAAAGATTTTGCCGTTGAGCCCAGTGACAGCGATTTGCCAAAAGCTGCACAAGAGTGAATAGTGCCAGAAGAAGGGGAGCCTTTTCTTCAGCGAGTTGCGTTTACGGACAACTGAAGGGCACCTCACCCTACTGAAACACAAAAACGTGCAGAGATTTACGGACATCTAGTGGTTCACTGTTTAGTTCATATTTATTTTATCTACAAAACATAAAAAAAAGAAAGGCAGTGCATTTGTTGGCGATTGTTTATTTTCAGGGCTGGAACATTTCAACTAAAGAAATAGTTGTTGCTTGCTTAAATTACTACATAAAATCAACAGGGTTGCATTGCTCTCGTTTTTCTTTGTTTTCAGAACGGGCATTTGGTGTGCCAGCGTTATGTATCGCGTTCATAAAATAGCGAATACTTCGAGAATATTATTTCACTAAATATCTAATATACGCCGTCGGAACTGCAACGAGGAGGCAGGCACTATACTCTGTTTCACCTTATGATGTACCGCAGGAAAGGCTACAAGCGTGAGCTCCTTCCTCTGGGGCACATCTCGGAGGTACGCGCTCTTGTGAATTTAAAGCAGCTGCCAACACTATGAGCTCGCGCTTCTAGCCTTCGCTGCGGTACAACATAACGTGAAACAAAGTATAGAGTTGCAAACACGCGCATCGTACAAATGCGTATAAAAATGCTGGCACAACACAAAAAAGACACCCTCATTTTTCTCTTTCTGCTTTATGAATATAACATTAAGCTTGTGCCCGAGATGAGCACATTACAAAATTTGACCCCCCTAGCAGTTATGCTGCCGGTCGTGCGTGCCGTTCTGATTGAGAAACACGAAAATTGGAGGTGGCTTGTTTGTGCTAACCTACTTGCTCTGTAAATACGGATAAACCAAGGGAATCGGTGGCCGAGTGGGCTAGCGCACACCAGCTCGGAGCACGTAAAGCGAAAGCTCGCGCTGCAGAACCCAGGATCCTGGACTTAATCCCCACCCCTGCCCGTTTCGATCTGGATGAGCATCGTACCGGCGTGTGGTGTTTATCCCTACTGCGGGGTGCAGGTTAAAGACCCCCGGCTAGCGGTTGTACTGCACTGGCTAAATTGCTCATCTACAGCTGGGAGACTCGCACGGAGCGCAACCACGTGTCGGCGCAATTTCACATTATGCTTTTAACCTAGAAATGCTCCAATGCTAATCCTCGGGCACGTTCATCGGACCATTGGCCGCTGAAATCGAAAATTACCCATGGAGCGGTCTTTTTGGGATGCTCTACCAGCGTCTTTTCGAACTTGCGTTGCGTCGCCGCAATCTACATCTGGAATCCGAATCCATATCCCAAAAGCCGACAAGTTAACGAGCCAACCCTGGCCAACCGCGATTTCGCGCATGCGCATACGAGTCGAACCTCAAGACAAGGTTCGTCGAATTTTCCACTAAAAGTTCGAAAACGTCGAACCTGGTCGAACACGAATCACGGCCGGTTCGCGACACCCCTAGCGGAGTCTATTTGAGAGGTAGTCTAGCAACGTTGTGGAATCTGCTACGTAGTCGTGACGTAGCAGATTAATTCAGAGCAGTGCCGCCCTTTGGTATTTCAATATTTTCCTTCTTAGCTTTCCTCCTAGCTCAACTCACAAATCGCGCATTGTACCAAACGGTCCAAGAAGACGGAAAGGAAGGACTCCCCTCTTCCTCGGACCGTCGTTCGTGCAACCGGAAACAGCTATTCTACCCCTAGAAGATTAGCCCGTCGCTCAAAACTCGAACAAAAGTTGCTTTCCCCACCGCGTTCAGCCCTAAGCTGACAGTGTTGTGGAAGCTACGTGCTCCATGGGTCAGCCACACGCTCGTCACCCCACGGGTACTTCGAACGGCTCGGCTGTAACGCGCTGACGCTATTGGGGAGGAGGACAAACCATGACGCCCCAAGCGGTTAACTTTACAACTACACGGATGGGGACAACAAATACAATGACTCAGCGCTCGGCCGACATAACCGAACGTGGCGTCAGCGTTCGGCTGGAGTTCGTGCCCTCCGGTGAGGGGGAGGAGGGGCTCTTTTGTTTCCACTACGACCTGCATGAACAATGCAGCATGCACGGTCCCAGCTCAGTACAAAAGCCGAAGTGGGTCAAGCTCGCATTCTCTGAGGATAGATCCGGCACTTAACTTCGCTTCGTCGATTGTTAGTATCTTTTACATTAAACTGTGCCCCGCGCTCTATTGTAGAAGATGACATGTACACGCCCATAAGGCCTGTCGGCATGTGCACAGCCCCTTGTGTTGAGTAAACACCGAGCGTGGGGAAAACAAACGGGTCAGAGCGCCCCCTATTAGCCCCGAGAGCGAACACAAGCGTCGCTGCGGTCGCCGCGCCCTGATTAGGTGAGGTGTACCGTGACGTCAGGGAGAGGACTCCGCACCGCGATCTCGCATCGGCTCGCTTCCCAGCACCGGTTTCCTGGTTTGGCGTTGTGTGCCGCAAGCTCTTCGAGGAGCTGGACTTCGTTTACCCGGTGTACAAAACGTTGAGTTAGGCCGATGCTGATGTTCTTCCGTACATTTTATAAGCCTGCTTGTCCCTTTTACCTTTAAAATTGCGTTACAAATTCCGAAAGTTATCGGCGGAGGCGATTCCGCCGATGAACCTCCCCGTCCGTCCACACAACACGAGGCAATCTTGCGAGGGGTCGGTGAAGCGGTGTCGGAAGTGTTTCAGTCGCTGGAATTCTGTTCCTTGCATGTTCATGATTTAGCATGATATTACATCCCGCTTTCAAGGCATTTGAAGTGGCATTTATATCATGGGCCTTTGGGTGGTCGGACAATTAGCTCGCGACCCCGACTCTGCGCTGCCACTCTGCATGCGCTGGTTCGCAGATGTTTTAAAGGCCCTGCGCCTGATGATCCTTGAAGTGCTCGTGGAACAGGGTTGTTTTACATAAATGTAGCTTCTTCGTGAATTAATCATATAGTTTATACGGGGATGCAGGCTTATTTCTTAGAACATGTACAATTACTGGAAATTGGTATGTATGGTAGCAGCAAAAACGGCCGAATTGCCCCCCAGTTGCCTGTATGATATGTATTGAACTGCCCAAAATATGCACAGCAATAGTGCCGTAATTTGGAATATTGATACTTTTTTCCTGGCATTCTTTATTCCAGCCTTGGGTATTCGGAAAATACACCGTTCAGTCTGAATTGTCATTTCCAATTAAAAGAGACACTGCTAGCTGCAGGTCCCCAAAAGCCTCCTCAGCCTCCAAACTCCCTACAGCTGGACTCTCTGACAACAGAGGAAAACAGGAGTAAAAGCAAGCATGTGAACGGCTGTCCAGTGGTAGGTGCAGCACTAGTAGCAGAATATGTGGAACCCGTGAAGGGCGACAGTCTGCGTGAGAAAAGGTTCTGGTATTTTAGCTTCACGACAATTCGATTTAAGTAAAGTCTCAATTTTAGGGCTTAAGGGGCTAATAACGAGCTAGACACCTTCGCTTACGTTTGTTATACATTACTTGAGGGTTGATATAAACAAGTTCAGAGATACCACCCGTGTAGTCCATTGAAATACTATCTGAATCCAGCAAAGATCAAATACGAGCAATGTATATAATAAATGTTCCTTGTTTTTTTTTTACTTTGCCCCTGCACTTGGGCTGTCTTACTTGTGATTCTCTCCCCATAGCCAAGACTGTACTTAGTACGTTGCTTGAGCAGCATTCAGCTTTCCTGCTTCGGCGATCTTGTTTAAAAACAGATAAAAAAAAAAAAAAAAATAGTATACCTAACCTTCCAATTCATTCAGACCATCAGCAGCATGTATTGTGCGAGATGTAAATCTATAGTGATGCTTGTGCAATTGTGGCCATATTTCTTTATTTTCGTATACCAACTTTGATTCGTGCGTTACCTGCCCTGTCAACCATGCTTACAATGTCGGTTGAAGTTTCGCCTGTAGCTACAGGCTATACCTCAATAAAGTCAGATATGAAAATTGACACTTCCTACGAAAAACACGCCAAAAAAAAATTTAAATAGGAACGAGCGCACCGACAGCTAGCGTCGTAACAGCCTCCACAAGGCGAGCGGGGCGAGTCAAGGAAAAATTCTCTCCTCGCCGTGACGTCACCCCAGTTCGCCGTAAGGGTGCGCCACGCGAACTTCTCGGGGCTAATAGTTCGATCTCCTGCCCAATTGACACCACCACAACGCTGACAACGCCACCAAGGGCAAAGCTCATAACCACGCCTGCCTTGCTACTCCTTGCTACTCCTTGCTACTGCCCTGCGCCGCATATCCCATGACGCATCGCGCTCTCCGCTCGCTTCTCTTCGAGCGCTGGCTCGAGTGCACCGTTTGGAACGAAAAATATAGCCAGTCGTTCAAAGTAGAAACGTGCGATTATCATTTACGGCTATTATCCGTCATGCTTGACTCATTTCCGAACGAGATTTGAATATTTCAATTTTTGTTTCCGTACCCCTTTAAAGCGAAAGTATCTAAAAGTGTGCATCTGGCAGGCCATGCTGCCATTCGTTTATTGACGTGTGTAGTTGAGCTTCATGTTTTCATTTTGTTTCCGGAAGTGGCTTCTTCAATGACGATGTCGGCGGCAAGAAAGTGCTCGTTTGATCCACCCTGGACGAGTCCGAATATTTCGGAATATGCAAGTTGGATTAACCCCGTGCAAAATGATCCTCACAGTTCTCAATGCCTTATGTTGTAATAGTCTTATGTATTTAGCCGCCTCTACAGTTGGTCAGGGAATTTCGAAATAATAATTTGCTAGACACTCTGACTTTCCTTGATGCTTGGGTAATTTAGCAATAGGTCTATTATGGCTTCTGCTTTTGCTTCTCGGTCCTGCAGGGTTTAGACTGTGAACCATACTTGAGGGTTATACCCAAGCCATGTAGATGTGCTGCACTAGTCTAGTCAGCTGGTAGGAGCTCATTGCATTGTGCAGTAATTTATTTGTTGGAGGCTGCAGGGGTTGCTAATAGGGTGCTGGGAGACTCTTTGTGAATCGTCCATTTACCAGCAAAGAGTGAGTGCTAGATATTTATTTCATGGGAAGGTGATCTTGTGCCCATTTGACTGATGTTTGAAAAAGTAGTCATAAATCAACTGGACTCTCCTGTGACTTGAAAAGTACTTAGAATACTAATTACTGATTAAATAAAGAATTGTTATATGCGTTGTAAGGGGGTGTAACTTGCACCACCTAGCTGGTCTAGGGACTATTGCTGCCAAAGAAATTATCTGACCCCAGAATACTGTCACTTCGAAAAACGTTTAGCCTTTTCACTATGGTGAAGAAGGAAGACCAGCGAAGCTGTAGTATGGTGGGATGACCTATTTATTTATTTATTTATTTCCATACCTTAAGGACCTTTTGCGGGGTATTACATAAGGGGTGGGCATGGTGGTCGTGTAATAAACAAATGCAAGTATATAATACAAAATAAACAGTGTAACAAATAGACACTCAAATAAGGACTTGCAAATTATACAATACAAATAAAAATTAAACAGTAAACGCACACAAAAAATAATGAAAGGTTAAAAAAAATGCTAGATAAATGCTAGAAAAATTCTAAATATGATACTGGTGTTTAGTTAGACTGGTATACTGATGATAGCAATACTGGCTGTATGGACAACATAAACATATGCACAAGTTAGAAAAATGAGAGGAGAGCTGTTTTAAATTTCAATGGGTCAGCAAGTGAAGTGATTTCACGGGGAAGATCGTTCCAGTCGTTAGCAGTTTTGACAAAAAATGAATTCATAAAAGTAGTTTTACATTTTGCAGGTATGACCTGGTGATGATGGTAATTGCGGAGATGGCGTTCAGCGGCTACTTGAATGAATGACTCACACTTAGTAGCGTCATTAAATAGTTTATGAAAGATCAGAAGACGGGTTATTTTGCGGCGTATGCTGAGATCTTGTAAGTTATCTTGTTTCTTCAACGCTGTGACACTAGTGTTATACGAATAATTTGAATGAATGAACCTGACTGCGCGATTTTGAATCGCTTCGACATCGGAAGAGAAATATGACTGATGAGGGTCCCACACAGATGAAGCAAATTCTAATTTAGGGCGAACAAGTGTTTTAAAGGCGAGAAGTTTCAGGTGATGTGAGGCTGACTTTAAGTTACGCTTGAGGAAACCTAAAGAGCGGTTAGTAGATTTAATTAGATGCTCAATGTGAGTTGCCCATGAGAGGTTTGGGGTGAGGTACTTATACGATGTGCAGGATGTTATTGCGAAACTATTTAAGCGATACACAAATGACATTGGGTTAGTGCGGCGGTGGAAGCAAAGGAGCATGCATTTATCAGCGTTGAGTGACATTTGCCAGTCTGTGCACCACTTTTCGATGGTTATTAGGTCGTTCTGCAAGATAATATATCGGTGGGAGAAATAATGCTACGGTATATTACGCGATCATCGGCAAAAAGACGAATGTTAAGAGCTACTGATATTGGAAGGTCATCAATATATATTAAAAAAAAGAGGACCTAAAACAGACCCCTGAGGTACTCCAGACGTGACGGGAGAAGGATAAGAAGAGTGGTTGTCAGCGAGTCCAAACTGGGTTCTATACCGGTAAGGAAGCAGTTAATCCAAGAAAAGACGTTAGCATCTAAGTTAAGCTGGGAAAGTTTAAGCATCAGTCGGTTATGGGGAACCCTATCGAAGGCCTTAGGAAAAATCCAGAAAAACTGCGTCAGTTTGTATGTTATTGTCAAGATTACAATGTAGATTATGAATGAAAGCGGAAAGTTGCGACTCGCATGAAAACCCTTTGCGAAAACCATGTTGATAAGGATAAAAGAACTTATTCATTTCAAGAAAAGATACCAGCTTTGAGAAGATTACATGTTCCATGATTTTACAGGGTATGCATGTTAACGAGATGGGCCTATAATTCAAAGGAGAGAACTTGTTGCCTTTTTTTGAGATAGGAACGATCTTCCCCACTTTCCAATCGTCAGGAATACAGCCAGTAGTTAGTGATTGGGTGACAATGAGGGTTAATATTTTACTAGTAAGAGTATTTGTGTTTTTAAGAACTTTTGAATTAAGCTCATCTACACCAGCTGAAGATGATAATTTCAGATTCTTGATTATATGGTAGATGCCTTCTTCATCGAACTCGATGGCTGACAGAAGTGGAAAGTTATAGGCAGAAGTTACAGGATGATTACCAACAATTTCTTTTGTAAAAACCAAATTGAACACTTCATTAAGAGTATTAGCACAGTTTTCAACATCGATGTTTATTCCATCCTTGTCAATTAAAGAAATTAATGTTGTTGGAGATGGATTGATAACTTTCCAGAACTGTTTTGGGGTGTTTATTAGCATATTTGGCAGACGTTGGTAATAAAATGATCGTTTGGTGGATTCTAAAGCAGACCTGTATGCTTCATCGGCAGAGTTGTATTTATTCCATGCATCGGGGGTGTTATATTTACTTGCCGACCTAAATAACCTTTTCTTTTTATTATTAAGACGCTTTACTGACGAGTTAAACCATGGTGCCTGCGGATTTGACTTAATTAGACGCGTTGGTATATATAAATTAACGAGGTCCCGCATAGCATCCTTAAATAAAAGCCAATTATCATTAACATCCAGCGTTGGAAAACCGACCTCGTAGGCATCGTAAAAATTTTGTAGTTCAGTGTTAATAGCTTCATAATTTCCCTTGTCATAAAGTGTTATTAGTTTTTGCTGTGTAGGACTTTTTTTTTTCCTCGTTCGTCCTCGAGTTCGTCCTCGAAGACGACCTCGAGGACGACTTCTTGGATGACCTCAAGGACAACGCCTGGAGGACGACCTCGAGGACGACGTCTAGGACGACCTCAAGGAAGACTTCTAGGACGACCTCGAGGACAACCTCGAGGACGACCCCAAGGACGACCTCGAGAATGACGTCTAGGACAACCTCAAGGACGGCTTCTAAAACGACCTCAAGGACGACGCCTAGAGAAATTCAGCGTTTCCACTCTGGTGAAAACGAGAGTGGAAGGTTGCCGCCATCTATGAGCGACGGTGGCAACCAGACAGCCAATTGTCCGGTTGCTGCCGTCGCTCATAGATGGTGGTAGCTGTTCAGAGTTTCTTTATTTGGTGACGGACACTAAACTGGGGAAACTAGCCCTTAACAGCTCCGCTGTAAAAACATTTGGGGTGGAAGCGCTCGAATTTTCGCTTCAGAAGCAACTTTATTGATGGACGTATTAATCGGGGATTAACAACTGGCATGTACTCTAACACTGAATGATTTAACAAATTTATGAAAGGTTTTGGGATATCCCTTCATGAAAGATACTGGTGCATCCCCTTCACAATTAGCAGCACTGTTATTTTTAGTGTTTATAATTTTTGCTTGGTGCGAGAGCCCAGTTCATTTTTACCGAACCACAGGCTAACTCCGTCGGGTGCTCCGAAGCAAAGCGCCACCCTTACGGATTTCCAGCTGATGCGTTCGAATTTCGGCCGAGGTATCCCAATATGACAAGCTTATTGCGGAGAATACATTGTGTAACCACGATCTCGGTTGCACATTGAAATATGCAGGTGTTCAAAATTTATCTGCAGTCCTCTGCTGGGACGTGCCAGGGCCGGTTCTCTCGAAGCGATGGTAAACCCATTTTGGTAAACCACGGTGCCTAGGAAGAAAAAAGTACCTAGGTAACTGTAATAAACGGCTGGATATAGAACAACAATATTATTTTTGATTGGGCAGTAAGATGCGCCATCTATCGGTGAAACAAGCATGTCATTTTGTTTATCCTCTTTTCCGCTCGTTGTTATTGATATAGTGTAGGGACTGGACGCACCGACAAATAGTATGGTATTTTAAGTCAAAATACAGTAATGTTGTACTTGAAGACCAATTTATTTGCTTCAGATGGTACGAAGAAATTTTAGCTACTATGCTAGAGTTTGTCGACGAATATTCGAAAATGTAAGAAACATTTCCTTCAATATGTTTCGCCATAAACTATGCATAACTTTCCCGTGTGCCTTCCAGTCTGGCAACGCCGATGCTGTAGTCTCGTTTTTGTTCCTTGCGACGCGCGTTTCTGCGATTCCTGCTGGTCTCAACTGTTTTCCCTCTCTTCCGTTCGCCCGACCGATACACCGATGACGAGAAGCTAAGCTTCTCGTCAGCGTTGAATTGCTGGCGACCGGGGATATGTAGAAACCTCGATGGTGGCGGCATAATGTCGGCGCACTGCGAACAAAAAGAACAGTACAATGTCCCACCTGTTCACCCGGAACGAAAACTTTGACCCCCTTTCTCCGCAAAGTAATCGCTGCTCACGAGTTGGCGTGAATAGTGTAACAAATTAAACGTGTTAGTATAAATATATACCAACACTCGTTCGCAAAACATTTTTTTTACTCACCATAAAAACGCTTGCAAGGCTTATGTACCGTCATATGTCTTGGATGCCGGACTGCTAAAGACTGATGGGTTCGCGGAATGCTGCTGTCGGTTAGTTTAGTAGTCCCTCTGAGCTACCGCTTTGCTTGACGTGCTAATAGGTTGATGGTGCGTCATTAATATAACAGCCGGATCGAAATGAATGTTCAGCACATCCAAGAAGAACTATTAGCCCTCAATAAGCGACGTCGCGGGCATTTTGCTTGTAGGTACTGCTTCTCCCTCGGCGCCCCTGCTCTCCCAGTCACGTGAAGTAGAATTCCCCCTTCTAGGGACACTAGTTAAGTTTAACCCACGGTTCGCGTTTGAGAAAACGGGCCCAGGTGCCCTTCGTTGGTTTGGCGTGTTAAATGCCAAATTTGACCTTTTATGAGCCATAGGCTAGTTCACTGGCCGACTGACAATTTGATTTACAGACCGAGTTCCAACTCAAGAAGGTAGAGCGATGGTAAGACGGGCCGGGGAGGAGGAAGCAGACGGAACGCTAAAGAGAGATTGAGGTTTCCCCCTCTCTTCGACGGTCCGTCTGTTTCCTCCTCCCCAACCCGTCTTACCCTCGCCCAATCTTGCGTTGCTAGACAACCAGCACAAAAATGTTACGAAGCAGCCATCGCTGTATTGGTGGTCTTGATGGGTATTGGGAACTGCGCTATTTCTTGTGATGCATCGTGCAGTTTTGGAGTGGGGTGCATGCATGGTAATAGTTCAAAACTATCGATAGTCGCCAGAAATCTGACTATCGATAGTAAAAAAACTATCGATAGTACTATCGATAGTCGACTATCGAAAATCTATCGATAGTACTATCAATAGTCGACTATCGAAAAACTATCGATAGTACTATCGATAGTCGAGTATCGGAAAATTATCGGTAATCGGCTATTGGAAAACTATCGATAGTCGACTATCGTAAACCTATCGATAGTACTGTTGACGGTTTACTATCGATAGTTTTGCAGCGCTAGTAGTTTGCGTCGATCCCTCTTCTCTCTTTCTCGCTTTATTTTTTCAAATGGGACATCAACTAACCCAAGCACTTACCATAGTGTTGCAAAACTATCATAGCAGTATCCGTAGCATCGATCGTCACCAGAAATCTGACTATCGACAGTAAAAAGCTATCGATAGTACTATCGATAGTCGACCATCGAAAAACTATCGATAGCGCTATCGATAGTCGAGTATTGAAAAATTATCGATAGCACTAGCGATAGTCGACTATCGATAGTTCTGCGGCACTATCGATAGTTTTGGAAAAACTATCGATAGTATCGATAGCCAATTTATCGATAGTTTTGCATCACTAGTGCTTGGGCTTCCTTAGCCTCATCGTGATTATTTATGACGCGAGGCTAATCGTACTACCTGCTACAGTCTTGTCTCGATCGTTAGTATGGACGCTACATGCATTTCTGTCTCGTTATTATAAACAACTCACATTATGGCCGATTTTTTCTTTTTTTTTTTGGGGGGGGGGGGGAGGAGGTGTCCATATCAATGAGCCATCAACGTATTGCAAAGTGGCACAGTAGATGTTAGTAGGTAGGTTGTTTTCCCCGACCTCGATGGACCACCTTGAGGTTGCCGTCGAGGACCGGGGAATCGTGGATGAAGCTAGTTGCTGGAGGGCTGGATGCGTCGGTGGTGATGCAGAAGGCGACGGACAACTCGTAGGGTTAACGAGAACGACAAAACTTTACTTCGATAAAAAAAAAGGAATCAAACAATTACATAAAATACAAGTGCGAACTGTAATAAACTGCCGCGCACGGCTTACAGACTGCCCAGACGCCTCGGTGTCGGATGGTCCTACCGCGCACGGTAAGGACGGCGACTACCTTGTAGCCGCGAAGAAGAAGACGCTGTCGCGCACGACAGGTAACGCGGCGCACCGCGGGAGCTGAACGTCAGTGGGGTCGCTCACGAGCCCGTTCCGAAACTCCAAGATTTCCCTGTCCGGCCAGGGTCTAAAACAGCGTGCTCGAACCCGTTTAGGCCAATCAGGGTTCCACCCTGGTCCCATTGGCTAGAGAAACCAAACTACAACACCTACACACGACGCACTCCCAACCAATCGGATGAGAGGTTATTGCTCTGGGAGTGGACCATAAGCCAAGCCTTGGTTCTCAGAAGCCGAGGATAAAATACGACTTATGGCTTTCCTATCTGCCACAGAAGATACGCATTCGCGAACGGCGAGAACCACCGAGACGTGTCGGCTCGGGCACGTCAATGCCACCGCTAAAGGCCGTTGGCAACAAAGTAAAAAGAAAGACACGCCAGGCATATGCAGAATATATGGGGAGCGCCTGGTCTACGGGCGTCACGGAAGAGTTCCGAGACAGGACTCCGAGAGCTCTGAAGCACTTTGTCTCCCAGCAAACGAAGTGGCGACCGGTGACGTGCTAATGTCTCGGCCGTGGGTTCCCGGCAAACCTTTACGTCTGGCCTGGCGTCTCAGGGTCAATGGGTAGACGCACGCGGCGCCGAGACAGCAGCCTCTCGTCAGCAAGGTAAGTGTTTTCACGTGGGTTCGAAAACCGGGGTTCCGCATGAAATGTAACGAAGAGGGCGACATGCACGCGGTCATTTCCCCGATACCGGGAAAAGCTACTAAACAAGCAGAATTCCAACTTGTAGCGTCACGGGACCCCTTGAAACGCGACACTCGACTCCCAAAGCGCCTCCCCATTCTCGACCGAAGCGCCGTCAGGCGGCTAAACAAAACAGAGAGGGGTATGCCGTGCTGTCGGTCGAAAGAAAGTAATAAATAAAGGCGACCACCTCTACACGTCCCTCCTAAGACTGCGCCAGGACTTCTTGGACTGCACTGAAATATTTTGAAGAAACAAGATTTTACAATCTAAACTAAACTAATAAAAAAAAAAAAAAACACATTTTAGATGACAGGCACGTTTTATCGAAGATCGGTTTAGAGAAAGCGGAGCCTCAGTTTAGAAAAATGCCATTATCGAAAAGGAGACGCTGCTTAGAAAAAAGATTCCTGCTTCGCGCGTGTGTCACTGGGACGCTTGTTCACCCCCCCCCCCCCCCCCCCCCCCCCTTTACGCTGCTTAGCGGCGACAGCGCGGCGTGGCTCGTACAAAATTGTTAACCGCGGCCGAATTCGCTAAATGGAGGGTCCTTGCCATGATTTCTAAGTTGAGCTTTCTATGAGGCGATACGGTAAACGGGTTGGTAAAACGGGGTTTGCCAAAACGAGCTTCTCTAAACCGCATGCTTCCGGTTTACCGCTTCATCAAAAGTGGACCCTCGATTTCCGCCTGATGACGTCATAGAAGTGTGATGCTGATCTTTGATGCTGTTGCCTGCCACAATCCTGGCGGTGGCAAGGCAGCGGAGGTGAATCCGGCAGACGCCTGTTCTGCTCTAGGTCGCTCTGCAGCCTGACAGTTGACGGAAACCAAAGCAGACACGAGATGGGACGCCGCGGCGACACCAACCCTTGCGCCCACTCGCCATTTTCGACAGCACGACAAGCCAGCTCCTGTGACAAGGCTTTTTACCACTTCGGGCTCAAATAAACCGAGCCCTGTTTTTAAAGGGGTACGGAAACGAAAATTAAAATATACAAATTTCGTTCAGAAAGGAGTTAAGCATAACGGGGAGCACCTCAGAGCCCTATAGAGAATACATGAGGTTTTTCGCCAACTTAGAAAAATTCTCACATAATAACGGATGCGCGGATCTTCTTGAAAATTTCGGCTTTAAAGACATTGGGGAATTATCGAGACATTAAAGGGATACTTCAACGAAATTTGAAATATTCCCGTCGTGTGCAAAAATAGGTTGAATATGATCCACAATATCCGTTAATGACAATCGCACGTTTGTATTTTGATCCTGGTGGCTGTATCTTTCGTTATAAACGGCCCACTCTGGCAAGCGCTCAGAAAGGGCCCAGCTTAGAGCACGTGACATCCAACGCAGTCGTGACGTAGGTCGTCTCAAGACGAGCAAAGCTACGGCGAGGCTGACGTCGAGAGGATGGCCTAGTCGTTCCAGCCACCAAAGCGGCTGCTTTTGTACGAATTTTGAGTGACGGGTTAATCTTCTATAATCTTCTAAAGGGACAATAGCGACTTCTGCGACACACAAAAGGTATTCTCGGGAAGAGGGGAGTTCCTCCTTCCCCCCTTCTCTCGTCGTGGCCGGAGACGAGACAACCTCCGTCACTAGCTGTCAAGGTTCCTAGACGAGCATTAGAAACGAGGCGTTAGCGACATCCACCAGGTGCTCTTTGCTAATCGTTTAATTCGTTTTAAAATTCCTTTTCGCGACTTTTTTAACAAGATATTGGTATGTTCCATGTGATACTGCTCTTTTGAACACATATTGACTAAAAAATGAGCGCCGAAATTTCGTTGTAGTGTCCCTTTAAGCGGAACAAACGTTTTATTATAAATTTAGTTATATTCTTTAAAAAAACATGAAAATGGTCAAAATCGGCTAATTCGGCACTCTTGCGTTCGGAGCGAATTTACAAAATTATCTAAATACAAACAGAAAGAAATATTTCGTTTAATGTCTTCTAAATTTATTACAGAGTCGAATGATATCGAAGTTATTCATGTAAGTCGACCTGTTCTGTAACTACAGCGAATATAAAGAACTAGGGATGTCGCGAACCACCCTAGGTTCGATTTCGAAAGGTTTCGATATTTGCGAAGCGAACTGAGGTTCGATTTCGAAAAATTTCGATATTTTCGTACCGACCGAGGTTCGAATTCGAAAAATTCGCAACTTTTGACCACAGCGGAGTTTCGAATTCGAAAATTTCGAAGATTTCACGGTTTCTAAAATTTCGAATTCGAATATTTCGAATATTTTTTCCTTCAGGTTCGATAAATTCGAAGATTTCGAAATTCTTTGGAAAAAAAATTCGAAAACTTCGAACGCTTCGAATTTTTATAGACATGAAGTTCGAACAAATCGAAGATTTCGAATTTTTTTTCTGCAGAAAGTTCGAAAGGTTCGAAAATTTCAATTCTTTTTAACGCTAAATTAAAAAAAAAAAAAATTGAAGATTTTGGATTTTTTTCTAACCCAAGTTTTCAAAGTTCGAAGTCCGATTTTCAAGTTTTTCCACAGTTTCAGTTTCAAATAACGTTTTCACGACTCACTGGTTTTCACAAAATCAAGTTTAGAAAAGTTAGGGTGTGATATCTAGATTCTGCGAAGTTGGTCAGGCAATTAAATGAGACGACGAGTGTCCCGGATGTGCTGGAATATTTGCCAGTGCAGCATTGTGACCGCGAACCCCGGGGGGGGGGGGGGGGGGGCGGGAGGGGGGGGGGGTTGGGGGGGGTCTTTAACCTGCATCACGCAGTAGTGATTACACGAACACACTGTTTTTCGAGACTCATCCAATTCGAAACGGCCAGAGGCGAGCAGGAGGTTGAGGCTCAGAAAAACCTTGAAGCGACCTGGCAAACTACCTCGCCACCCCTTGCATGCTGGTAGTAATCCGATTCGGTGAAGTTTATAATTGTCCTGGAGGTTTATTTTCTGGGACGGAGGAATCGCCTCGCAAAAAGCACAAAAGCCGACACAACTCGAGGTCGAGGAGCGTTCTACCATACAAGTGGCGTCGGAAGTGGAAAAACGGGGGGAAAGGGGGTAGCGGGGGGGGGGGGGGGGGTGCTTCAGCCTCCTTCTCCCCCTTGCAGGTATTTCGGACTGTTAAAGAAAACAATACGGGGAAAGAGAGCGTGGTCGAGCTAATTTTAATCTGAAAATATTTATGCATATGTATAGCTACTGTCGCTCTTCACTGCATAAAAAGTTGCGTAGATGGTCATTGTTAGAAACTCGTTGTCAGAAGGCACTACTCGTCACATGCTTAGTGGTTCGGAAGTTCAAAGCTGTCTTTTCGACCTAAATACCTGTGCCGATAGTCACAAAAAAAAAAAAAAAAAAAAAAAAGAAAAAAAAAAAAATAAATGCGAGAATAAAAAGCAGGAGAAAAAAAAAAAACTATCAAGAATTCGTCAGAAGTGTTCTATTCTTGACTATTCAGAGGTTCATAACTTCGAAGCAAGTTTCTTTTACCAAAATGTGTACAGGCTAAAAGAAACACGTCCCAGGAACGTGAAGCGAAAAAAAAAAAAGTTTTCTTTTAATGACGTGCTGAACTTGAACACTATTAGAAATCTTCTTTCATGAGTTAATTTATTCCTTAACGTGAAAAAAACAATAAATATATTATTTTGTATTGTGAAGATGGCAATGATATGTACTGTCTGTGGTGTTAATTTAAATGCGATACCTCAAACAACTTAGATGAAAATAAATATCAAGTTTAGGTCATAATTGCATGCAGATACATGTTTGACATTTCATCGAAACTCACGTTGAATAACAATAATCACATCTTAAGACGGCACTTACCTAGGCTATACATAGATCATTCTTAAAAAAGTATAACATATCTACCATAAATAGCTCCGGCTGCAGCGTGCTTCAAATCTGGCACAAACGATAATCGTCGAAAACCCGTCGTCCTTCCTCGCCCCTTCGGGTATTTATTTCTTTAAATCTAAGCATACCAGAACATTGAAATAAACGACATTGTCTTTTGTAAGGAACGCAGCACCGCGTGTAAAAGTTCGAGAAAAAAAAATTACGAATGTACCCCACTACTTGAAATCAAATGAAACCGTCCGCCGGTCTTTCGAAGTTCGACGAATGTCGAACTTTTACCCTAAAAGTTCGAAGTTAGTCGAATTTCAGACTTTTCAAAATTCGAAAGTTCGAAACTTTTCGAATTCTCTTGATAAATAAGTTCGAAAGTTCGATATTCATCGAAGTTTTTGGTCAGTCAAGTTCGAAAGTTCGACAAGCATCGAACCTTGCAGCGCAACAAGTTCGAAAGTTCGAAAAAGATCGAATTTTTTAGCGTAATAAGTTCGACGGTTCGAAAAGCGTCGAACTTCTTAGCTTAACAAGTTCGAAAATTCGACCTCAGTCGAATTTTACGATATAGACAATTCGAAAAATCGAAATCTTTCGAAACTGTCGAACCGCTTGAATCGATCATCGAAACTTCGATTCGAAAAAAGTTCGCGGCATCCCTATAAAGAACCAAGGTGTCGGTGCTTGTTTTCAACGTTTTTTTAAGGTACCTCTCTCTCCCGTGAGGTGGCGCTCGCTGTCCACGAAATGCGAAATCGTCCGTTCTGCGATCGGCCGGATCGGCACTGTGCAAGGTGTTCTTCCGCGGCCGTATTCCGCGCCCGTATCCTGTCTTATTTTGCACGCGGAGGCGTCAATCTGCGTGTCTCGCTTTCCTGGTTCTCGGTGGATAGGTCTCCGTGTTCTCGCACCTTGGAGATATGGGTCGAAGACAACCGTTCGATGGCAAGCGGACCGCGAGCTGTTTTACAACCTCGCGGTCCGTCAATGAGTTGTGCTTGTTTGTACTTTTTTTCTTTTAAAAACGTTTTTTTTTACGCAAAGTTTTATTTTATTATTTTTCACACAAACCTCCTTCGGCCTTGGGGTCGTGGAAATCAGGGATCAAACGTGCACAGAGTAGATCGTCCTTTGCCTCCTTTATATTTTTCACAGACGACCTGTGACCCACACTGCACGCGGCAACCGGCTAAAAGGCGCATATGCGTAAGCGTTATCACCTTTTTGCCTTGCCTCGCACGCTGCCGCGTACACGTCAACTCATTGTGCAAATAAATTACAATTATAATTACCCTCGTACGGTTCGTGGTCACTGCAATCTGACGTGGGGAAGAACGGGGTCGCCTGCTCTGTAGTCAGGGCATTCATAAGGGAGGGTGATAACTCGCTGTTCTTCTGGAAATCCACCTATTGCCCGTAAAGGTGACATGGGTAATGATTAGGGTATGTTTTAGAGCGCAGCTCTTAGGGGCCCGTTTCCGGCTTGAGCGGCGTCGCCGTCGGCGTCGCCGTCGCCGTCGCCGTCGGCGTCGGCGTAACCGCGCGGTGCATTATGGGTAAATTTCCCCGCCAAATCTAGCGGAAAAATTTCCCCGCTAGATTTAGCGGAAAAATTTCGCTAAACCTAGCGTAAAAATTTTCCCCGCTAGATTTAGCGGAAAAAATTCCCCGCTAAATCTAGCGGAAATATTTCCCCGCTAAATCTAGCGGAAAAATTTCTCCGCTAAATTTAGCGGAAAAATTTCCCCGCTAAATCTAGCGGAAAAAATTTCCCCGCTAAATCTAGCGGAAAAAATTTCCCCGCTAAATCTAGCGGAAAAATTTCCCCGTCAAATCTAGCGGAAACAAATTTCCCGCTAAATCTAGCGGAAAACTTTCCCCGCTAAATCTAGCGGAAAAAATTTCCCCGCTAAATCTAGCGGAAAAATTTCCCCGTCGAATGTAGCGGAAAAAATTTTCCCGCTAAATCTAGCGGAAAACTTTCCCCGCTAAATCCTAGCGGAAAAAATTTCCCCGCTAAATGTAGCGGAAAAAATTTCCCCGCTAAATCTAGCGGAAAACTTTCCCCGCTAAATCTAGCGGAAAAAATTTTCCCGCTAAATCTAGCGGAAAAATTTCCCCGCTAAATCTAGCGGAAAACTTTCCCCGCTAAATCTAGCGGAAAAAATTTCCCCGCTAAATCTAGCGGAAAAATTTTGGTCACGTGACCCGGGGGGTCACGTGACCTGGGGAGTCACGTGACCCCCTCCCGAGGTCACGTGACCTCTGAGGGGGCACGTGTTTGCCCCCACGTGACCCCACCAAGGTCACGTGCCCTCGGGGGAAGTCACGTGACCCCCCCCCCCCCCGAGAACACGTGGCCCTCAGTACCCTCCCCTCCTCCTCCTCAAGAGCTGCGCTCCAATTCGGCGTTACAGGGAGTGGTAAACGACTTTCACTTTTTTTTTTCCGGTGTTTATTTTTGAGCGAAAATCGGTGCATGTTTTTCGGTGCTCATTTTTTAAACACCAGTGTATTATGGTTGAACGTCTCGTGATGACGCTAAAAAGCGTTGATAACCGAGAAAGAAAAATGCGATTGGACAAGAACATTTCAAATTTCCAATTCTATTCACACATCTCATACGCGCTTCTCGTGGGAGCATCTATCCCGACGAAAAATGCCTAAGTCATCGAGCTGTGAACGCATACGCTGTTTAAAATCTTTTGTCCTAGACAGCTATTGCGCACGCTCGAACGCGCTTCACAGCCCAGGACGAAGTTGGTAGAGGGCGAGCTTTTGATTGGTCTGTAGTAGGCAAAAGAAACAAATAGCAATCAACGCATCTCAGTTCCCCAAGCGAAGAGGTGCGTTTCTAAAGTCAATGGTTCCGGACGACACTAATGTTGTTGGTGTTGCCTTCCAAGAACCACACCGACCTCTGAATAGGCACAGTAAGGATGGAGGATCGACGAGATAAAATGTTTCACAAGCTTCTACAGAGGAGGCGTTTCGAAGAAACTAGCCGTCGCTGGGGCGGGAACAGTCACCGACTAGAGTGTTGTGGTTTTACCTAGGCCGGATATTTCCAACCACCGGAGTTTTTCGGTTGTAACCAATTTAGTATTTTCGTCACCGGCGTATGTTTGTCAACTCAGAATATTAAAGTTTGCCCTGAAAATTGTTTTTTTTTCTTAGTGAATAGAAGTGATATGTTGAGTTCAAAACTTCGCATTATCAAAATAACAAACATCGAAATGCAGAACACCGGATAATGAAGTTGTCTGACTCTACAACTCGCGGTATGCCATGAGCTGCAAACTAGCGTTTCATTGCAATAATTACTTCTGCTGCCGTGCTGTTTCGAAGTTCAGCAAAGTCTGTGTATCCGGAGTAGCTATCCACAACCACAATGTGTGGTTTTCCTTTGTAGTCAAACAAGTCCACAGTTACTCGTTCCCAGGGCAAGTTGAGAACTTCTTTCTTTCGGGATGAGTGGCTCCTTCGGCGGTCTCTTGTGTGACGATTCACAGACACTACATGCCTGACCGTGATCTCTGAATTCGTTTGACATTCCTGGCCAGTATACCGTCTCTCGTGCACGTTTGAGGCTGCTGTTGACCCCAAGTTGTCCAGAGTGTGCTGCTTGTAGAACCCTGTGTTCTCGCACATTATGGGATAACGCTGTAAAAACGACACGAAAAAAAAAATTTTTTTTTGAAGTGAACCCAGTTGCGTAGTGGAACGGGAAAAAAATATTTAACGATTTTTTACGGTAAACACTTCACCTTTAAGTAGAACTTCAACCAAGTGACGGTTACGCGCTTTCATTCCCATTTCAACGAAGTTTGGAGAACGACGTATTGCATCTTGTGAATACACATGTGGAGCAGCATATTTATGTTAGAGGCATCGTGTGTAATCGCTGCGCAGTACCTGGCAAAGGAAGATATTCTTTGGGCACAGTCTCAACCGTTTCCGTCTACGTGTGCTACGAATACAGCAACTCTGTTCGTCGAAGCAGTGATGAGGAAATGGCGTGCCCTTGATGATACGATTGTGATTATGAAATAAATTTTTAATGAACCAATAATTGCGACCTGTCCGGTCGCCTGGAACCCCGACAACTACTATCTTTCTCTGGAAAGTCCATTCTAATATTTACAAGTTTTGTGGAGTTCATCGAGCGAATAAGAATGTTCCAACAATGAGCTAAATCTACACGAGTTCCCGAATCCAACACAGCGCTTTTGAATTTTAGCGCTGTAGATAGTTCTGCAAACAGTGTATACTTGTGTGCAAATATTCGTCTAACAGTTTTGCAACGTTGGAAAGCATGGAAATGACTCAGAATCACTGCGGAGTTGATACTCGGGAAGATAAGACGGGTACTTGGGAGAAACGGACCGTGGCATTTGAGACAGGGGACTGCCGCGGGACAAACGTGCTACAATCGCAACCCTTCCAAGGTCATTACTTGGGCGACCAAAAAAACCTTTTTTTTTTTAAAGGCGTGGGGGGGGGGGGGGGGGGGGGTAGGCATTCATTGTCTTCCTCCTTTGTGGCTTTTGACAGACGCACGACGAGACTGTCAGAAAGAACACGCGAGGGATTTATTTTTCTGGATGGATGCGTTGTCTATGTATGCGAACATGATTTTTTTCCCTTTTAGTAGTTAGTTGTTCTTGCTTTGACTCGGATCCCAGTGGGTGGGTTGTCGTCGTATGCCCACTATTTTTTTGTTTTTTTAGTTTATGGTAATTTTTGCGCTGATGGGGACGAAAAAAAAAAAAAAACTGTTTCAATAAAAAAATGAAAAAAAAGAAAAACAGGTTGTGGTTTTGCCGATTAGGAGCGTTTTCAAAGTCCGGGGCACCTCGCCTTCGTTCCCGTGACATTTCACCCCTCAATTCCGAAGGCCACCGTGTTTTCAGGGAAGGAGGCGATTTTAGGTGCGCCCAGTCTTACCAAAGGTGCAGGATTGAGAGCGTAACCCAAGCATTTGAGCTCTCTTATGGCTCTACACGTCGGGATTGTCCTACAAAATCAACTTTCATTTATTTCTCGCTTGTGGCTTCCAAGTACTGCGAGCAACTATTGAGATTGGGTATACACTCCGTGCGACGCGACTGGCGCGCCGCCGCGCGGCCGGTACCGAAGGTAGGCAGTGAGAACCCCAGAGAAAACGAAACCGAAACCACGCCGCGTACGTTGGTACGCATTGCAGTCGGAGTGGTGCGATTGCGCTGGGTTCACAGCATAAAGTGCTGCCTGTGCTGCGTCATTTAGTGCTTCAATATGCGTCGTATCTCGTGGAGACAAAGTTTCACAGTTTTTCATCTCGCCGATGTTTTCTGGGACAGCGACAACAATGGAGCCGTGCCGTACGACGCGAGAAATTTGGTCTCCCGATCATGCCTGCCACTGTGTCGGCACGGCTGCCATATTCTACACTGCCGCTTTGCGCTCTGCGTTTGTTTTCGTGCCAGTAACGCCTACATATGTCAGCGCCGATGGGACAAAATGAAATGCCATCCCACACTCGCGGGTATGCAGTGCCAATTTCGTTGGACGAATGCCCTCCAAAGAAGTTTCGTCCCCATGGTACGTGTCGATGATATTTCCGGACAAGTATGGCACGCAATCTGTACTTCATGAAGAAAGATTCGAACGGTAAAAGAAGTGACAAATATAAATCCAAAGAAAACAGCAATGAAACTCGGAATCACTGGAGAATCGACGTTTGAGTATGGAAGTTTATGTGGTGCGCTTTTTTTCTTGATCAGCCTCCTTTTGGATGTGGAAACACTGACACCCCGAGTTTTGTAGACAACAGTTTTTTTTCTCGGCTTTAGAGCCACCTATCGCAAAGTGGTTCGAACTGGAAGTACCGTACACTGGTCCCTTTCTACCTGTAAAGTGTGCACCTCCCACGATGAGTGGTATTATCTGACAGCCTTTGACGGTCAAAGCCAGTTCCCATTTAGTTACGCCGCCCAAGCTAAATTTCCACCTGGTTTCGCTATGCCAACTCTTTTTGTTATAATAAGTGTTGTGCCAAGTGACGGTCATGTCAAAGTACCTGTGCGCCGAAAATCAGCACCTCGCACAACAGGTTATTACACAACAGCTGACCGCAAAAGTCCTTGGCGGCCAAACCGTGTTTTGGCCGACAGCTTTGTTTTCTCGGCTTTGGAACCACCTTTCGTAAAGTTGTTTCGATTGGAAGTACAGTCCACTAGTCCCTTCCTACCTCTAAAGTCTCCACCTCCCCCGACCAGTGGTATTCTCTTGACAGCCTTTTCATGGTCAAAACCGGTTCCCATTGAGTTACGCCGCCCAAACCAAATTTTCACCTGGTTTCCCCTTTGCCACTTTTTTTTTTTTTGTATAATAAGTGCTGTGTCATGTTACTGTCAAGTCCAAGCACCTGTGTGGCTAAATCTGCACTTTGCACAGCCCGCTATAACATAACATTTTGGGTCCAATATTGGACCCAAAACAGCTTTATTTCTTTATTCGTTAGAAACCTAACTTTCACACCTGCTGTCTTAAAGAAACTTGGCACTCCTCGTGCACAAACTTAATGAACATCTCACTCTCCTCCAAATATCATCGTTTCAGCAGTCCTAGGTTTACAGCGACGAGCGAAATAAATTTCCCACTCAGAGCAATTAAGGTGGCGGCTGTCTTGTTTTTCCGAAAATTGCTCCAACTCGTTTTTCGGCCGCAACTAGAGAAATTACCCCTAATAACGAATCAAACTCAATATATAAGAAGTGGAGAACAGCCAAATGCCCTTCTGCCCCAGCACTCATGCAACGTCACCCTCGACTTACCGGCTCAAAAAGCAAAAGTTTCGTCCATGCGCGCTTCCACCGCCACAGCTTGGCATGCGAAAAGGCGCCGCAGGCTGCTGAACGCGCCTCACAGTCGAACGCCAGCTCCTCCGCTAGCGGCGCTGCGCGCGTTTTTCAAAGCGCCCCCTATAGTTCCCGCACGGAATGTATAGTCGTAGCTGATGAACACGATGCATATTCTAACACACAATAGTTTTGCGAAATCAAGGTTTCGCTGAAATGGATAACTCACACGTACAGTTCGACGCGCAATGCCTTTCACGTATTGACTCGCAAAAGATGCCCCCAACACGGCTGAGTCTGGTGGTGTTCCAGACCTAACATCTAAATTTTGTTGCCTTACCTGCTACTATTTCGCGCGCAATTTGCGCCATATCGAAATGAAAGCGCATGATGAAAGTGACGCTCGTTTTCCGAAATTTCACGCCAGCTCGTTGTCTTCGCTGGTACCTTGAGCGTTTCCCAGCCATGCGGAGCGTTCAACAAGAAAAAGAACGTACGATGCCATCATTCGTACACTCATTACTTCTATAACACCAAGCGCGCGCCTCGTATCGTTTTGTTTTTCTTTCATGGTACTAATTTCTTTCTGCGCATTACGGCTGTTACGACGCTAAGTCTGGCTGCACCCTCGAATTTGAACTTGGATCAGGGACGGACCAGTTTAAATCAGGAAAATATAATTAACATTGTAGCAAAGTAAATGCATCATATCGATCGGAAATACGATTTGACACATTCCATCTGAACACATACTGTGCACAGCGAATGCAATACAGAGTCAGCGTGCAAAACGCCGCCACACTACGCTACCATAACATCTAAGTGATTTTTGCGTAGCACCGAGCACGGAAAGGAAAAACAGTTATTCATTCACATAAACGAAGCAAATTTTTTTAAAGCCCGGACACTCCGTACGTCCAATCCAGCTAAGGTTATCAATAGACTCAACCGGGAACGCAACAGAACAGCACACGACAAAACAGCACGCGACAAAACAGCACGGTCAAAACAGCACGCGTCAAAAGAGCACAGCGTCAAAACAGCACGGCGACAAAACAGCACGCGTCAAAATAGCACGCGACAAAACAGCACGGCGTCGAAACGACACAGCGACAGAAGTCAAATTTGGGGGTTTTACGTGCCAAACCAACGACGGGCATCTGGCACGCCCCAGCGGAGGGCTGAGGATTAATTTCGACCACCTGGGGATCTTTTGACGTGCAACCGAAAGCTCGGTTACACGGCGTCTTCTCCGCAATAAGCCTCCGTCAGATTGCGGGCACCTCGGCCGGGATTCGAAACAGCGACAGAAGAGCACGTGCCAGAACAGCACGGCGTCAAAACAGCACAACGACAAAACTGCACGCATGTAAAAAGACTGTAATAGGTAGCGTTTTGTGAAAACAAAACAGAACGTAAAGAAAAAGGGTTGGATATTGCATGGCATTATTTAACAGCTAGTGGAGAAACAATAAAAAAAAAAGTACGCTGGCGGCGACGGGATCCCACTCAAGCCATGTGTCCCGAGTGCTGCTGCTGTGTGATTGCTAAAAGCAAATAAAGTTAGCAGTAGTTCCTACTGCTTAACTGCGCTGATCTCTGAAGAGATTGGGTAGTTAGAGGGGATACCTTCGCGTCGATCTTGGCTTCGTTGTCTGGTGTTTTTTTAAGTATCAGGGAAAGAAGAAAGGTTATTGGGAAAAAGATGTCAATAAGTTCAAGTTATGAACTGCCTGGTTTGTGGTGGTCCGGTGAGGTTCCGTGGTACTCGTCGTTTCGTAATTACCACCTAAGCGTAGAACAACCCCCCCCCCCCCCCAAAAAAAAAAAAAAAAAAAAAGCGGGAGATGCGCCGATTACAGATGCATTGATAGAACCGGTAAGATAATGTGACTTTAATGTGGAGCGTATTCAAGGTGTATCATGGGCACCGGTTCTGCGGGATTCATTCGCCGTGAATAAAATCTCCTGGAAACACGAGGATGGAGCTTGCAGGCGAGAAGTTGTACGTTTAGAGTTAAATTCACAGATTATTGCCGACGAAAGTCTTGATCGAGTGGAAACCGGTGAAGCAGTAACATGTTGCAGCCTCAATGCTGTGGCCTTACACTGCAGCATGGGCTGAACACACCGTTGCCGCACACACTTTGTTTTTTTGTTTTTTTTTAAACAACGACAGCACATTGTCGTGCGATTGAATTATTTATTGTAGACGATATCACCAGCAAACTTGTGCGTCAAAATGAGCAAAACTGCTCGAAAATTGTGGTGGCTTAGCTCGGCTATGCGTAGCGTGAGCTTATGCGCACAAAATCAGAGGCGCTATCAAGCGGCTCCGGTGCAGCGTCAGACTTCACTACTGCGCAACGGAGGCGCACAGCTGGGCACACGGTGGTGCCAGTACGTCTGCCGCGGCTATGACGTCACTCCTCTGGAATGCGCACACCGGCGAGGCGGGCGCGGCAGAGCCGTATATGTAGAGAGTTTGGCCATTCGTTGGGAAGTATAAGAGACAAATGAGGAGGCGCCATTGGCCGAAAGCGGGCTGGGCGTGTTCCAGGGCGTCTTCAGAAATTGGAATGTGACCAACCAGAAGCCGGAAATAATACCCTGACGGTGGTCGCGAGAAACAAACCTGATAACTGCATTAGAGTAACTCTCGATGGCTGAAAATATGGCACACGGAATGTTTCAATCGCGCTCATCCAAAATGATGGTGGAAGAGTGCGACTAGCGGAACGATCGACATAATCCGTACGCCCAGCGCCGAGGGCCGGGAATCTGTCGTCCGAGCGGTCACACTCTGTCCGAGCAAAACAGAGCTGAACGGCGCATTCGTTTCTTACATCTTTCTGCATGATTATGATCAAAACAACACGTGCACCCTATTATCAACCACGAAGAGTTACTACACTTCACTCTTACGCGCTTATTAAAACCATTGACGAACATATACCTTTGATCAGAACTGTTTCTCGCTACCACCGCTAGGGGATTCTTTTCGGCTTCTGGTTGGTCAAGAGAGCATGCACAGCCCTCTTTCCAAGTCTGGTGCACGCCCTGGCTCTGCCCGCGCCTCCCATTGACCAAACACTCTACATACACGGCTCTGGGGCGCGGCGGCGGCGGCTCCGGCGCGCCAGCTGTGCGCCGTGTGACGTCACTGCTCCTCGCGCATGCGCAGCACGGAGCACGGCTCATTATGCGAGCCACGCGAAACTGCTCAACCTCGGCCCCAGTGTAGCTCACGCTACAAACCAGTCAGAATAAGCACCAGCGGGGGCTTCGGTACTGTCCAGGGAACCCTCATGCGCGCATCGAGTATACTCCCCCACTCCGAACTTGCTTCCAAAAGAACCGACTCGAAAAATTGGCCGTCGACGAGTTGGCTTTCGACGAATCGGCCTAGAACCTCAATTCCTTTACAGTGCCTAATCTGAGACGTGCATTTTTTAACTTCAAACGCAATATGCAGGGTTCAGCGTTTTCGGGTTTAACCGAATTAACAGGTAAAAGTACGCTGAATTCATTTTTCCGAA
>NW_024609839.1:92145169-92229423 GCF_016920785.2 Ixodes scapularis | reverse complement strand
TTCTAGCGAAGATTGCCGGAATGCCCGTAGCGCAGCAAATACCTTCTCTTCTCCTTCCTGGAAAACGAACCGGCTGTCGAGCCAAGGGGTAAGCAAGCGGCCATTACGAATTCTTCTGATGTCGAGACAATCTAGGAGCCCGCGACGTGCTTCTTCTTCTGAGGCCAGATGGGCGAGATCAGGTCAGATGCCCCACGAGAAAGGAAGTCACGTGTGTGCGCCGAGGGCTGGCCCGGCTGGCTTCCGGTTGAATCCGCCGAAATCGTCGGAGCGACTTTTCTCAGATCCAGATCGAGATCTGGAGACTACCTTCTGTTGTGTTCTCTTCCTGCCCCAGTCTCAGGTTTACAATCATGTTCACGAAGTATAGCTTGGCACCAAAAACATGATGGCAATTTTGATGCGAAAGCATTAACTGTCCAAATTAGAGAAGCCGGTGCAACATTAAAACGGCACCTCAATTCCCATTGGCTGCGACGCGTCATGTGGCCCCATAGCAATGGCGTCATCGTTGCTAAGGGGCCAGCCGAACTCCGGAGGCGCAGCGGTAAGGGGGTGTGGGGGGGGGGGGGGGGGGGAGGGGGGGACATAAGAGGACACGTGATTTCAGCACGCGGCGCGCCGAGCTTCGCACTCCCGGCGCCGTGCCGAGATTCGCACTCCCGCCACTGCCTCAAGCGCGAGACACATGCGCGAAAAAGCCATGCGATCCGACGTGCGAACCGCCGGAACGACGTCCGAGGGCGAGGGTTTTCGTCGCACCGGAGCGTCGGACGAGGCCTCCGTCCGGCGCCGGCGTGCGTCCAACTTGCCAGATATCGCCGCACGCACGGTCCGATTTTCGGAAGGCCGCAGTGGACGCAGCCAATGAGCACGGATGGCGAAGGTCATGTTGTCAAGTGACTTTCGGACCGATCGGGCGAGGAGGCGCGACGTGGTTCGGGGAAGCGGATGTGGCGGTGCGCGGTGCGTCACGCGACGCGAGTCGTCGTTGTGAAGGAAACGGACGCCATCGAGTTTTTCCGCGCGCACAAAACGAGCTGCTGATTTCGCGCGCCAAAGCAAGCCGGCCTTCTGGGACCGATCGAGCCCGTCGAAACCCGAATATACTCCGTTTCACCTTAGGATGGACAGCAGCGGACGCTACGAGCCATTCCAATGTCATGTGAGCTTCGGGAGAGACGCAGTTATGTGCGCGGTACGTAGTCACGTGATTTTTACGCAGTGCTCGTTTCGCTGGGATGGCTCTAAGGTCCGCTGCGGTCCTTCGCGATTAAGTGATTTTGAGCAGAAAATAGCCTCACGGAAAATCTTCACACACGCACACTTTAATAGAAGGTAATAAAAATATTATGTTTGTTTTAAAGCCAGAAAAACGAAGAAGGGCGAGGGAAGTATTTTAGTTTTCTAGGCTAGGTGGCGCGAGCTACCGCCCGTTATAACTATAGCCATTAGTATCCATCCATCCATTTGGTAGAGGGACACCCGAAACTGGGCGGAGCTGAACGGAGCGACGCAACGACGCGTCGGAAACCATGTGTCGCGAACCGTCCGGTGCGGCGATTCTGAGCAGCCATCTTCCCGACAGTTCGCACGCCGGATCGGACAGTTTTGACGCGCATGTGTCTCGCGCTTCACCCAGCGGCGCAGCAGCCACCAGCGAGTCAGGGCGGTCTGCGCTGCGCGCCGCCGCACTCTTTGCCGGCGCTGCGGCCGCTTCTGCTCCTGTCGGCGCCAAGGAGAATGGCGACGCCTGAAGCATCTGTATCGTCGGCGGCCGCAACCTCGGCAGTTGCGAAATGTGGCCGTCCACGCCAGTACACATCAGACGAGCTAAGGGAGCGGACGTTAATCCTTTCGCATTCCCAACTCATAAGAACTGCTGAGGTGTCCTCGGAATTTTTTAATTGGCATCTCGTTCTTAGTGCATAGAAGAGGAGGTTGTTCCGTGTATGTAGAATAACAAGATAATCGATACAGACCAATAGTTGTGAGTCAGCGCTGAGCGATTGTGTTAAATTTTAGTGTGGCTGTGAGTGTTCTGGTGCGCTGCAACGTTAAATAGCAGGGTAAGGTGACGAAAGGAAGGCGGCTGATTGGTCCGGCAAGCGCGTAGCTCCCACTGCCCCGTCAACTTGGGGGTGACCGGAGTGCAGTGGGGACCAATGCCACCTCCCCTGGGGAAACAGGGGCTGTTGCAGAAGGTGTCCTACCCCCCAAGGCATTCTACCGAACTCTTGGCAAGCCGTTCTACAGTCTCGACAATGCACCGAGAGAAACTGTGCAAAGTCTGATGTGGTATCCTAAAGCCAAAACATCGAAAAAATATAATAGTGAGCAACGTTGCGTTAAGTTGCAATTTGTTCTTCCGGAGACTCGATTTTTTAGAGAAGGGACTCGAAGAAACAGCTTTATGCTACGCTACAGTCCCTCTAACTCGAACTCCTGTAGTGTACAGCTTTTGATGGACACCACGCTTGCATTTAAGAAACCTCTACAACTTCGGAAGGTATTCAGACTCGCGCGCTTTTATTGCACGCACAAAATTTCATGGTATGTCGGTGGAAGAAGACACCTACACAGCACGTTACACCAACGAAGAAGTATCGGGTGTTAGGAGAAAAGAGCTCTGCAGGCTTCTCAAAAACAAACAAACATATATTGTAAAATACCGCAGAAGCACCCGCTTTGTTGAAATGTTCACTATTAAAGGGATGCTGAACAGAAATTTTGATTCCACAAAACACGCGGTAAAGGTGGGCAACGGGATGCTACAAACACCAAAACATTAAGGGCTGTTTATACTCCAACGTAACGTCGACGGGCGCGCACGCCCAACCGCGTTGCCTGACGTTGCTACGAAAGGACAGTTTATACTCTGACGACAGGTGGAACGCCTCGCAACGTAACGCGCCCCGGCGCGCGCCAGCGAAGCTCACGTCGAGGCGGGCTGTTTATACTCGAACGTAACGTCGACGGGCGCGCGCTCCCGAGCGCGTTGCGTGACGTAGCTGCGAAAGGAGAGTTTATACTCCGAACACAAGTGGACCGCCTCGCAAAGTAACGCGCCTCGGCGCGCGCCGGCGAAGCTCACGTCGAGGTAGGCGCTGCTCGAATCTCGGCGTCGGCCGACGACGGTCGTCACCCAGAATTCCTCGCGCGAGCGTCAGTTGGAAAGAAAAATGGCGAACGGAGGTGCCGCGGAGTGCGAACCGAGCGATCTGACGACGGACGAGGTTGAGCGGCTCATTGAAGCGGTGAGAGAGCGCGAGTGTCTTTATGACGTCGGTTCTCTAGAGTACAGGGATTCCAAGCGAAAAAAGAATGCCTGGGAGTCCGTGCGCATTGCCTGCGGCATGAAGCCCGGTAAGTTGACTAGGGTGATTTCATGTGCGCTTTGCTTGGCGTGAGGACATCTGGCCATTTTGTTTCAAACGCTTTTTTTTTGTGTGTGTGTGTTGAAGCGCGTGAAAGAGCGTGTCCCTGCACGCGCGCGTGGCGCTGACTGTGCTACGGCCACGGTGTAGCTACGGCGACATTTTGCTTCCTGCGATTTCTTTGTATTTTCCCTGTGAGCGCGTGCTGTCGCCATCGGGTACTACAAACGATGGCATCATCCAAACAGAAATACATTGAGGCGCTCTAGTTATTTAGGACTTCAAACAGAAAAGCAGTGCAAGCGGCTTAACTGACATGGCAACTTGTTCAGCATTTTATTTTCGTATCACGTCTGCATTTGGGAGAACTGAATTCGACATATTTATTTCAGGTGAGGACGCACAAAAAGCGTGGAAGCGTGTACGCGACAGGTATGTTCGGGAGGTCCGCTCCATTGAAGCTGCCACAAAGAGTGGCAGTGGCTTCGTCCGGAAAAAACAATGGGCCTTCCTGGAAATGATGTCGTTTTACGAGAAACATATCCGACCCAGGAAGTATGTAAACATAACATGAGTCCTCAATTGCTGTCTAACTAAATTTCTCTCCCATATGTTGATCCCACTTGCAGGGCAACCACCAACGTAAAGGCACCACCTGTGGGCGACACAGCACAGTGTCTATTAATGGAAATGGTGGAATCTTCTCCTGACGACTCGACCATTCCCACTGACTTCAAGCCTGCCCAAGAAGAGCTGCAGTGCAGCCCCGAGGCTCCTGTCCCAGCCACGCCGTCCACCTCGGGTGAATCCACATCAAGCACCTCGAGGAGGTCATCAGGCCAGTCACAAAGGTGCCCAGGACCCCCCCATTCTGCATGCAGAAGGGAGGCTGACACAATGGAGAGAGAACTTTTAAATCATTTAAGGACTAAAATGACACAGAACGAGGCGTTTTGCCTACTCTGTAGCACAATCTCTGGATCGTTGGGACGAGGTCACTAGTTCCCAATTCAGGGCTTGTGTAATGCAGATTGTGTATGAATATGAATGTAAATTTCAGCAGAAATAAAACGCCCCCGACCTTTGTGCATCTGAAGGCACACGTGTCCACTCATGTCTTGATAATATACACATTCTGTTAATATGAACTACATTTTCGAAGAGCAATCTCTGCTTATGCAATTCTACTACATCGTTAGAAAAAAAAAAAACATAATCTGTGAAGCAGTCTATGTTAATCTGAATATTATTGACTCTGTAGTTCAATACTTCAGAATTAGTTCTTGGAGGCAAGCTGCAGGGATGCCTATCACATAAAATAGCTTGAAAGAACACCTACAGACATTTTTCAAATTTACCCCAAGCGTCAAGGAAGTGGCTTAGAATGTAGGTACACACGAATGTGGACGATAGCTTGCGCAGCGAATGTACCTGCAAACCCGGCATGATCATTGGTGCTTGTGTAAATTAGCAAAATGTCTAGTGCACATAATAGCATCATCTGCTACTCAGACACACAGCCTGCGCTAATACCATTAATCAAACATGCTTTCTACCCATTACATTCGCTTTGCGGGTGGCACGCATTGCTCGAAACCTGTTTATATTTCCGAGAGAAATGCAAGTAGAAAAGCAGGCTTATCGAAAGTACATCTAGAATGTTATTTTACTCCTTTGTGGTGTAACTGAAAACATTAAACCCGACTTTTGGAATTAATACGCAAGCTGTCCTATTTCCCAAGTGAGCCACTACTACATTCCTGCGGGTTCACTTAATAAGAAGCCAATCATTTGGTATGCGTGCCTGTATCTCAGTGGCAAGCGAAAAACATGGATGGCCAATATTCCTCGCTTGTGCCAATTACCTCGCTCTCCCCTGTACAACAAAATTCACCAAGGTAGGCAGGTAATCTCTTTGAAGGTGAAAACAACGAGGGATTGCGAAATATATTTTTCCGGTCAACCCTGTTAAGCAAGCAGAGCAGAGAAAATATATACAATTTATTTGCAAGGAAAGAAAAAATTCAACAGCATTGATAACAACCTTGTGTCGTCGTCTACTCCCTCGTCACTATGTCGTGTTGCCACGGGATGGCTCCCCTAGGGGAGATGAAGTGGTCTGCCAGCTGGTCCCTGATGCTGATTGCTGCTGGGCTGCTGTTGCCACCTAGGCTCCTGTTGACACCAACATTCAAAATGTCAGCTCGCCACTGACCATCCACACGGGCACCCCTCCTTTCACTGTAAGCATATCCAGGAGGGCAGTAGGCTTCATCCCGTGTCAGGAAGTTGTGGAGGCAGACTCCCGCTTTTATCATGTTTTCACAGTGCTCAACGAGGGAAAGACGACGACGATCCTATCTCTGGTAACCCATTTTGTGCTCTCCGAAGTAATCGTAAGAAACTATTGTTTTTCGTTTTGAGTAACCTCCAATTCTGTGACTACCACTAGAGAAAAGTACCTGACCTTTGTGTTCAAAGGGCCTCCTTTTGGGAGGCCGGAAAAATCTCGGAAATGACAACTGAGCCTCTGACCCCACCGAACCAACTCCACATGGAAGAGGACGAAGACCAGGCTACGGGCCCCATAGGTGACCTTCCACCTACTGATTCCATAAATGACTCACACAGTAGTTCCTCATCGACAATTGTATCCCTACGTGACGACGACGACATGCTCTCCGATGACGCACAGTACGAACTAGTGCATGGAAAGAAAAGACGCAAGACAAGCCAGAGCCCTGCATCACCACCTACGAACGAAACCAACTTACAGGTCGGATACACAGTACTGTTCATCCCGACAGCAAACGACAAAGTGGGATCTCTCAGCAAATTAAAGCTCACGGACTTCCTAAACAACGTTGCTCCAGGCATGGTCAGTGTAGTTCGAGTGAACGCAGCACGTAACATCGTTGCAGTAGATGTGAAACGACCTCTCTACAAGGCCGAACTTCTAAAGATAACAAAACTCTGTGACGTGCCTGTAAGAGCTTTTATACCTCGAGAACGCTCCAACTGTTTCGGCGTACTTCGAGATATTGATCCCGACTATACCGAACAAGACGTCAAGGCGCAGCTACAGTCCTCCATTGGAGTAACAGAAGTGAAGCGACTAGGCAAAGCATCGCCTGTTGTGCGAGTTGCATTTGCAGGTAAAATGGCACCCCAGCATGTCAAAGTGGGCCTTGTGAGGACTACAGTAATTCCTTATCGAGCACGACCCCTGCAATGCTACAAATGCCATAAATTTGGTCACATTGCAGTTGCATGCGCTGCAGAGTTCCAAATTTGCTATCAGTGTGGGCAAAGTCATGAAGGCGCATGTGAGGCCACCCCGAGCTGCGTGAATTGTCGAGGAAATCACACCTCTAATGCAACAGAATGCCCGGTCAAGCAAAGGGAAACAGAAATTATGAGATACCAACACGAAAATAACACGACACTTCGTGAGGCAAGGGGTGCTGTGTACGCGAAACGTCAAACCAACAAGCAAGTGAATGAAAAACATACACAGAGACCTAACATAACCAGTACGGCAGTGCCACCTTTGACTGATGAGGC
Organism: Ixodes scapularis; assembly: GCF_016920785.2. Classification (NCBI taxonomy): domain Eukaryota; kingdom Metazoa; phylum Arthropoda; class Arachnida; order Ixodida; family Ixodidae; genus Ixodes; species Ixodes scapularis. The sequence goes on along the minus strand of NW_024609839.1, from coordinate 92,222,482 downwards.
GTTCCCTCCTTTGAGCAGCTCGGGGAAAACGGCTGAAGATGACCCCACCGCGGCATCCACATCATCAGACACACTAGGAAATTCTCAGAAACCATCCTTTTGGGAAAAACAACACATCAAAGACATTATCTCACACTCGTCTCCTCATACACATGCGTCGACTCCCAACCAGGCGAATGGAAGAGAACCTACCTCACTGATTAAAGTGATAGTGCCGTTAATTTTCTCCGTCCTTCGAAAAATATTGGACACAATACCACCATCATCAACGCTCCACCAAGTGATCACAGCAGTCCTTTCATTAGAGTCCATTATTTCAATGGCGTTCTGAACTATTCTCAAGCACGCCATACTCGCACTAAAAGGTCTATAACGCCTCCACGAAGCCCAGTGCTTTCACTTTTCTGCTCCAATAGCTAAACGACAATCAACGAAAAAGGCCAAGAGCATAAAACCTTTGCCAACTATACTACAATGGAATGTAAACAGCCTTCGTCCTCGCCTACCTGAACTTCGGCGCCGCCTCCTTACACTGCAAACAGATGTTCTCGCACTACAAGAGACTTACTTACCTAAAGGGCTTCACCGATTCTCCCCATATGTCCAGTACCACAGTGATACAATTCACCCCGATGGAAAATCTCGTGCATCCTTATTCATAAAAAAATCAATCTGTCAAAAAGAAATACCTTTGAAAGACTTCAACTCTACATATGACGAACACGTCGCGGCAATCATACGAATAGCCAAGCAGGAAGTTACTGTCATATCCACCTATGTTCGACCAAATACACCTTGGAATCCTAACGCAATCCGGAAAATTCGTGCACGCTGTTCTGGACCCATCATCTGGTGTGGCGACTTCAACGCAAACCATCCAGCATGGGGAAGCGACAGCACTACGCGACGAGGCACCATACTTTTGGACATCATCGCTGATTTGAACCTCCGCTGCATAAACACCGGAGACCCTACACTAGCACGGCCCAACCTTGAAAAAGCAAGCGTCCTAGACCTCACTTTGGTATCGCCTGAAATAGAGATAGTCTGGAGTCTCGAGCCCGACACATGGGGCTCAGATCATATTCCAATTCACCTCACTCCCCGCTACGGCCTCGCACCAAAACATCGTGTACATACAGTAACGAATTGGGATATGTATCGACAAATACTAGCAAAACTCTTTAAAAGCACTGGCACGGGTAGCATCCCACTAGAAGATGCAATATGTGTAGCTATCTCTAAAGCCACCAAAACAATCACCCTACCCGCGAACAACCCAGTTCCTGACCTTATATATCTCGAAATCCGCGCTGCCTCTCGACGAGCTCAGCGGATTGCGAGACGCACAAATGCCCCCGCCGACTGGACAAAATCAAGGCGAATAGACGCAAAACTACGTCGTCATACCAGACGCCTAGGCAGACAACAATGGCAACTTCGAAGCGAATCGCTTAAAACTGATTCGGGGTCGAGGCTACCTTGGACCACTGTGAGATGCTTACTTGAGCCTGTATCTCAAGCATATCCTTTTGCTGAGATAGCGATAAAAGACAACCTTACTATGGCCAACCTCGCAGAAAAATTCGCTGACGAATTCTCAAGGCCTGTATCTCCACCGCAAGGAAAACCTCCAGCGCCGAAGCCTCCAGTCCCAAATTTCACCCTAGCCACTATAAACGACGACTTCACAAACCCAGAGCTAGACTATGCCCTGACTCGCTGTCGCCGCAAGGGTGCCCCAGGAGCCGACGGCATTACAAACCAAGCCCTCAAAAACATTGACGCTACGGATAGACCCCTTCTTCTAGAGTACCTCAACGTGATTTGGCGATCCGGCGAACTTCCTTCCTCCTGGCTACATTCTACTGTAGTAGCCGTCCCAAAAGCAGGCAAGTCGAAAGCCATCATAACATCTTACCGTCCAATCTCCTTAACCTCCTGTGTCTGCAAGCTTTTAGAGCGGATGATCCACCGACGGCTCAGCTGGCAACTTGAAGACGCACAAGCGCTACCACCACAGCTATCAGGGTTTCGCGCGGGCTGCTCAACAGTGGACTCGATTGGAAATCTGACATCATCACTAGAGCAAGCCAAGGCACAAAAACACGTTCTTCATGCTGTCTTTCTAGACATTCACCGAGCATTTGATGCACTTCCACACAACGTGATTATGGAGCGCCTTCGTCATATCGGTGTCAGAGGGAGAACGTACAAGTTTATTGCGTCGTTTTTACAACGAAGAACCTTCCATGTAAAAATAGCTGGGCATACAAGTTCGCCCCGCGACTCTTCCCAGGGAGTACCACAGGGAAGCGTCTTAAGTCCCTTGCTATTTAACATCGTGATGGCCGGCCTACCTTCTGCGCTTCCTAAAGGTGACACAATCGCAGTCAACTGCGCTATCTATGCAGACGATGTTGCGCTCTGGTGTACGGGGCCAACGCGCATCTCGACTACAATACAAGCCAAACTCCAACAGTCCTTGAACACCACAGCCGCATTTCTCTACCACGCGGGTCTCACGCTGTCAGTAACAAAGACATCGGCGTTGAGCTATCGGCCAAGAGCTAGACTTAAAGGAAAATTCAGCTCGCTACGCGTAGATGGCAAACGGATTCGCAGAAGCACTGAGGTGCGATATCTTGGTGCAATCATTGACGACCGAGGAAATTGGCGCCCAGCCGTCAAACATACACTAAATGAGGCCCGCAAATTACTTGGCGCTATCCGAAGAATAGGAGGCCGCAACTGGGGTGCCAGTCAACAAGTCATGCTTACGCTGTATCGCGGCCTTATCGTCAACCGAATATTATATTCCCTCCCCCTGCTGGAGATTCTGGATTCTCAATGGAAAACTCTCGAGACATTTCACCGCAACGCACTCAGGATTTGTCTCGGACTGCCACGCTCGTCACATAACGTCTCCACTATAGTCGAGGCAGGTGACTCACCACTAAAAACACAATCACAAGAGAGAACACTACTTCACGCAGCCAGACTGCTCAGAGTACCATCATACGAGACACTCATTGACAGCATACTACTACGCCATCACTCCTACCTCGGTAAGACCATGAAACGCTTCATTGACCACGTCGGCTACCCAGAGAACATCCCTCCCCTCCCCCCTCCACACCGGCAGAACGATCACCTCCACATAACAACAGAGATCATGGACCTCCCACGACGAGGCCACGTCGCCGATATCGTGGCACGCGACATCGCAAATGACGTCATCCAGTCCTATTGCAACATGAAGCACATATATACCGATGGAAGCAGGAAAGACTTATCCACCACAGCTGCTTACATCATACCAGAATCTAATCAATCTTCTACAGCCAAATTGAGCTACTGTACCGACACGACCACAGCAGAACTTGCTGCGATATGGCTCGCGCTCTCCGAGTTAATAACACTTTCGGAAAATGAAAAAGTGGCTATTTTCACGGACTCGAAAGGAGCCTTACGACAGCTCCAAAACTTGAGAAGGGGAACTCCTCTGGCAAGATCCATTGTTCAACTCGTACACCACATGGCTAAAGAAGGATCAATCATCTACTTTCAGTGGATCCCTTCGCATGTGGGTATACATGGAAATGAAAGAGCAGATGCCCTTGCAAATGAAGCCCACAATAATGTATCCCAAGTAATAGAAATACATCCATACAACAACTATCGAATCATAATCCATAATGAAGCACAAACTAATCACCCCCACCCAGGAACGGCTTCTGGACTACCTCCTCCAACCATTCCTAAAAACAAATTCCCGAGACCGCAACAATCGTTGCTACATAGACTACGAGTCAACTGTGCAAACACCTACTCTCGTCTACATCTCATGAGACAAGCGTCTAGCCCAAACTGTCCCGCATGTGATGAAAGAGAAGATCTGGACCACATCTTTTGGACATGCCCACAAAACGCCAATTCAAGAAACGTCCTGAAAAAATCTATTGCGAACGGCAGTAACCAGGATACCCGAAGTCTTCTTTTTCCCGCAGGACCACAAGCACTAAGGGTGCAAACATTCAAAGCCATCCTTCTTTTCCTCCAAGAGACTGGCCTCTCAACACGCCTCTAGGCTGTACTGACGGGCGTCAGCCATCCTCCTCCTCTTAACCACTCTTGGTTTCCCTTTCCCCAAGCGGAACGAGAAAGCTGACCCCGCTATTGGGAGACTAACCTCTCGTTCCGCATTACCCCCTTTTTCTTTTGCTCAATAAACTCACTCACTCACTCACAGTGCTCAACAGTGCCATGCATGGGAGCCAGAAACGCCCGCCAGCGAGACACAAGTATTCCGAAGGTGTTTTCTACTGTACGCCTGCCCCGGGAGAGCCTGTAGTTGAAGACCTTTTTTCGGTAGTCCAAGCCTCTTCCGGGGAAAGGGCGCATGAGGTACGTTTTCAACGGGAAGGCTTCATCCCCCAGGAGGCACAGAGGTGGTGCAGGCTGTGCGATTATAGGGATCTGGAGGGTGTTGGCAGCTAACGCCTTTCCGAGGTTAGACTCTCTCAACACACCGCCATCGGACTAGTGCCCGGCAGCCCCAATGTCCACCAGTCGAAACCTGTAGTGGGCGTCAACAACAGCGAGCAGCACCATCGGGTAGAATTTCTTGTAGTTGTGAAATATTGAGCCAGAGTTTGGTGGTCACTTGATCGCAAAGTGCTTGCCATCTATTGATCCAATGGCGTTAGGAAAGTTCCACTTGACGCAGAACTCCCTTCGGATCTCTTCCCACTGTTGTGATGTGGGTGGCTGCAGCACGAACGGGGAGAGGCAGTCCCAGATGGCTGGCAGCGTTTCCTGGAGGATCCCCGATAATGTTGCTTTATGCATCCGGTAACTTATGGCCACATGGCCCAGAGATCCTGGTGATGCAAGGAACCTAGAAATGTGAAAAACAAAATTGTGAGACTTAGTACCTAACTCAGAGCAACTGTTTAGTCAGTCATTTCCACTGTTTGTGACTAAGAACGACCTACGAGAGTGCTCCGTCAGACTTATATTGCTATACACGCAATATGTAAATATGTACTAAATGTGTTTGACTGACGCCCTACGGTGTTTTAAAATAGTTTCTACTCTAAAACCGCACGCAAAAATCAAGGAATTGGCGCATGAAGTGGAAATTGATCTCGAATATGAGTTTTACTGTGCTGATTTACTCATTAAAAATTTCAGTCTCAATTTAAAGTGAAAAAAAAAAAATGAATGACGATGTCGCCAAATGGGTCAGCCTTTCTATTTAGTAAAATATGTGTTTGATGTAGTAAGTGTTACAATGATACGTTGATCCGCTTATTTATGAGTGTCTCAAAATAAAGTTACAAGGTAGTACTAATGGCCCGTCGAACATCAGCAACTGAACCTATCAAGTTGAAACTTACCTCGAATACATACCTCACTAGTCCCCGTTACATATTACAAATTCAAGTCTCTATTTAAAGTACGAAAAAATTAAAAAGAAATCTTTCCCATTTTAGGCTTTTTTTTTCGTTCTAGGAGTTCATACTTAAAATTTGAATGCGTGCGGTACATCCAACCAGTAAAGGAAGCATTTAAGGTAAGTTTCTACTTGAAACGTCGCGTCCCTGATTTTTGCTGGCGATTTAAGAGCCAAAACTTTATTTTGAAACGCACTGTCGAGATTGGGCCTCTCAATTAAAATATCGGAGTAGATGAGAGCGCATAAGTTCCCGGTTTGAGGTATTTTAATACGAGTTGGGCGCGTGTACGGCGGTAGTACACCGCCTAGAAGCATAACCTAATCAGTCAAGCATCCGCGAAAATGAAGTGTGTATCAAATATGTAGTACATAGAGCGCCTCAATGTACTACTTCTGTTTTGGGGGATGCCACCGTTTGTAGTGCCCGATGCCGACAGCACGCGCTCACAGGGAAAATACAAAGAAATCGCAAGAAACAAAATGTTGGCTTAGCATAGTCACGCCAGGAGCGCGTGCAGGGACACGCTCTTTCACGCTTTCAGAACAAAAAATAAAAAATAAGCGTTCGAAACAAAATGGTGAAATGTCATCACCCCAAGCAAAGTGCACATGAAGGCACCCTAGTAGTACATACCTCAGTGTGATGGCCAGCCGCTCAGCGGGCGAGATGGGAGGGCGATGTGTGGGCCAGTGTACAAGACGGTCGTGGACGAGTCCGAGCAGCTCGTCCAATGAAGCCTTCGTCATCCTGCAGAAAAGAAACGACAGAATTGATTCACTATGATAAGCGACATGACTATCGACCGTCGCCTTACCTGAAATATTGGAAGTGGTATTCTGGGTCGGACTCGCGCAGCTCCTGTACTAGATGGTAAAATTCTCCAAACACTGTGCGCTTATTAAATATGTCTCGTACGTACATCGTGCGTGTTCTCTGGCGCCGAAATAAAAGCACCGCTGCAATTTTTTTTTGCTGATCTAAATACATCGCGAATCGGCTCTCCATGGTTCCTCCTGTCTGAACAAGTCAGGACAGAATGCAAACGGAAACGGAAATAAACCATCAGCCTATGTCGCGGTTGTCATGGCGACGCGCAGGCGCAACGCGAAGTGCGCGTCGGAGCGCGCTGGACCGCGATGGAGTATAAATGCCGTTGACCGCAAACTTTTCAGCGCAGCGTGTCGTGTCGTTGTTGACGACGAACGCCGGCGCACGTCACGTTCGTCGACGTCGGAGTATAAACAGCCCTTTACTCATACAGCGATATCTCAAACGGATGACCGTATTTTTGAAGAAAAAGAGGCGCATTTGACAGAGATGTTCACGTCATGTTTCTCCGAGAAAGAGAGGGAACGGCCTCGTGTCTTCTCCGCCTCGCGGCCTTGAGGGACGGAAGCGAAGAGAGGAGGAAACTAGGTATCTCACGCCACGCGCCTCGTCGGCCTGGTTCAATCTCGACCTCTTTTTCCAAAATTACGGCCGCCCATTCGAGATATCGCCTTACGAGTAGTGTTGTAGGGATTTTAGCGTCCCGCCTACATCTCCCGCATTGTTTTATCTGAAACACAAATTTCGGTTCACCATCCCTTAAACATTGCCCGAACTTGGGAATTCTGCAAATGAAACTTTAACCGCCCGATTTGACCGGACAAGCGCCCATGTCTAGGTTAATCCAGTTTTCAGTGAAAATGATGTGGGCGCTCCCCCGGTACTTTACGGTAGGCGTCGTCGAACGCTCAGACATTGAGCGCTCAGCATCTGATCCCAGCTAGCACGCTGCGATTGGATGCCAAAGTTAAAGAACTTAGTTCTCTCATTAAGCGTTGTAAGTGATTGTCCGAACTTTTCAACGAGGAAATGGCAGCCAACGCAGCCCGCCAATACATGCGCTTGAATGGCGTCCCCTACAGGCAACGGGCTCCCTTCCTTCATTGAACATTTCTTCTGTAAGTCGGTTATAACTTTTTCATTGAATAACGGTAAGTTTCAAAACCTTGGCATCCGGTCCCAAATGCTGGCTCTACGTTGGGGAAAAAACTGCGCACTCGGCGACGCATAGTTTATTTTGCGGAGAGAAACGCGTGGTCCTCTTTATTCCCAAGAAGCACCCGACGAACCAGGCGCAATGTGTCGGCGGCCCGATACACTCACAGTTTGTCCCCGATGGCGCCGCACTCCTGCAAGATGTTGTGGAGCAGGATCATCTTGCCGCTGACCTCGTACATGTCCTCCTCCGAGACGCAGCGGTGCCACCATTCCTTCGACTGGGGCGAAGGAGTCGTTTCTTCCTCGCTAGATTCGCCGAGAGCCGCTGACAATGAAACCGGTCACCAAATGGATGAGAATGACAGGGCGCCTCTTCCCAACGCCCAGCACACGCCCGTCGCCTTTTGCCCAGCATAACTGGAAGTAAAACGACACTAGCCAGCAAAGGCAGACACAGCCGAACTTGTAACTTCGAGCGAGCACGCAATTCGAAAAACGCGAAAAAAAAAAAAAAATCCCACGTAAAAGCTTTATTGCAGATGCCCCTACCGAGAAGCCAGGTCGGCTAACGAATATCACCTGGGATCCTTGTTTTCCAGGCTTTGACCACCTCGTCTCCAGTCTCGTGCCCGCTGTCCTTCCTGCAACTGCAAGGAATGTTTCGGTCGCGAGGAAAATAATTTTTGTGAGCTCTGTACATTAAATTTGCATCCATTCAACGTCGACCGACTTGACGTCTCGTTTCGTTCTATGGCATTCTCGCGCAGTCGAAACCTGCTGCGAATCGAATGAAATAGCAAGCGCCATCTGCAAATTATTTGAATTTTCGCGTATCTTCGCTAGCAACTTATAGCAATGTAAACAGAACTGCACTTTGCGAGCAAACTGCAGTGTGTCCCAAACTTGGAACCAAAGTTAGAGTGCTTGATTGTCAAGGTCGGCCCTGCCCCGCAGCGACTAATAGCAATTAACAACCGCAAACCACTTTGACCAATAAGAGCAAGTTCAACTCAAATCAATATTACAGCCCCTCTTTTCTTCTTTTTTCTTTAATTCAATCTTCAGAAAATTCGACCTAACTTCAAGGTCTTGTCAAGGTCAAATTATCCAAAGATTATTACACATTGTTATTCATTTGTACAATGTCACATACTGTAAACGACTTTATCTTTGTTGGCTTAATATCGAAAAAATTTTGTAAAGAGTGAATTTCAGAAATACTTCGCAGGGCAAAAAATTCCGCGATATAATCGCGAGAACCGATGTTTCGCAATATTTCTCGAGCCACAAAACTAAAGAAAATTAGGTTCTCGAAAAAATAAGGTGGAACCTCGACCACGCCGTTGTCTAAATTACGAAAATGAGGGACATCGTAGACAATCGACAATCGTAGTTTATAGTCATCGCGCAGTTTATCGCGTCGGTCAAAGCGGCAAAAAGCTACATGCCCTTTGCCGGTGGAGGGCTTGTCTTGGTCGAGGTAAACGGCTTCTTCGTTGCTGTCGCTTTGGCTGCTCGAACTCTCCGAACCGTCGTCAATGCTCGAACTCTCCGCACCGTCATCAATGCACGAACTCTCCGATCCGTCGTCGATGAAAGAGGACATCCAATCGCTCGATTCATCCTGAGCGAGAAAACAGACGGATGTCTTTCGGTGCTTGGAACGCGCCTCGAAACGGTGCGTTGACGACGTCCTAAAAAACCTGCGGTGGCTTAGCTCGGCTATGCCAGGATATACGTAGCGTGAGCTTATGCGCACAAAATGAGAGGCGCTCTCAAGCGGCTCCGGTGCAGCGTCAGACTTGGCTACTGCGCAACGGAGGCGCACAGCTGGGCACGCGGCGGCGCCAGTGCGTCTGCCACGGCTATGACGTCACTCCTCTGGAATGAGCAGACCGACGAGGCGGGCGCGGTGGCAGCGGAGCGGGCGGCGGCGGCTCCGGCGCGCCAGCTGTGCGCCGTGTGACATCGCTGCTCCTCGCGCATGCGCGGCACGGAGCACGGCTCATTATGCGAGCCACGCGAAACTGCTCAACCTTGGCCAGCGTAGCTCACGCTACAAAAGTGGTCCCTCAATTTTCGCGCAACGACATTCCTGAAGTGTCGTCGCCGACCTCGATCCCGGCGGCGTATAAGCAAGCCATATCCCGTACAGCACCTGGCCGCGTCCCTCCGTCACGTGACATGACGTCACTTCCGCTAAACCAATTTGCCATGTCACGTGACATGACGTCTCTTCCGCTCCAAAACGAAACCAGTTGTTTTATTGGTTTGTGAAATGGTCACGTGACATGACGTCCATCGCGCTGCTGTGGTAAGGCAAACCTGGGTAGCTAAACTCGTGGAGCAAAACATTCTTCGCTTTTTGACGTCGCGGGGGGAGTGACCAAAAGAACGCCGCAAAGTTTCCTCCTCCCTGCGCGCGCTCAACTTCGCAACTTTTGACGAAAAATCCCCCGCGATCCCTAGGCGGTGCACGAGAGCACGAGACAGCGCGGGGAGGCGAGCGTCCACGCCGCTCGCTGTACGTTGTCTTTGAGCCCTCTAGCGCCGACAATCCCGTCGTCACAGACGGCGTAGCAGACGACGAGAGTTCGTCTGCTACGATATGGCATTCGCACAGCGGAGCTGAAAGAAAAAGTTGGTTTTCTGCTCGAAATCGCGTCCCGCGGGCCAGAAACTCAAACGCGAGCTTGAATTGTAAGCCTCTGATATTTCACGAAGAAAGGAATCGACAGCCCGTCTTTTATTTGCGAAATTTGAGTCGTTTTGTAGCCGTACAGACGCTGAAACCTACCAGTGTGTAATGAAAGGCCCAGGACAACCACAGGGGCCGCGAGATCTAGCATCATTTGTGTATGGGTGAAAAGTGCAACATTTTTCGACAAAGCTCCCACAGCAAAAACCTGCGACGGATTTACTCAGCGTCCGGGAAGGCTAAACATGGAGACGTTGCCCGAGACTCAAGCGAAGTCATATTTGAACGGCAGCTATCTCGCCCCGTCATATTTTGTTTTGAGAAAGCTCTCGTTCTCAATGCCAGAGAAATAAAAAGTCTTACGAAACCTATTGCTAGCTGTTCCAAAGAACTAGATTTAAGCCGTATCCTTTCAGTTATTCACTCATAATATTATGCTTAAAACGAAGCAAGCTCTTGCGCGTACAGTTCCATCAATTTCCTCAAGCGTATGCTGTTTTGTAGTCAACTGGTTTCGGAAACTTACGCCGTCTGTAGATATCTCTGACTGCCGAGTTGCTTAAGTGGAAGTCATCGCAAATGTAAGTCCCACGTTGCAGCAACCAACGTTTAAACGATGGCAGCGACTGCACTCTCGCATTCCCACCCATCACGTCGAACAAAAAGGCGCTAGTTTCGGTTTGAGGTCGGTACTTTTCTACAACATCTATGGCGATGCGACAGCATCAGTCTGCGCTGGGTGCATTCGGCAAGTTCGTTCGGGGCCTGTTCTCCGTGCAGCACTCGGCGGGTGTAATGCATTAGAACTCTGACAGTGCAAATCTGTATCGCGAATTGGGAGCCCGTCACTGGCCTCACCGGCGGCCATTGCTTGACGACAGGCAATATGCCGCGTCCTGTCTAGTTCTCCCTTCGTTTTCGTCCTTGTTGCTTTGGCCTTTTACATCATGAGGCGATACACGCAAGTCTAAGGAAGAAATATGCAAAAATTGGAAGCTTGTACGCGGTGCTCGAGGGCGAGCATTTTATGACGTGCTGCGATGATCATGTCGGGTTCTTGGAGATCAAATAGACCTTCGTCAAGCGTTTGAACATCGATTAAAAAAAAATTGGCCGGAGCACGATTGAATTTACCGACGTCGCTTGCTTCGGTTTCTAAATAAATGGCACGTCGAGCGACTGAACGGCACGCTCCGAGTTTCAGTTTGTCACGGAAGCCCTCACAGGAGTTCAAAGAAAAAGCTTTCACCATGAAGCACTATGTACAAGCGGTCAAAACGATGCGAAAATCCCCAGTAAAGGCATTCTAACTTATCGTTTGCTGAGCTTTGATGACTCCGAAATCACGGATGACTCCACAATAACTCTCGGTAGCCCCTGTCTCATCAAACACATAACAGTTAACGCCCAACAAAGTAGCCCTGGACCCTCAACCACACAACATTTAGTTAAACAAGATTGGTATTCTAACGCGTTTAATATTCTTGCCCACAATATTAACTGTTATTTGCGGAAACATGATAGAAGTTTCATGGTAGAGAACAATTTACTAACGTAATAAAATTGAGTTGTGTCAAGCGATGACTGCCGGTGGTGCCGCTCGACCCCAGCAATACAGGCCTCTATCCACGATCTAGCCTCCTAAGAAATCAGTGGTGCCAGTGCTATTAGACATAAATCGTTTATTTGCATCGGTACTCCCATACCTGCCGGATGTAGGGACGAGGCGCAAAACCGTACATCCGGCCAATATTGAAGCCGGTTTTCGGACGATATTGCCTCGACACTCGCCAAGAAGCAACGTGCTGTTTCGGCGACTCGTTTGTGTAATTTATTTGTTCAGTCATATTAATGGGTCCCGGGCCACTGTGTACACCCCTAAAAAGAAATTTACTGTGGTAATTACACTTTGAGGAGAAGCAGGCACGTAGCCAGATTTTCGGTTAAATGGGGGGGGGGGGGGGGGGGGGGCCGATGACAAAGTGCTCTATGAGGGGGAGGGAGGAGAGGAGGCCCCAGCAAAATAGAAAATTTCGGAGGGGGGGGGGGGCGGGAAGGCCAGGCCTTATGCCCCCCCCCCCCCTCCCCTTGGCTGCGTGCCTGACGAGAAGGGGTATTGTAGTTTTACATCTTTATAAAAAGGTGTAGGCATTATCATACGTTTTAAGAAACGTGTTTAAAAAATCACACATTTTTAAAGGTGTGAAGTTTACATTTTTTTTATAAGGTCCATCGCTACACTTATGAGGGTGTTAGTTATGGCACACCCCACTTACATGTTTAAAGGTGGGAAAATGCTTAATGCGTATATACCTCTAACGGAAGACAATCTCTTTCATGTGATTACATCGCGTGCCGATGAAACGATTTGTCGTTGACACGTCGTTCGATGAACTGATTTGACCGCCAATGAGTGACGACTGCCAGTAGAATTTCGGGGAAATAATTCTGCCGGCTGCCGGGAGACTCGACCCTACCCAAGAATTACCCCGGTTCTTGTTTGTTTTCCAACATTCTGAATTGTATACCAGCTTATTAGTACCTCTTCGGATATTACAGAAAAAAATAAAATAAAAAAAAAAGCGATGGCAGCCGCAAAAACTCTGACAGCCCGGTTCACAGTCATGTGGGAGACTGACAGGTGCTCGTCAGTCGCCACCATGCCTTGAAAGCTACCGGTTCCGAAGAACCGGAGCGCGCAGAGAACTTGTTGTTCCCGGTCCGAGGCGGCGAACGAAGCTCGTCGCAGAGTAAACGCACAACGGCTTTGGATAGCCGGTACTGTCGCCGAAAGTCGTCGTCGGGGAGTTGAAAGGCGTCCCCAGTGGTCTCAGTAGCGACGCCGACGGTGGCGGAAGATAAGCTCGGCCGCAGCGTACGGCACCGCCATGTTGACAAAGTTTAACTTCGCCTCGATCCGAAGCGAAGATCTCGAGCTCAAACCGCGGCTCTCGCAAAGTTCGGAAACGTCACTTTGACGTCAGCGACAACTTCGACAAACGAGGTTTCTTGTTAACACAAACTTCGGAGGGATTTTGAGCGTCAGCAGGTCGCCTAGGGACAATCTGCAAAGCATTGATTTTAGCTTGGCGTAGGGATGTAGGGACAAATGGGCGCTACGTCATCGGCGAAGCCGTTCAATCAGCGGGCTCCTCGCGCCCCTCACGCGCCGCACGCGCGCCTCGATGAACTTTGCTTCGAATGATTGACACCTCGCTCGGCGCGACGTCAGCGGCGCGAGAGTCCAATTAGCGCGTTCCGCAACTTTCGGACACAAAGTTGTGCTTGACGAGTTTAGCGACCCTGGCGTACGCCGCCGCCTGAAACACGAAGCCTACGCGGTCGATGAGATGCAGGCGCGGCTGAAGCCTGAAACGCTTGAAGTAGGAAGCCTACGCGGTCGACGCAGTCGCGGCTGAGGACCGAAAGTTAAACTTTTAGGACAAAATCGTTGCGAGTGATCAGCAGGAAACACCACCGAGAAGCGGCCATTTTACATTCGATGTTGACTGCACATAGAATGGCTTGGTTTGGCAGCGCTACTTGAGTACTGCTAAGTTCTCCCACTAGGTGACGCTGCACGGCTTTTTGTTCTCTTGTTGCGCATCATTATCATCATCATTATTGTTACCATTTTGCTTTGTTCATTCGCCATTGCGGTCGTGGACTTCCGCCTCTCATCTCGATATCGTTTCGGTGAATCGTGTTAAAGGTGTGTCCAAACAGGATAGTACAAAATGCACGACTCCGACAAATCGTGCAGCGCTCTGCTTTCGGTTTTTTTTGTATTTTTTTTTTTTTTTGCCGGGGGGGGGGGGGAACTTTTTCCTGTCAAATCTGCCGGGGGAAACTTCCCCCCGTCAAATCTCCCCCTTGAAGTTTGATGGGGGGGGGGGGGGGGGGGGTTCCCCCCGACAGATATGACGGGGAGAAGTTCCCCCCCGGCAAAGAAAAACAACCGGAAGCGGAGCGCCGCACGATTTGTCGGAGTCGTGCGTTTCGTAGAATCCTGTTTGGACACCCCTCCGCTGGCTTGGACATCATTGCCCCATCTGTTCTTCCGCCGCCGCGATGCGTCGCTAAGAAGCGCAGAACGTACTCGACCTAACTCGACCTTAGCGCTAGAAAAGAGGGCAGCGATTCTCAAGCTAATAGAAAGTTGTCCAACGAAAACTGAGGCGTAACCTGAAATAAGGCGCGCAGGCGTAATCTGAAGCAACTCACTATTTACGGTTTTTATAAGCCTGCTTAGACGTCATAAAGGCAGGTTTTATTAAATGGCTGAATTTTCGGACCGCTCTATTATTATGAGCTTTTTTCGGTCCCTGCGAAGTCCGAAAAATCGGTCGGCGATTGTAGTCCCAAGTGGCGGCCAAGATGTGTTCACACGAAAGAGAGTTGATGAACACGGCATGCTGAGAGTCGTGTCCCATTTATCAACTCCTTCCAAACGCACCAATGCCTGCCTATACTCAACATCAACTTTTGCGCCACACCAAAAAGGACAGCACCGTTTCTGCAGTGCTCCAATACTGCGGGACATCTAGAACATCTGGCGCCTCCGCTCGTGACCCCTCCGCTAGGTGGCACTTGATACGCAATCAGGTTAAATTCCCTTATATCGGCAGGCATGGACAGAAGCGACGGAACCGGTGTAACGTAGGATGCACATTGCCTGCGGGGGAAGGAGTTCTATCGTGGCTTTTATGATGAACATAAATTCCACGCAAAACATTTATGCAAAATGAGTGTCGTTCGAGAAAACGGTCCTTCTCCGCCACCTGTGGGAGCGCTCACTCTCGTGGCGCTAGGGTCGCTGTCCACTTGCACCTGCTCACGGGGGGCAATAAAGGACAGATTTCGAATGACGCTCTTCCGTGGAGCTTCTCAACCGATATTCTTACGTACCTCATTATTGCGGTTAATACATCATTATTATATGTTGCCCGCTGAACTTGTAGAACTGCAACTGCTTACAGTTAGCTGTCAAAAAAGAGCTTAGACAGTGGTGTTCCGGGACGGAACGCCACGGAAACTGTGAAAAAACACATGCAAAGGAAAAAACTTTTTTTTCTTTTAAACAGCTTACATGGAAAAAGGATGTCATAAAACAATATTACAACGAAGAAAAACATTTTTAGAGCTATACTTCAGCGCTATACGAATTTGTAGTTGGCGCCCACCGGCGCCGCAGAAAAGTGGACCTTATTTATCACGTGACTGGCCCTTATTTATCACGTGGTGCTTGCGCTCTTTCGGAAGCTTCGTATGGCGTCTAAAAGTAACTTATTCATCCTTGTTTGAAGTGTAACAAAAAAACAAAGATTAATAGGTAACTTTTAGACCCCAAAGGAAACTCCTGAAAAAGCGCAAGCAGACGTGATAGATCTGTGTGCCAGTCAGACGATGGCTGCGGCGACGGCGGCGTGGAGCAACGCGTTGAAGCGGCGTTCGCACAACGTTCAGCGTGCGGCGGCGCTTGACTTTGCGGCGGCGGCGACGCAGCGCGGCGGCGCGCGGGACTACCACGTGACCAGTGGCGGCTCTTGCGGGTGCCAACTACAAATTCGTATAGCGCCGTAAATATAGCTCTAAAAATTTTCTTTCTTCGTTGTAAAATCGTTTAATGACATCCTTTTTCCATCTAAGCTGTTAAAGAAAAATGACGTACTGGAAAGAAATTCGAAACGTGTCACCAACGGGAATCGAACCCACGACCCCGTGATCGCGAGCTCGACATTCTACCACTGCACCAATTGGAGACAAGAGGCAAAGCCGGCTTACTTCGTTTCCATCAGGGTGGTCTTTACTAACTGGCCGAACACGAATGCCAGACACTGACATTCCCGTTCGGCGTTCGAACGGGTCATAGGACGAAACAGGAAATCCAGGACGTGCCCACCATCACATAAGAAATGACAAAGTTTGGAATAAAATACCACGCTAAAAAACAGGATTTCGTCTTTCCGGATAAATTTGAAAAAGTCCGAGGAACACTCTCCGGTAAATTTCCCGTCAATTCCGATCTATTCGAAAAACTAGAATTTAAGAGCACAGCGACAAAACAAAAATATAAAAGACGTTGTTTCAGAACTAAGCTTTATAAAAGCGCGGGTTCAGTGGTCCTGGGGAGACGCCACTCCAGTTTCCTTTGATATTTATAACTACTGGCAATGGTAGTTTTCCTTTTAGCACGTCGGGGTTCCTTCACGTCAACGGGTCATGGTACCCCGGCTTTATTTATTTTTTTTTTAATTTTGTAATGTATAAGAACACTATAAAACAGGCTGCGAATTACAAAGAATTTTGAATCTAACAAAAATAAGCTCCTATAAACCCCAAATTTTCAGCCAAAAAATAAACTCAGAAAAAGCACCCTCTGAGTTTCACAAGAAATGAACTTTTGAAATCATAAAATCCTAACTATCAAAAAAGAAAAAAAAAGTAGAAATTGTTGCTGTTACCACGTTGTGTGAAATGCGTTAGCATTTGACGCAGCTGATGCATTAAAAAAGGAACAATGTCGCAGAGAAACATTCTGCGTGTACCGACTTGTATCCGTAGGATCAAGATATATCGAGCCTTTCAACACGATCATTATCCAAGAACATTGGTCTGACCTTGAGGAGCTCCTTGGCCCTGGCGCGCTCGGCGCTCATGACGAGCAGCGCGGGGTGGGTCCAGATGTTGCGCAGCACGTTGAAGTCCCAGAACAGGGACATGCCCTGGTTGGGCTTGCTGTTGCGGCCCCCTCTGGCCAGGTGGTCCAGGAAGTGGCGGTACAGCTGCACTTGCACCTCCGACAGCCGCACGCTGATCACGTACTCGCACTTGGGTGGCAGGAAGGGCTTCAGGGCGTTGTAGTCGCAGCGCTGCGCACGATTGAATCCAATATGGGAGTTTTACGTGCTGAATCATGCCCCAGCAAAGGACTGGGGATTCGTTTGGACCACCTGGGGATCCTTAGAAGTGCAACCGAAAACTCATTTACGTTTTCTCTGCAATCAGCCTCCATCGGACTGCATGCACCTCGGCCAGAATTCAAACCCGCCACCTGGGGATCTGTGGGCCGGCGCTTTGCTCTGGAGCCACCGAGGCATTTCCCCCTTTTTTTAAATGCAATGGAATTTCTGAACAAACCTTACCCTTACAAGAATGGTCAATGAGTTTCAATCGACTTTCTATTGTGTTCCTATAGAGTCAATTGAAACTCAATATAAACTCAATGTCTAATGAGTTTGATCATTAGAAACTCAATTTTGATTCTATTGAATTTACTCATTAGGAATGCGATTGAGACTGATCATAAGGCACTCAATATCGATTCTATTGACTTTACTCACTAGGAATGCAATTGAGTTTGATCATTAGAAACTCAATATAAATTCTAATGAATTTATCATTAGGGATGCAATACAGTTTTATCAAAAGAAAGTCAATATCGATTCTATTGAATTTACTCATTAGGAATGCAATTGAGTTTCGTCATTAAGAACTCAATATCGATTCAATTGAATTCACTCATTAGGAAGGCAATTGAGTTTGTTCAGAAGAAACTCAATATCATTTTATAGAATTTACTCATTAGGAATGCAATTGAGTTTGGTCATTAGAAACTCAATATCGATCCTATTGAATTTACTCATCAGGAATTCAATTGAGTTTGGTCATAAGAAACTCAATATCGATCCTATTGAATTTACCCATTAGGAATGCAATTGAGTTTGGTCGTTTGTAGATTACTGCACCGAACGATTATTGCTTGTACCAATGTTTTTTTTCTATTATTCTGTTAAGGGATAGAGACCAATGACGTCCAAACACTGTTTATCATTCATGAGACTTCCAAGGAGGAAATAGCAAACTGGGAACCTTAATAAATGCTGAGGTGGTCACCGGCCAAATGAATACCTTTTTTATGTAGGGTATATAAGGCGGTGGGGGGTAGACAAGGGGAGTACAATTAGTGGGTTGCGAGTGCTTAGTTATGATGATTGTGTTCGTTTCCTCCATGTGCCTTGTTTCCTTCATGTTGCATGCTTTAAGAAATTATACAAAAAGATCTCAACCAGTTGCAATTTTTTTTTAAACCCAGTTGAAATAATTTTATTGAAACACGTAGCGAAAATTCACTTGAAAGTCAATTGCAATTTTTTTATTGAAACTCAATAGCAAAAGTTCTATTGAAACACTATTGCCAAAATTCAATTGAAATGCAATTGCTAAAAATTCAATTAAGACTCAGTGGCCAATACCCTGGGACGGTTCAATGGGGACTCATTAGAAAAAGTAAATTGAGTTTCAATTGAGACTGAATGTGGTATATTGAGTGAGTCCTTTACGCTTTCAATTGAGACTCAATTCATTTTTTGTAAGGGTATGCACTTTCCCATCTGTTGCTTGGTTTGGAACCAACCAAGCAGCATCTATTATATAACTAATTATATTATACATACAGGGGGTGCTGCACTCAACAAACACATGGCTTGCACACGAGGTCATCCAAAGAGCGCTCAAATGGTCACCAGAGAAGAGAGGAAGAAGGAGCTCTCTTCTTACCAGGACCCTCTTTTGTGTCTCCCAGATTTTCTCAGACATTGCTATTCACCTCCCAGTAGATTATAGAATATTAATTCGTCGCTCAAAATTCCAGCAAAAGCAGCTTTCCTCTCACTCTCTTTCATATTGGTCAAAAGTATGCGATGTGACGTCAGTGCAAGCCATGTATATGATATGATAAGTTAGCATCTGAATGGCAAATAGAGCCGCAAAGCGTCCCATAATGCTCATATACATATAGTATGAGATACATTTGAATTGCAGTAATGCTACGATGAAAGTCGGTTGTTCGCGGAAGGCATGTCCGCAGGAAGTAGAGAGTTAGACCAGAAAATCGCAATTGGTTTTAAATGTAATGAAAGACTTCCTGAAGATCGCCAAAAATTTAGCCGAGAAATTTTCTCGGCAAATTTGGCGGATTCACAAGCACGCCTAAAAACCTCTCCAACAACGACTGTTGCCGCAAAAGGTCACCGACCTGGACGCAACCATTCAGCAGGCGATGCAAGACGTGCACCCGCTTCTTCATCAGCCTCACGTCCAGGGCCGTCGAGTCGGCACACTGGCCGTTGGCGATCGGGTTCACAAAGCGGTTGGAGAACTCCTTCTTGGTTCCCAGCAGGTTGGGCTTCACAAACTGCACCATGCAGTGGTCTGCAGCAAACAAAATTTCATATCAATATCTGGGAGTTCATCTAGCCACCAATCTTTTCTGGAATGATACCATAGAGTACATTTCTAACCGATCTAACAAATCTTTAGGATTTTTAAGAAGGCCTTTGTATATGGCAGCATTAGAAACTACACTACTAGCATACACTACCCGGGTTAGAGCTAAGTTTGAGTACGCATCTATAGTTTCGAGCCCGCATTAAAATCACGACAGGCTAAAATCTCTAGAAATTAGGGCAACTCGATTCATAGTAAAAAAATGTATACACCTGTAAGCGTCACTCAACTTAAAACTTCGATAGGATTATTAACGCTCCATAAGTGAAGATATATCTTGTTAGGCTATCCCACTTCCATAAAATCTTTCAAACATCACCTGAATTTCGCGAAAATAACTTCATCCCACTCACTCGTATTTTTTCTCGTCATGATCACCCTAACAAAATCCATATTCCCTTCGCCAGAACTAACTTATATATTATACATTTTCCCCGCTATTATAGGCTACGGCCGACTTAAACGGGCTGTCAAGCGAAATTACTCTCGCCAGAAACCACGACGATTTTGTAGCATTATTGCGTAAATCATTACCATGACATTCGCTTTGTGTTTATCTTTTTCTTCTTAAAGGGGTACGGAAACGAAAATTTAAATATACAAATTTCGTTCGTAAATGAGTCAAGCGTGACGGATAATAACCGTAAATGATATTCGCTCGTTTGTATTTTGAACGACTGGCTCTATTTTTCGTTCCAAACGGTGCACTCGAGGAAGCGCTCGAAGAGAAGCGAACGGAGAGCGCGATGCGTCATGGGATCTCCGGCAAAAAAAAAAAAAAGTTCCTTTTTCCCCCATGCAATAGCCATCTGGAACTCCCTTCCCGACGGCGTTGTACTCATTACTGACCCAATTAGGTTTCGCCAGGAAATCTCCTTACACATGAGCTAATCATGCCCAACTAAACCATATCGGTACTTTGTGTTCTTTACTATTGTAATCTTGACTCTCCTTTTTCTATTCTTGTCGTTTTCAAGTGTGAAAGTGTATTTTACTTTTCGTCCACTCCCTCCCTTACGTGATGCCCCACCTGGGGCCTTAGGGATAAATAAATGAAAATGAAATAAAAAAAATTTCTCGCATTGGTGACGTAGCAAGGCTGGCGGGGTTATGCTTTGCCGTTGGTGACGTTGTCAGCGTTTTTGGGGGAGGGGGGCCTTCAACAGCGTCAACGCGTTACAACCGAGCCGTTCGAAGTATCCGTGGGGTGACGAGCATTTCACGTGCGAGATCAGTCGTGTGCATCGTGTTCGTGTGGCCCACTCCAATGGCGCCCCAGGACAATTTCCTCGGGAACGTATGCTTGAACGACACAAGTGAGGATGAGGACACCGACATCGCCCTCTCTGTATTAATTTTGGAAAGCGAACACCAGCCGCCGGAACCCATGTCGGAAAGGACGGACGTGCGAGCCGGATCCAGAAGGCACGAAGTTTCTCGTCGTTCGGAAACTCGTTGATCGGCATATCGCTCTCACCGAGACGTTACCAGGCATCTTGACGTTAAAAAACGCAGGACGGCTTCGAACTTTACAGCAAAATCACAAAAACAACTCGGCGACATTTCCTTTTTTTTGTATGGCTGCGCAATTGAAGCGACGGGCGCGCTTGCACAGCCGTACAGTCGGCACTTGCGGTGCGCGAGTGCATGATGGCTCGGGACTTGACGGCGTAACCGCGGATGGTCGCCCCCCAGCAGGGTTGCCGCTTCTCCTATGACGTAGCCGATTTCGTGGAATATCTTTTCCGCTCTTGCCTCTCTGTTTTCTCTAGAAGCCTTATCGTTTGCTCTTTCTTTCCTTTAACCATTATATATTTTTTAATTACGTCAGTTCGTCATTCCGGCTTCTTTAACGTGTATCCTGTTGTATATAGTGGGAATACTTCTCTCCAGTCCAAAAGCGTTCTCCATCAGGAGGTTTGTTGCCGTGGGGGATGGAGGGAAGGGAAAAGGGGGGAGGAGGGGTTGGTTGGGAGAGATTACCAAATGTTTCAAAATGCCCGTTTTCTCCTCTTTTATTTCATTTATTTATTTATTTTTTTTTTTTTTGGGGGGGGGGGGGGGGAGTGGCTTTTGTCTTTGTGCCGGTTTGCGAACAGCCTTCCCGCGTAGGTGGTTCCGGCACTGGGCAGGCCTGTGAACTCGGAGGCAAATAAATTAACACTCAAAACGAATACCAGTAAATTGTCCGTACTGCTGTTAACAAAACTGTATTTTTTTACTTAATCTATTTTTAGACAAACGGCGCCGAAGTTAACACGCGTCACCCGACACCTGGGGGGGGGGCTTCCTCGAATTGATCCGAACCGCGCGTCCGCCCGTCGTAACCATAGAGTTATTATAATGTACGCTAGAGGTTCAACTGGCGCTAGTGTCTATGCGACTTCCATGACGCAAATTGAAGCAGACAGCAACCAGTCTACTTTTGCGGTGCTCCTGTGCATTCCTATGGGAAAACGCGCGTGCATTTTGTCTCTTCGCCGGAAAATAACACGGAACACTTTGGTCATTTGGGTCGTACCGAATAGTATGTACCTTGATTAACACTGCAAAAGTGTAATTGCTTTAGTTAGCGCATTTTTCTTCATCAGTGACCGATGTTTAACTTCGCTACATATCAGTCCCAAACGTGTGTTCCGCAGCAGTTGTGTAAAAACAAGCGACGATTCGAAGCAAAATTACAATCGAAAGGAATATAAAGTGTGTTCAAGGCTCGCCAGCAATCCGGTGACGGTTATATATTGATAATATGCCAGTCCTGTCACTACATAAAAATGACCCCGTCGTGCATGAGCGGATAAAAACGTTCAAAACGTAGAGAATAAAGTCCGTGGGCTATAAAAGTTGTCTCTTCGTATTGTTTCCTCTGCCGGGTAGCTTTTATCGGGCACTTGTTCTCAAAGATTTCGAGCGTGCGAGTGATATTTTGAACGTAGAACAAGCAGCTTCGCTCAGAGCAGAAAGAATAAAACGGTACTTACTTATTTAAGATAGGAATAGATTACGTGGCCTTCAATTAATTTTGATCGTATATGCACGTGTAGTTACTGATCCGGTGTTACTGCGTAGTTCTTGCCGTCTTTCTTAATTTCCAGATGTTCTTCGTTCGTTTGGCACGTATATCCCCCACGCTGAAAAGCGCCGACGTCGTGTTCGCGCTAACAGTGTCCGACAGTGCACATAAATACACGTACGAAGCTGTTTTAGCACCGTTTTTAATGCGATGAATTTGAAAGAAAAACACCGTAACTGACCAATTATTTCGTCGGCCTGACTGAGAAACGTTCCAAGCTACCTAGTACGTACAAATTATTCGGGATATTTGCTCTTATGATCGAGCGCAGAGAGAAAATGCACTCACTTTTTCCCATAGAAATGCATTACCGGAAGTCCATTTTAGACTGGTTGCTGTCTGCTTCAATTTGCGTCGGCACACTAGCGCCACTTGAACCTCTAGCGTACATTATAATAACTCTATGGTCGTAACCACTGTGGTCGTTGTTGTGGCGGCCAGAGACCCCCGAGGACCATTCTGGTTGTAGTGTTCTCGCGGCGGAGGACGCCATAGGGCAGGTTCGAGATTCCGTGGTACTTGCGCGTCCCGGCTTTTGCTTTGTCTTTTTTTTTTATTTATTTACTGCGTTAGATGACAAACGAAGAAGTTGTACTCCGTCTTTTGACGGTTTCGCCTTCCCCTCCCTCTTGGCCAATGTACCGACCCCATTTTTGTGACGTGTATGACCCTTGCCTGTTCCTTTCCGTTTTCACTTGAAGAAGGGCGTCCGCCCGGAACGTCCTGTATACCTTCCGGTCCACGCATTTTTTTCGAGTAGCACACCCATTTATTTGCGATTTCTCGTTTAAGCTCATTCTGCTCGGCAGCGCCCCCATTCTCTTGGACATTCACACGAGTTCATCATGGCGCCTCGTTGGCTTCCTTCGCAAAGGGGCAAAGCGCACGGGGAAAGGCTTTGCATTCGCGTTCAGGCCGGGGTAACTTACAACAGTTGAAGGTACTTCCAAAGAGCGGCGCTGCTCCGATGTTTAGTGCGGCTACGGAACGGTTCCTGCTACGTCATGACTACGTAGCGAAATTCGTAACGTTGCGAGATTACCTCTTAACTAAGCTTCACAGGCATCCACCAGGTGCACATTGAATGATTGTTTAATTAGCTTTAAATTAAGTTTTCTTGTGCCCTTCAAGGAAAAACGTGTTCTTAAGGTTATGATGCAACATGCAACACATCTAAGCTAGAAAAAGAGCGCTGGAATTTCGATTCCGTACCCCTTTAAGCAGCCCCTGTATTTTTTTTTGTGCGTGATTGAGATCCTTGTGTACGTGACCATGAGCCATGGTATTCATCGTTAAGTTCTGTTGAGCGTGATTCTGTGTCCCTTTTTATATTTTTCTTTCTTACAACATTGTGCGACTATGTATATGTTACATGTATCCCCTTTGTAATGCCCCACTGGGGCCTTTAGATGCATTTAAATGTATAAATAAATAGAATAACAAGGAAGTTTTAAGCAAAGCAGACGGCAGATTAGGCCGGGTTGGAGCTGAACTAGTTGGGCCATGCTTATGATTTTAACTAGCTGACCATACTTAGATATCTACCGTAAAATAGCGCGGAAGCGCCCACTTCGTTAAAGTGCCCACTATTTACATTTGCCAAACTGGGGAATTCTGCAAATTATACATTAAGCGCCCGATTTAACCGGACAGACGCACATGTCTAGATTAACCCCGTTTTCAGTGAGTGTGTGGGTCTGTGTGTATGTGTGTAAGGGGGGGGGGGGGGCGCTTCCCCGGTATTTTACGGTATATATATATTAAGCTGGCCCAATTCATAGATAGGTTAGGCGTGCTTGTATTGCCATAACGCGTCAAAGTAGTTAGATCGTTTAGCTTCGCTTTATACAAAGCAAAACGCCGGCATTTCTTCGCTAGATGAAGCTTCAAAGAAGGGCAGCTAACGACTTTGGAAGCGGTATTTTTCTGCTTCTTAGCGTTCATCAAAGTCGTGTTAGCAATCTGGCCCCGCCGGGACCCACGATGGCGAACCGCAGTGCCCCGCCGTTTTGAGTTAACCGAGAAGCACGAGACGACACCGAAGAAAAATGGAAATCATGATTCAGTAACGCCGACTGTAGCCAATGGTATGTAGCAGCAGGCTGCACCAGCTAGAAGGCAGGGCCTCGGCAATACCCGCCCAAGCGGAAAACACGCTGAAGCCGGACCAAAGTCGCTGTAAAGCGGCAGACGCAGTCAACTTGACGTTTCGCGTGCTAGCGTCGCGCTTGTTGCGAGACGCTGCAAAGTCAAATTTGGGGGTTTTACGTGCCAAACCTACGAGGGCATCTGGCACGCCCCAGCGGAGGACCGAGGATTAATTTGGACCACCTGGGGATCTTTTGACGTGCAACCGAAAGCTCGGTTACACGGCGCCTTCTCCGCAATAACCCTCCGTCAGATTGCGGACACCTCGGTCGGGATTCGAACCCGCCACCTGGGGATCCGTAGGCCGGCGCTCTCGCCTCGGAGCCACCGAGGCGGCTAGCGAGACGCTGCAAGACCCGAACGCGAGCTAGGCGGCGCTGCGTGGATGCTGCTGACATTTGGGGAACGTCTTCCAGGTGGCACAGACTGAACCCTCCCTCTCAAATTTTACTGAAAACTCACACTCTTGCAGGTTGTTCTGGAGGGGAGTTCCGCTGAGGACTATCCGCCGGCATGTCCTGAGCGAGTTCATGGCGATCGACAGGCTCGTCTTGTCGCTCTTCAGAATGTGCCCTTCGTCGCACACCACGATGTCCGGCCCTGGGACGCAAGAACGTCGCCGACATTTGTGGCGACGAGATTAAAGAACAAAAAAATGACCGCATCTCCACGTGGTGAATGATGTTGATTGGGGCGAAGCTCTGGTGGTGCTGATGATACTGATTTTATTGTTCATAGGTAGTGCTGATGGTGCCGATTTTTTTTATTGCTCATAGGTAGTGCTGAGTTCCGGGTTGTGTTTCGACTTCATTATTACTGCTTTATGGTCGGTAAAATGCAGAGCCAGTGGTTCTTCTAGCGGATCCATCCATTTGACCGCAGCGCCGTCTCGTCTATAAACGTTGAGCCAATGCATGCAAAGTTTAGCGCGATTATATACGCATTTGACCGCAGCTCCCTCTCCTGTATAGACGTTGAGCGGCTACATGCAACGTTTCATCCATGACGACCCCAGCTCTTGAGTTACTACCCCATCTCAGAGCCCCCTACTCGTCCCGCAGTCGTGGCCGAGTGGTTAAGGCGATGGACTATAAGTCCATTGGGGTCTTCCCGCACAGGTTCGAATCCTGTCGACTGTGCAAAGATTTTTTTTTTTTAAGGCAGATGGGACGGACGTACGGACAAGGCTAGACCCTAAGGAGCTTCGCCCCTAAAACCGGAAACTCTACGTGACTGGAAACCCTGGAACATCGTGTCGATAAACTCGGTCGGCTGGAATGCCAGCCCAGACTTTTCGTCGCTTCGAATACAACCTGCGCTTGTTTTCAAGCTCATTCTAAAGGAAAACTCCCGAAAAGGCTGCATTAAAATAAAAAAAAAAACGGAGACTTTATTAAATGCAACGAATTCCCCGACTTTTTCAGGTTTTTCTATGAATATGTTGCTTAAATTTCCTGACCATTAGAAATAAAAAGAAAATGTAGAGGCAGCCGTTTCTAGAGCTGTTTCTGTTTAATCTTGTGAATCCGATGGTGGCTTACGTTACTCACCGACGCGTCGGACAAGTGTCACCAAGCACCAAGGCCATCCTTGCCACTGCACGTCGCACTCTTCCGCTTCGTTGCGTGTCACTGCTCCGCCCACATTAATCGTTCTCCCAGACTACACCTATTTTACGACAATTTCTTCCACTTTTCCACACGCATTCCCCGACAATTCCAGGTTTTTTGGGTTGGCATGCATCCTGGACGTTGCGTTAAGGTAGACAAGGCCGTTCGCAGGATTCGATCGTTCTCGACGGTGGTGGCCTACCTGGATCGAGCAGCGCCTTCCTCAGTCGCTCCTTGATCTTCTTGCTCACCCCCATGGCCTTTTCGTTGGTCAGCCGACGGAACATGTCGTAGCCAATGATCATGACTCCGCCCTTCTTCTGCCAGTACTCCAGGGTCTTCACCCGCGAGTGGTTGTCCTTGATAGACGACACCTCGTGCACCTGCCACGAAAAAGAAAAGTTTTGGTGTCTAGCTAATGCCTTACCTACATAACCATAAGACCGCACTCGGATGTAGCCTAGATGTCAGCGACACAGTGACATCGTTCCAAAGCTGCTCTAAAAGCGTCGCACATATACGTTCCTCGTGACGACACACGACACCGACATCAGGTGATACCCGACGTCATGTCACGCGACACCGATGGTTTTAGTATTCACCTCGCAATGTGCCCGGAGAAGAAGACGACGAAGCTTGCTCTAAGCCGGCGCCTGGATATAGTGTTCATATTTCTGGCAATATTTGCTGGTTTGCACCTTACTCCGCGGAAGAAGAATACTCTCACTGCCTCCTGCAATATCGCCGACACCTCTACCGCAGGAAGTAACCACGACAAACCGTTTCCTCCTGATGATCCTCTGGACGGCACCGCTCCGGTAGGCCTGATGGAATCCCATGATGCAACCTCGGAACCAATTCGATTAGACATGACTTCTGTAGTGCACACCATGCAAAACTCGCAGCCAAACCTGTTGACGACTACTATAAATTTCTTACCACCTGAGGAATACGACACTGACACATGAATTAAAAACTTTTCTGAAAATGAAAAAAAACAAAAAAAAAACGACGATTAAAACGATGTTGAGGATATGGGAGAACAGTATGCTCTTACCAGTGAAAAGCCACACGATCACGACAACCAATACAAGACAGCTGAATCACGCAAACGACGCAGGGAGAGTAAGGACTCAGAGTCAAGCTCTCACAAACCAGCAGTCAACTGCCAGGCTCTTGGGCTCACCGTCATATTCACACCAGGCGACCAAAATACCAACATCAAAAGCTTCAAGCCTTCAAGCTTTCGGACAGATTGAAAGCAAACTGTCGTGATGGAATCTACAGCATTCGACCCAACTCAAGGCTGAATGTGATTGCTGTAGACGCTCGCAATTAAGATACAACGAGCACTTTACTGCCTATCAAGTCTCTTTGGGGGGTTCCGATGAGTGCATACGAGCCCCGCTCTAAGAACATGGCTATGGGTGTCATCCATGGGGTACCAGTGGATATCACCGACAGCCAACTTACTCAGGCACTACTCGCAAAGACATCAATCATCCGCATCCGAAGACTGGGAAAATCACAATCTGTTGCATTAACATTTGTATGCCCAACTCTACCCGATACGGTACGTGTAGGCTATGTGCGCTACAAAGTATATCTCTACGTGCGGAAACAAACCCAATGCCGTACTTGTGGTCGCCTCGGACATGCAGCTGCATCATGTGCATCTTCGTCTATTTGTACAAAATTCGGAAAAACACACGACTCGACATCCTGTTTAGATGGACCACCCAAATGCGTCAATTGCGGACGAGACCATCCCTCTACTTCTAGAAGCTGCCCAGATGGCAAGAAGAAAGGGAAGTAGCTCGTTACCGCGTTCTTCACGGAAGAGACTATGCAACAGCGAAGGCGGCAATGAAAGCCGATGCCTCTGAACACAATACCGATAACACATCTGGTCCCGGACACAGTCAAAAGCCAACAGCGTGCATGCCAGTGACTAACAAGCCACATAAACAACAAATTCAAGAGCCCCACCCAGCATCACAGCCTTCCGAAAGAAAGGAGAACAAAAAGCCACACGATAAACCACGAAGAAGCACAGAACTTAATACAGAAGACCTCGAGTCCTTTCCGCATCTCCCAAACACAGTACCTATGACACAAGAAGACCTCGCTCACTACCAACCTTCTACATGTAAGGTTATAAGTAACATTGCCACCAATTTTGTCAAGAGTGCCTGAACTCCACAATCAAATGCTGCAGCTGAACCACCGCCACCTGCGCTGGGCATCGGAGACATCTTTTGAACTGCGATCAAGGCCTTACGCGGACTGCTTCAACTCGTGTCTTCACCTAGAGTGCCTTCATGTTCGCGAAGCGGCACATGAAGGCACCCTATCTTCACCCATTGCCATCTACATTGTACAACTCATTGACACATTTATTCCGCTCCTGCAACAATGGTTGAGTGAACTCAACTGTTACTATTTAAATACCATTTATTATAATTATGACAGCACTCACAATAGATGACAGATACAACAATGCGATTATATTCCAGTGGAACGCGAGTGGCCTTTCTCCGTTCTCCGTTCATCCGTTCTCAGGCAATTTTCACACAAACATCAATTTCCTCATGTCTCAAAATAACAGCGCAAGTAGGGGTTACACAGAAGGACACGTCACCATAGGCCACAAAAACAATCACACTTAGTGACACAATCACAGCAGGTAAAACACTCACACAGCGCTGACTCACAACTCAATCTATATTTACACTTCTTTTTCTTCTACGCCTTTTCGATACATTCGCGAATATTGGCTTCTTTGCCTTCCACGTCCCATTAAATGACAATGATATGAGCTAATAAGATAAGCTAATAAGATAAGATAAGCTAATTATTTTCCTGTTAAAGTGAGCGATGGAGTGCTAACACATTTATCGACATAGCTGGAAATATGTTCTGCTTCCACTATCTCTCTAGCCAGTTGGCTACCGCTTTTGCCCAGCATTGTACTCCTATCTAGATGTGCCGCACATCTGCAATCACGGCAATGTAGACCTAAATGTCCTGAGTTGGTTCTAGTTATGTTGTTGTGTTCACGGAATCGACCGTTTAAACATCTCCCAGTCTGGCCGATATATCGTTTCCCACAGGAGAGGGTAAAGGAATATACAACCCTTTCTGTGCACGGAACAAAACTGGTCTGGTGTTTTTTTTTTTTTTTCGTTTTGTTTTTGTGCAGCTTGTTGAGTTTCTTGTAATGGCCATATGTGAGTCAAGGCTTCTAAACAATTTTCGTTTTTCTTGGTATGAATATCTTTGTTCAACCCGAACTACAGGACCAAGTTGAGTCCTCCTTCTCCTGCGCACAGACCTAAGCTACGTGCATCACGCTATTCCACCACATCAAGATAATGGGTACATTGTGGCTACAATCACTGATGGCAAGTGCAACTTCACCGTCATTTCTGGATACATCCCACCGAAAGCTAAATTTGACGAAGATTACCTCACTGACATTCTCAGCAACTACCCGTGGCCATTTGTCTTAACAGATGATTTTAATGCCCATAATTCTATATGGGGCAGTATACACCCCAACCCTCAAGGTAGGAAGTTGGCCGATATGGCTGCATGTCACCATCTTTGCCTAGTGAATGACGGTAGCCCTACGTACATACAGAACCTTAAGCGTAGCAGCTGCAGATCTCTCATTCGTTTAGACATCGCTAGCATCTCAAGCAACATGGTTTGCAGACATCGCATCTATAGAGGTAGTGATCACGTTCCCACCTATACGGAGCTTCGGAATTTTAAAAATATTAAAACTCATCATGAGGCTAATATATAATTTGGGCAAACTTTAAAAACAAATTACCGAGGAATGCAACCAAGAGATGGACTTACCATCATTTACAGAAGCCATCACTCGTTCGTTGAACCAATCAAGAGAGCAAACAACCCTACCGATTAACCGGACTACATTCGATACCGAATATGAGTGACTTCGGGCTATTCGCCGGCGTGCTGAGAGGCGTGTTAGAAAGCATAAAAGGCCTGAGGATTTACGTGAGTTCCGACGAGTAACTAAAAAAATCAAACGTCATTTGAACAAACTTGCAAAACGTCGTTGGCGGAAAATGTGCTCAGAACTTGATCAGAGGAAGCGTACTACAAGAATATGGCAAATATCAAAAGGTCTCCGAGCAACACTGCAACAACGCTATTTGTTTCGGGCACTAGCTCTATTGATGCAGTGTTCAGATATAGAGGCCGCGAGCCCGTTCTGCATACGAATTACGCAGAAGCAGTCTACACACACGAGCACACCACAAGCGCCACAGCCAACACCACCGTCAACTCTGTGATGCATGGACGTTGATTTCTCTCTGAACGAACTCGAATCTGCTCTTGCATCATGTAGACAATCAAGCTCACCTGGACCAGATGGTGTTAATTACTCGGCAAGTGCACGACTCGGACCAAGTACAATCAAATGCTTTCTTCGTCCCTTCAACCAATCCTGGAACCAAGGCGAGGTACCATGAAAAGTCTCTGAAGTTACACCGCTACTAAAGCCAGGTAAATTACCCCTTACCATCACTTCCTATCGACCCATTGCGCTTTCAAGTTGCATAGGCCAACTCATGGAACGTATGATCTTGGCGCGAATGGAATGGTATTTTGAACATCATGGTTTATATTCAAGTGAGTCATCAGGCTTTCGCCGCGGCCGGTCCTCGGGAGACGGGGTGATTGATTTAATTACATCGGTTGAATACGAATTATCTCAACGACGAATGATCACAGCCGTATTCTTGGACATCAAGAGTGCATGTGATTCTCTGACGAATGATGCTATACTTGACCCACTAGAAGAACTGGACATAAAAGGGCGACTCTACCCGCTCCTTCACACTGGAAGCGGATCCGCGTTCGCAAAGCGGTTGCGAACGCGGTTGTATAAAGATCCAGTACAATTGCATGTGCACTTCATGACATCCAGTGCGCGTGCAATTGTACTGGATCTTTATACAACCCCGTTCGCAATCGCTTTGCAAACGCGGATCCGCTTCCAGTGTGAATGAGCGGTACAAGTGGATCTTAACTTAACTAACATGGCAATTTTTGTTACTACGGCAGAAGGAAGAACTATCCTTTATCCTGCCGCAGGTCCGCGAGCCAACGCTCTCTCTGGTCATGGTGAACCTCGAAGAAAACGGGAAAGGGACTCATCCACTGTTGTCTGGCGACATCCAATTAGCTGCTCCTCCAGTCGCCGCCACCCACTTGCCGCAGTGTCCCCACTCGGCCCGGCGATCGTGCCTGTCGTCCGGAAGCCTCGGTTCCTTCTCCGTTCACCGAAAAAAAAAAAAAAAAAAAAAACACACACACACACACAAAAAAAAAAAAAGAAAAACGCATGATTTAACGGCACCACAACGAAGGTCAGCACTGCAGCGACGATCTCATCTCTCCTCATCAGGCCTGCCCAAAATATTCTGTCGCCGCTCGCTGGGGATGCTTTGCCGGTCCGCAGGTAAAGCCACAGGCCGTCCTGTTCTCTGACGTAGATGACGCCCAGGACCACCTGTCAGCTGCCACCGCTCCTCTTGGGTAACTACCCCCCCCCCCCCCCCCCCCGGGCTTCTCGCGTAGATATTGCCACGGTCTTCACTCCGGAAGGAGCGAGCCTTGTCCGCAGTCCAGCAGACGCAACGAATCCTTTGGATAACTGTACCCCCCGGGCTTCTCACGTAGATATTGCCACGGTTCGCGCTCCGGCCAGAGCGACCCTTGTCCGCAGTCCAGCAGACGGGACCCTTGTCCGCAATCCAGCAGACGAAACACTTGTCGCATAGAGCCCAGGTACGCTCCGCCTGCCTCCGTTGATGCCGTCGTTTTCGCTCACCGCCCGTTGCAGGAAGTCAGCAGGATCCTGTCAACTGCGTCAGTCAACTTTCCGTGGAGAGAGGGGGCCGGTCAGAATGGTGACAATTGATGATGATGTTCGCCCGATGCAAGTCCCCCGGGAAGTTGAATAAGAAAAAAAAAAAACAACTAAAAGTTGTTCGATCCCACTGGACACATTACGAAGTTGGTTGGTTTGCGATGGCCAATGTGGCCAAGTTTATTTCAAAACGAAACGACAACAAGTCAACAGTAATTTACATTACAAAACTCCCAAAATTAAAACCCATCCTTGAGTACCCCAGTCTCAAGAGCCGAATCTGCCTGATCTCAAAAGCCGAATCCCCGAGAATCCTCTTGGTAGCCCCTTTCTAGACTCGTCGGGGCCTCCTTTCCTTCCAGAGACAGACCAATCACTTCAAATTTGCCCATTGTCACGTGGTACACTCTTACCCAATGATCAGCGAGCTGTCAACGTGACCCCCCTCCGACACCTCAACGGTCAAACCCAAATTCTTTGTATAGTCACTACATGCTTTCTTTGCCGTCTGGCTGGCGCCACAAAGTTATTGCGCCGATTAAAAGGGAAGTTTCTACACTAAGGGGCGAAATGCGCCGGACAGAAGCACACCCGTTTAAAAGCCACAAGTGCGGACAGAAGCCCAAGACAGGGCTATTCCGGCGCCCCCAAACTGAAACCCAATCCGTTCGTTAACGACCGGGGTCCGACTCTTCCCCACCGAGCCCCGCGGCTGCTCGAAGTCCCCCGCGCGTGGGGGCGGAAGACGCCCAAAAATGCAGAAACAAACATAGGCAGATAAAAAAAAAAATGCCGACGCAACTATAGAAAGATAGACTTTTTAAAACAAATCTAACTTATTTCTAGCAAAATCCTTCGTTACTTAACAAGAGCAAAGGGAGCATGCGTAAAATCTTTTGATTCGCCACTCGTGTCTCCGAGCCTCTATCGACCCTAGCCACCACCGAAAATTAAACGCAGCTTACGGTGAGGTCGAGTCCCTTGTCTTTGAGCCAGCGCTCAAACTCCTGCGACCAGTTGAGGACAGTGTTGTAAGGGCACACGACGAGGGCAGTCCGTAGGATCTTGCCGCAATCCTTGTGGTTCAATACCGTGTGCAGGAACGAGATCACCTGCGGCAACGCCGGCACCCAAGCTCCACATAAACATGAGTTTCACAATGGCAGCGGGCTTTCAAGAACTGATCTAGCCTACTGCGCACGACCACGCATTATGAAAAGAGTGCCCCGCGAGAAATAATAAATAAGGTCGCCAACAACAGCTGTGTTGGCGACAAGAGCCAAGTGAGTCCACTTGGCTCTTGCCGGGTGGCCTTGTCTTCCGAGGTAGGCAGCGGACGCTCCTGCACATTCCTCACCGTAGAATTTGGTTTGTATGTACGGTGCAACCCACTCGTAACGATCCCAGACGTGACAATGTTCCGCTTATAACAATCAGTTTCTAGAGTTTTTAGGCTAGTAACACTCATTTTCTAATCCAGATACAATGATAATAGGTTAGAACGATTGAATTTTCTGGTTTTCTCATTACTGTTATAAATGGATTGCTCTGTACTATCAGATGCAAAACAATCCGCCATTCTTAACGGTACTCGTCTCGATTAAATCTCGGAAAAGGACGTTGACTCGTATGCGCACAGTGTTCCCTTCCTACATACGCGAGCGACCATGAGGCTCCGTTGTCAGTGATCGAGCATATAAAGAGTGGATATGCATAAAAGTATATGTAACCATGCACAATAACAGCTATCGCTGTCACTTCTTCGCATGCTGTGGCAAAGACCTGTAAATTTTTCTTAAGGAAATCTTGCAATCTTTAAATATTTTTTTTTTTTTATACTACACCGAGTCAGAACAAGTAAATAACTTTGTAGCAGTCAGAGGTGCAGCATGGTAACATACCTAGGTCACGACTGTCTGAAAAGAAACATTTGCTATCGAAGGATAGCAGACGCTACAGATTTAGTTTAAGGATCGAAGCCGAATACAACTAGGAATTTACTGTTCTCGTTCAGATGGCAGCCTGCACGCGCGGACGTACCTGGAAGGTCTTTCCCAGCCCCATGCAGTGGGCAAGGATGCAGCCAGAACCATTGTTGGGGTCCTTCTTCAGCATCTCGAGGGATTCGATGGTGCACTCGTACAGGAACTTGACACCTGCCACAGACGGCCACAATGCGAAACAATAATACCAGCCTCAGTGCACCAGGGTTAGTTACGACTTCAACATTGAAAACAAGCAAACAATCAGGACAGAGCATCCAGTCAGTCGGCTGTTACTGCGATGCGGTCCGGATCTGCCGTGTTTGTGTCCTACTTACTTTTATAGATGATGGTGTCTTGCATTCTTTCATTGCTGGAAGCTCTCCTAGCACACTTTATTTCAAAACTCCCTCTACTCCCCCTTTGCACACTGCCCTTTTTCTTCACTGCGCGCCATGCAATGAAGAAAAAACACTGCTCGACCTGTTGGACGAGAGCAGACACTTTAAGAGACTCTATGATATGCTGATCGCAAACAGCAAGGGAGGCAAGAATCAAAACAGCACGATAATCGACCCCTTATTCGAGGTCTCCTTGAGGTGTCTCAACATGAAATGCTGGTGCCGCTTCTCGATACATGCTTATACGTGAAGCACCACTTGAACGAACTCCAACTGAACAAACTATTCAGATAAACAAACTTTTGAAAAAATCCCCCCAGTGTCCAGTGCATTCAGTCGAGTGAACTTTCACTTAAAGGGGGCACTACCCAAAAGGGTCATCGTATTAAGATTTAGATTAATATGAATGAAATTTACAGTATATACTGGCAGTTGCGAGACAGAATGCAGTGCAAAGTTTCATCTGCTTACATGAATTGTAAAAAAAAAATATGTATAGTCGTTTTTATCAGAAACACACTTAACTTTGTTTAAGAAGACTATAGTTAGAAAACTAATGTAATACCCAACGTTTTCGTACACTAGATACGCAACAAAATGTCTGGAAAGTGCAACTGTGCAAACAAAAGCTCCAAAAAGTAACTTATTTTGTGCTAACATCGCAGTGAAAAATCAATTTTTTTTTTACTTCCATGTTGTCGACAACATTTTAACGTATTTCATAAAAGACATCCACAAAGTAAAAAAAACAAAACAATGCCACAGTTGCATTTCCCATAAAATTCCAGTTAGGAAAAAAAATATGTGAGTGTTTCCTTTCGTCCTTCTACCAAACGATAGTCTTCATTAAGTGAAATTTATGCCAAAAATTGGAACGGAGAAAAACGCGTTCAAAGTGCTTCAACCTCTACCTTTTCTTTAGCATCGGTGGACCAAAAATCATTCATAAAAAATAAATATGCGGTGTAAACTAATGAAACTTTCTGGGAATACTCTCTAGATGTTGGTGGATGTAAATATGGCATTTTACAAAAGCTACCTTTTTTGCAGTAATTTGTTTTCTGGGTAGTGTACCCCCTAATGAAAGCTTTAAAGTTGCGTGAAAAATGGTGCCCGCACATAAAAGCAAAAAACGTTGAGGCTCCAATCCACGCTGTGAAGGTGGCTGGTCAGCGAAGCTGTGGTATCGCCTGCAACGATTGCCTACTGCACTGTACGAAATGCCGTCGCCGGTCGCAGCATGCCACCGATGGTTGTATTGCTGTTTCTTTTCCCTCTCCTAGTATTCCCACTGCTCTTTGTGAGTCCTAACTATGCGTGGCCTATTCATCGCGGTGCTGCAGCCACAATGAAATCAGTTGCTATGCTCCGTTTCATCTCGGAGGCTGTGTGAGTGCCACGTGACCTCACCTCACGCGAGGGCTTCGAATGACGTCAACCCCTTTCGAAGCAGCTGCAAACCTAATCTTCCCATTGTTTACAGGTGCCTTATCATCCATCATATGGTTTCGATGGTTTGTTTTGTTGATGCTTGTTTTGTGGTTTTCTTTATTGAAACGGATACTGAGCTGTATGCTGTATGCCTGATTTTAAAGGAGATACGCTGTTTTGCCTTCAATTGTTCGCCGCGAGTATTTTGCTTACAATGCAAACGACACGAAAATTTCCTTGGCTGGTAGAAGTATACAGGTTTGCTCTAAAGTAAAACAGGAACCTCAAAGTGGTGTTCCTCTGAAACCTCTTAGACGGTGCCGCATGTCTAAAACATGGTGCTGAACGGCTCAAGCATGTTCCCTTCGTACATATTAATGATGGAATGAATCTGCCGAACTTCGGATTCGGCAAGTGGCACAATCCAAACCTTGAAGTTCAGCGAAGATTCGAGTTCGGCGAATCTTTGCCGAACTTTCCTTCAACATTGTGAGTGTGGTTCTCTTCAACATTTTCTGCCTCAACGGCAGAAGATCGACTAGAAAATTAAGCAGTCAACTGCGCAAGTGACAAATGCTGCGGTACATTCTGGATAACAGGATTTTCTTTTGATCTTTCCAATGATGCCACGAGGTAGTTGCACCATTGACTGACAAGTACTTTGAAGCACTCCTCGCAATTATTGAAATCTTGTTTTCAGCCCACAAGTAGTTCGTGCCAAAACAAAATAATATTACTTTTTAATTAGCTTTATTTTGTGGTTTTCACCTATCCGCGTAAAACTAAACCAAGAACTATCTTGATCGACGTTGCACATCCAACATTCCTAACTCTTCCCATCTTCCTAAACGTCCGCGCGTGTTCTAGCATCAGAAACCAGCATTTTAAAAGTTATAAATGAGCCATTGCGAATATGGGACGCACATTTTCATGCAAAGCTGGCGTGAAGTGACTGAAATCGAACAACATGCATATTTGCGATAATACTGTTATCACTTCCGGTGAAGGCTCAGCAGCCGTTGCATTCGCTTTTGCGCACGAACCGGTGACTCGCAGAGAAAGGAGGAACACAGTGTTACCGCCTCAACAATGAACACACTTGCAGGCTTGCGCTGAAGAGGCCTCAAAACAGAAACTACTACCCAACCTCGCTGTCACATTACTTCTGCAAAGAGTCACTGTAAAATTGCCAGTAAACACACAAAAATGACACCGATCCAATAATTTTGTAGAATATAACATTATTTAGTAACAACTGTGTCAATGTGCATTAAAAAAACAACAAAAAAAACTAAACACTTGTTGCCCGAAAAAACGAAATATCAACTTTGGCAACAATGTATTTTTGCCGAATCTTTCAAAAAGTTCAGCAAAACTTCCGCTTCGCCGAATCCCAAGATACGGCACCGAATTTTCGATTCCGCAAAAGTTTGGCCCGTCACTAAAACATATGTAGGTTCCTAACACGTTAGCACGATGTTTTTGTATGACCGATGTGACAGACCGGCGTACAAGGAACACCTCAAACAATGGCTGGGCACCATCTCTTGTGCCATGTATGTGTAGTGTGACTGCAGCTCCAAAGAAAATTGCCGGCACCCCCCCCCCCCCCCCCCTCCCTGCTCCAGTCATCACAACGCTTACCGTCGACCTGGTGCGGCTTCATGCATTTGACCAACTTCCGATTCACCGTCACCAGCGGCTCGTTGGCCTTGAGGTCCATCTCTAGCACCAGTTCCTCCAGGGTCGTGTTGCCACACTCTGAAGCGCCCCCTCGGATCTTGT
The DNA here is from genome assembly GCF_016920785.2 of Ixodes scapularis. NCBI lineage: Eukaryota > Metazoa > Arthropoda > Arachnida > Ixodida > Ixodidae > Ixodes > Ixodes scapularis. The sequence continues at coordinate 92,184,707 of NW_024609839.1, read as the reverse complement.
TGTACTGCGATGAACCACTCCGTTGTCGGATTCTTCTTCAAGAAAACTGAACAGGCATTCTACGTACGAGACTGAATCATTGAAACGCCTCCTATACCTCTCGCGTCCAGCTTGTTTGAGATATAAAAAGTTCCTTACTAAACTGGACGACTCCCTTAATGTTCAGCGCTCGCGGGAGATTCCCAGCAATCACATCTTTTTCTTGCTAGTAAAACATGGGGCCAGTCTTACAAAAGGGGTCATTTTAAAATGAAAAAGCAGGCACAATTCAGAAATCCATCTTCAGGAATCACGCTAGGGCTGAAAACAAACTATCAAAATGATTCCTGCGTATCTATCTCCAAAGTCTAGGTTGGACCTACTTCAACTCTTAAGGTGCCTCTTTAAATCGTACGAGTTACCTTCCGTTCTTAATTAACGGCGCGCACTGCAGGCCAAAACTGCTTCGTTCAGACTAATGTCCCTTCATTAGACCAGATTACACCGGTGTGTGTAATTCGCGATACCGCTACTTACGCTCGCAGGCGACAACGCCGCAGCTCCGTTTAGCGTTTTCGTCACGTCGATCCCTCGAATTTACTAGCACGTCGCGGCCCGAAATATTTTAACGTCAAAATGAGCGAGAAAACCATCAAGCTCGCTGTAGTCACTGACGCGGTGAGAATGGCAGGGATGAGCTTCGGTAGGCCAGCCTTCCTACCTTTCAGAATGCTCCTACGTCTCGTACACCAAAGCAAGGTGGAAGGTATTGAGCATGGTGGAAGGCACGGAGCGTGTGCTGCAGGCCGGGTGTTCAAAAGACACGTCCTGCCGTTCTCATTCGACTATAACGTGACTGCATGCCAGAATCCCCGAACAAGGCAAGTTACCTGCAGCTTCTGGCGCTCTTGAACCCTTTTCTTGCGTTCCTCCTCCGCCTTGGCTGCCGCCCTCGTCTCGTCGCCGACTGGCCGGAGCTTTCGGAGGTTCTTGCGGCTCTTGTTGCCCGTCTCCTGGCTCTGGATTGCAAACATTGGCGTACGGAGAGGCTCGACACTGGTCGCACAAACCGACCGTCGAAAAATTGCAGCGACTCTACCAGCTGTGTTTGTTAATTCCATCGTCGCTCTGCTGTGCCTCTAAACATGCGGCGGCACCGCAAGTGACCGCGTCGTGTTTTAATGGGACCTTTTTTTTAGTCCTGTGCGAATATTCGAATTTTAGAATAGTAGTTTCGAATATTACTCTATTCGATATTCGCTTCGAGAGCAGTTGTAATATTCGTGCTTTTCGAAGTGTTGACCAACTCGCAGTCGCGAGCTTGTTTACTTTCTAAAAATCGCTAAGGAACAATTTCTAAAATCAAAACATACTGCCACGTTCGGCTAAACGGTATAACTATTATGGTGGGAACTTTGTTTATTAACTGGCAAAAGAAACCGAGCACCGAGCTCCAGAGACGCCGGCGCCATCTTTGCTAATCTCATAACCTGCATAATTGCTCAGAAACTTTTATTTGCGTGAAAACTCATAAACACCGTTTCAAAACATTGAAACTGTAATACTCCAAAAGAATATATATTATTACAGCGACAAGATGAGTGAATGACATCGACATTGTCAAAATGGCGGAGTGGACTCAAACGACAGCATAAAAAATCCAGTTTTGAAGTATTTCTCTAAACTTCCCTCCAAAAACGAAGCCCGGTGTGAACAATGCAAAAAGTCACTGACGACGCCAACAGGAACAACAACCCTTTCAAACTACCTGAAGATGGAGCTTGTATGCGGCCTACGAAGAAGAACGCGCTGCACGTGAAAACATTATCTTGCATGTCATTTTGCGCCCAAGATTATTGAACGGCAAGTATTTGATATTTGATTCGAAAATATTCTGACAAAATCAATATTCGCTTCGAATTCGATTCGAACTCAAAATCCACTATTCGCAGAACGCTGCTTTTTGTTTTAAACAGTATACATCGTTTTAAGTAGGTCGATGCAGAAAGGAAAAAACACTCTCGAACCAGAGCGCTGCGCCAACGCTCCGCCTACCCTTTCCCTCGAAAGCTCGTCTGCTTCACGGAGTGCACTGTTACCAGAGGGTGGAGAAAGCACGTGCGTAATGTACGGAGGCAAGTTATTTCGACAATGTTAGGTACCGCTCAGGTCCCGACAAACGGGTGCTTACAAACTAGAACATCCGAGAGCCGCTAAATATGGTAGAGCGTAGTTGGCTAGTTGATGGAGACCGCAAACACCGCCAGCATGAGCGACAAAACACGAAAATAATAAAAAAATGAAAGAAAAGCAAGACACATAAAAAAGTCATAAAGTGAAGCAAGCAGCAAGGAAGTTCACTAAATTCAAGCAACAAAAAATAGGGAAAAAAGAAAAGAAAATGGACAAAAGCAATAGGGGCAATAGAAAAATGAAAATGTAAGCAAAGATAAGGCGGTCGAAGTGCGATTGCACAACCGTTGTTGTCGAGTCAACACACTCGACTTGCCGAAAACTTTTTTTTTTTTGCTAATTTTATTTTGGGGTTTGGGAGTCACGCAGCATCAGCAGTGTTCGGAGAAAGGGCGCAGGCTACCATTCCGGCAGCGGGCACTCCCTGCTCTCCCTACGCGCCGCGCGCGCGCGTGACATTCCCCTTGTTTTCGCCAGAGCCTTTTAAAAAAGCTCTGGTTTTCGCCATCCTTCACTTTTTTTTACGGTTCATTGTTTTTCTTTTTACACAACTGCTCTCTTGCTGCGTATTTTACCGCGTGTATTATGGCTTGGCGGTCTGGCAGCCCCGCAACGCAAGCGAATGCGGCCGGACTTTGTTCGCAATATCGAGTGTCCCCGCCATGGGAGTTCGATAGAAAAAGACAAGGCTCCTATGGTATTACACGTGATTTTCAAGGAGATGTTTGCACTGTTTGATATAAACAATAATTCGAAATAGCCGAGTGTGATATAACCGGGCTCGACTATATGCTGAATGGTGAGACACGGGCATAGTGAGAGGTGACTCTGATGAGAAACTCTATTACTGCTACGAAAATGATTCCTGGAGAAGGGGAACAAGAGGGACGAAGGACAAACAGAAATCTCCAAACACAGCTCGCTTGCACCTTTGCATTTAATCGCATTATAATCTATTACCGTTGTCTAATTTAAAACATAAAAATCCTTTTAACATAAAGAGGTATGGGGACAAGAAGGGAGTGGAACGGAGGAGAAAGCGATAGGGAGAGGAAGTGTAAGAAGTGTCACGTGACGCGAGATGCTAGGTATTGTGAAGTCAAGTCATGCGATGTCAGTTGCTTCGCTGAATTTAGAAAGAAAACTAAACTGGCGTAGAGGTCACATGATGTCAGCTTACGTGACGTCGATTCACCTGCAACGTTTAACGGAAAACGCACGGACGGACAAATTTCACGGATTATGGGGTTCGGTTAAAAGGCATGTCATGCTTTGACAGAATTCCTGCACACGAGTCGTATCAAAGTGGAACAAGGCGAACAATAGCTCTGGACAGGCCCTTTAGGACAAGTAAGTCCGGTCCTCCTTCCCACCTCTCGTTTTATCGTAAGGAACAAAGGGAGCTCACCGAATTGCTGTCGTCGCTGTTCTCCTTGTCGTCGTCCGTGGAGGCGGCCATCTTGATGCGACGGCGCTTCTTCTTGATCGCCTTGCCGGGCGACGCAGACCCGTCCCTGGGGCCGCGCTTGCCCTTCTTGGACGAGTTGAAGTCTGAGTCGTCAGACTGTCCGCTCGATCCTATCGAAGAAGACGCCTGCTTCTTTTTTTTCTTGCGAGCCGGCTCGATGTCCAAGTTATCCGATTCGCTCGAGCTGCTCGAGCCGAGGCTGCTGCTGAGCTCGGGTTTCTTGGAGTCGGCGTACTCGTGTTCGTCTTGGCTCGACACCACTACCCGCTTGCTTTTGGATTTCCTGCACAATAGATGCAGCGAACGAGTCTTCCACGCTACCCTATTTCCCGGACCACACAGGTTTAAAAGCTGAAATCTTACGCGGTACACAGATTGTTTCAGAAGAGAGCTGTAGGCCGGTTGCCATTTTTAACATTTGTCGCTGCCTCGCGCAACTTCCAAAGCCACAAACGCACGTGCCGAGCTGTGTATTTGTAGGGATGTGTACTTTCCATGTCGTTCATTATGGCAAGAGAAGTCCGTCCACTGTACTGCATTTCTCGAACTGTAGTTAGCGGACTATATGTGTTTAAAAGTTGAACCTTTATGCGGTGGGGACTACAAACAATTCCCGAAAAAAAGGGTTGCCCAGCTAGTTTTGAGAATGTATTAAATTTTGGAGCAGAAAAAAATTTCACCCTGGAGCACCTTTGTAACAAAAAAAAAATCTCATTTGGGAGCAGCACATACATAAGCTTGGAGCAACTCAATGAGGTTCCTTATTAGTGATACCGGTATGCACTCATATGATCACTACAGCGCCCATTAAAAACTCAAAGTTAGCAGTTTCACAGCTCTTCGAGGCTGTGAAGCTGTGCTATAAGCTTAGTTAAATGTGTGCTTTGTTTTCATTAGTACTATTGAACAAAAGTCAGCAGGAGTCATGTGAGCATGTTCGCTATCAAAATTAATAGACCGATCTCACTAAGCGTTGGGCGCATGCGTAAAGCCACCATAACTTTAGTTCACAGGAGGCAGACGGCCGTGCACACGAGGGCTCGGGCCTTCTCGTGCTCTACACGCGAAGAGCTCCAGCGAGGTTATCGCACGTGCAAAAAGACGTTCCCTCGATGCATTGCGGCAGCGGTGGCGTAGTCAAACTGGCTGGTGAGATCGGTCTATTAGTCGGTGTAGAGTACCAGTTTAAACCTCTAGAGAATAACAGAGGTAAATTGGCACTACACAGTTTCCGCACATGACACAAAAATCCACAATTCTTGGGCCTCATAACTTCTTAAGACAAAATGCGTTGTGACAAAAATTTTAGTTATGATGACACTTCCTGACAACCCATCGCTCTGTAAACATTCGATGTCTGATTTGCTTCGTTTTTCCTCGGTCGTGATCACAATCTAGCTGCTTGAAAATCTGATTTAGTGCACAGGAGATCAACAAAAATATCCTAGTTCCCCAATGCACAGATGTTTTAACGGTAGGACAATTATGAATTGGTAACAAAGCAGTCTCAATTCAGCATACTAACGAACTGGGAATTAGCTGCGAGCACATTCTACAAAATAGGTAGTGTCATTTCTCAACACGCGCCCGCAGGAAAAAATGAACTTGGCTCGTTATTCTTCAATAGTGCGTCTTGAAATGCCACTACATGCTGACTGAACTGCACTACGTTAGGGCCTTCGGTAAAATTTGCCCCTAACAACGCTGCAGACTCGGAAACCTGGATTTTTTTTTTTTAAGTAAGTAAGTTTATTTCCCATGAATACTGGTGGCGGAGGTCGAGAAAAAAAGCTGTAAAGTACAGCTTGACAAGGTCCTCGACCTTCTAATAGGCGAAATAGCAGAGGCACAGGAGAAAAAAAAAGAACACATACAAAAAAGATATTCCATACCAAAACATGGTTCAAGGTGAAACAAGAGGACACTATACGAGCGCAAAATACGTACTAAGCAAACAAGGAATAAAAAAATATATATATTAAAAAATATTACATGAAAGATGAAGTGATTGCTAATTTACCTATCTAAGCTTATAAAATATTCTCTAAGTTGTTTTAGTGATATTCTATTCAATTCCAGTTCACTCTCTTCTAACTAGTTAAGCAATTTAGGCAACTTACATCGAAAGTGTGCATGACGAGTGGGGTAAACCGGTTTTTTCAGATAAAGATTAGCCAAATTTGTAATGAAACGTGTATTTCTATTGTTTTCCGTTTTAAACACATTACTAAGTCTATAATTGTATAAATTGTATATATTAATAACGCGGAAAGCCCTAAACAGACCAGCTGTATGGGAGTCAAACGAGACGCCGCCGATGGACCTCAGTATTTTTTTTTTTTTTGTAATAAGAATATTTTTTCAAGGTTCGATAATGTAGTTGAGCCCCAAACAAGATGGCCATAATTTAAATACGAATAAAACAGAGAATTGTAAATTCGTAATTTCACATTCGTTGGCAAAATTGATCGATGGCGATATATATTAATCCAGTTATTCGTGACAGTTTGGGAATTATATCATTTATGTGATTATCCCAGGACATATTCTCAGAAAAGATCACTCCCGAAACCTTAAAATTGCCCTTCAATCTCGATTGGGGTTGTGTTAAGAGTAATATCTCTCATTATTCCAATCGATTTATTTCTCGTGCGTAAAAGTACAGCTTTAGTTTTGTTTATGTTAATTTTTAATGAATTTTTCCGGCTCCAAATGTTTAATCTCGACAGCATCAGATTTGCAATGCCCACTAGGACGTCGCGATCCTCGGCCGAAATAAGTAGCGTTGTGTCGTCGCTGTAAAAATTTGACATTTGGGTTAATGTTGACGACGTCATTAACATAGAGGTTAAAAAGGAGGGGCCCTAATATATTGCCCTGAGGAACACCGCAAAGTATAGTTTCATAGAGGAAGAATTCCCCTTCAGACAAACATATTGCGCTCGGTGCTCTAAATAAGACCTAAAAAATCTGTAACGCGTGTCCCCGAATGCCATAAATGTAAAGTTTTTTTAGTAAAATTTCGTGGTCAAGGCAATTAAAGGCTTTACTAAAATCTACAAACACTGCCAAAGCTATTTTTCTTTGTTCAAAACATTGCAGAATAAATTCTTTCTGCACAGGTAATGCAGCCTCTGTAGAATGATCTCTCCTAAAACCGAACTGCGAATCCGTAATCAGTCTGTATATATTCGTGAAATTTGTCAAACAGAGATGAAGCACTTTTTCAAGTGCTTTTGAAAATACCGGTAGTATGGATATGGGTCTGTAGTTTCCCATTTCGTTTCTATCTCCTCTTTTATAGAAGACCGAAACTTTAGCTATTTGCATGCGTTTTGGAAATACAGAAGTTACCAGAGGCCAGGTTAAAAATACGACTTAGAAATGGAGCTTGGTACACTTCGCTGTATACTGCGTTTATGGTTACCGCCCACTCGCCGCCGCCGCTGTTGCTGTTGCTATTGCTATTGTAGCGTTGTGCTGTCCTCTGTCTAGCTTACAATGGCTGATTCCGATTGCCTGGTATGTCTTAAGTCACTCCCTGAAAATGGAGTGTTTTTAACATGCTCGGAATGTGACTACAGTTACCACAGCGGCTCGTGTTCTGGTGTTTCTAAGACAACCTACAAGGCCAAAGGGGATGTCGATAAAAGTAAATGGAAATGCCAAACATGCGAAACTTCGAAAGCTCGCGGGGCCGAGGGTGCTGTAAAGCAGAAACCCGAACAAGCTGCCCTTGAGAAGGTTCTCATGGAAATCAATAAGAAACTAACGGAATTACCAGTAATCAGATGCAAAGTTGATGAATTGATGTTGGTAAAAGAGACCGTCAACAAGCTGGAACAGTCCGTTCAACATATGTCTGAACAGTACGACGAAGTTCTCAAAGAAATGAAACGCCAATCCACTGAGATTGCAACCCTGAAAAAAAAAGTGGAGAAGATCGAGGCTAATAATGCTGGCCAGGAAATTCAGAAACTAAGAATACAAGTCAACAGCCTGGAGCAGTACAGTAGGCGACAGAATCTCGAAATACATGGATTGCCACAAACTGACAACGAAAACCTACTGAATAAGATAAACGAGCTAGCAACTGAACTGCAACTACCAGAACTGTCACAAAACGAACTAGAAGGCGTTCACAGGCTGTTTTCAAAGCCAGGCAAAACTCCGGCCGTACTCATTCGCTTCCTGTCGCGCATTACACGTGACCAGTGGATGGCAAAAAGGGGTCTTCTAAAGAATATCGAATCCAACGTGTATTTCCTCGATAACCTGACACCGCAGAATAAGAAGTTGTTTTGGCTGACGAGGGTTAAGGCTGAGGAAAAACGGTACCAGTTTGTCTGGCAGAAGAATGGTCTCTTGTTTGTGCGTAAGGCAGCGGGCGAACGCGCAATCGTAATTGAGTGTGAGGCTGATTTAGATAAGATCTGCTGAATCAGTGAAAGTTAGAAGCTTCATTTATTTGTATTTTTGTGATGGCAGAACCACCAGTAACTGTTTATATTGACAGCACGTCATTTAACTCTGTTGTGCACGATCCTTTTCTGCTTCGAAGTGATAAGATGTCAATCTTTCATATCAACATAAGCTTACAAAACAAATGGTTTGAAATAGAAACAGCCTTGGATTCTTTAGATCACAGATTCGATTTATTGGCATTTACTGAAACGTGGTTTTCGAGTGAACACGACGTAGTCAATTTCGCAGGATATAAATCTGAAGGGGTTTACAGAAGAAATCGCAAGGGAGGAGGGACCTCGCTTTATTTTAAAAATAACCTTGAGTATGCAGTCTTGCCCGAATTTACGCAGATGAGTGACCACTATGAGTCGGTTGTTGTAAAGTGCCTTGGGTCACTGATTGCTTCAGTTTATCGGCCCCCATCGGGCGATATAAATGAATTTTTTGAGTTTGTAAATGAAATTCTAGACTACGTGTCATGTCTCAATTTGCCAATTGTCTTAGTTGGTGACTTCAACATTGATTTGCTTTCATCTACTCGTTCCTGCCGACGTTTTCTTGATGTCATTGAATCTTTTGGTTGCTCAAACGTCATTCATTCACCAACAAGACTAGCGTCTGAAAGTGAAACTTTGATCGACTTGTGTGTTACTAGCTATGACCCAAAGGATGTTGTCTCGGGTATTCTTACATTCGATCTAAGTGATCATTTGCCAATATATTGTTTTTTTCCCCTGGTCAAAAAGAAAAAGTGTAACATCCGTGACCCTCCTGTACTGCGACGCAATTTCGGCGTGAATGCTCTTGCTCTTTTCCGGGACATGATAGAGAATACCAGTTTTGATGACGTTTATAATGAAGAAAACCCAAATTTGTGTTACGACATATTTTTGCATAAAATAAAGCACATTTACAATGAAGCGTTTCCTCTTCGACCTATAATAAATCGCAAGAAGTCTAGGAAGCCGTGGGTTACTCGCGAGCTGTACAAAAGGATTAATGAACGTAACAAACTCTACGATAAATTTATTCGACTAAGGGACCAGACAATATTAATTAAATATAAACAAATAAGAAATAAATTAAATAAGGACCTCAAGAAAGCACGCGTTGAGTACTATAAAAACAAGTTTGCATCTATTTCGAATGAACCAAAAAAACTTTGGGGTGCAGTAGGAAGTCTAATTGGAAAACACAAGAGTAAGATTCCCGATACATTAACTCTAAATGGTATTGAGTATAACGATGCCTTAATGGCAGACAAATTTAAATCCCATTTTTTAAACGCAGGTGCGTCATTGCAGCCACATGGTCCGAACGAAAGCTTAGACAAATATATTTCATCTGTAGCTGTCGACACTATTTTCTTGGCTCCAAGCAATGAACAAGAAATATATTCAATCCTTAAATCTTTATCTACAAACACCGCAGCTGGAGAGGATGACATCAAGGCTATACCAATTATAGCTGTCGCAGACCTCTTGTGTTTTCCTCTGCAGCATATATGCAATAACGCATTAGCAACGGGCATTTTTCCTGATGGCATGAAAATTGCAAGAGTGGCTGTTCTACACAAAGGAGGCTCCTTTGACAACATTAACAACTATAGGCCTATTTCTGTACTTCCTTTGTTTTCAAAGTTTCTAGAATTTCTTATAAAAAAACGGTTTTCAAAGTTTCTTAGTGAAAGAAATGCTTTTGTTACTCAGCAATACGGTTTTACGGAGAATAAGTCAACCGAAATGGCTCTACTTAGCATCAAAAAAAAAATACTTAATAATTTTGAAAACAAACATTTCACTAGTGGAATGTTTCTGAATTTCAGAAAGGCCTTTGATTCGATTAAACATGATATTTTGTTCTATAAATTACCGTTTTATGGAATAAGAGGTGTTGCTTTAGCTTTAGTTCGTAGCTACTCATCTTGTCGACTACGATATACTAGTCTTAATGGCTACAGGTCCAAGTTAGAACAAATTTCGTACGGTGTCCCACAAGGGTCTATTTTAGGTCCTCTCTTTTTTTATTATTTATATTAATGATATCGTACGTATACCTAAAACTCCTGAAATCGTTTTGTATGCCGACGACACTAGCTTATTTTTCTCTGGCCCATGTCTGCGTGGTCTTGAAATTTCTGCTAATACATGGCTGAGCGAGTTATCGTCCTGGCTAGACTCCAATCAGCTTCAGTTAAATGTTACAAAAACTAAATATATAATTTTTAAGCCGCGAAGTAAACCGGATGACTGCGAAATTATTTTAAAATTCCAAGACTCTCCGATAGAGCGTGTCACTATCTACAAATTTTTAGGAATTCTCTTCGAAGAAAATTTAAGCTGGACTCCACATGTAAATAAAATTCATGCAAGCATCTCTAGATCTATTGGCATTTTATGCAAAATAAGAACACTTGTCCCAGGCTGGTTAAGACGTCAGTTGTATTATTCACTAGTTCATTCCCACCTTCATTACTGTCTACTAGTTTGGGGTTCAACGACTTAGACAAATATTGATAGACTGTTTGTTTTGCAAAAAAAAATAGCAGTACGTTGTATTGAAAATCTTCAGCGCACCGACCACACAACGCCGTTTTTTTCTAAAACATAGCTTCCTTAATATTAGTCAGTTATTCCAGCTTAAACTTTCAATCCACATTTTTAATGAGTTCAATCGTGACCAGTCCACTTTTTTTGACGCATTCCTTCCTAGAAATATACAATACAATCTTCGGTATGACTCTTATAGAATACCTTCCCTACCCAAAAATCCGGTATAACTTTTCGCTATCCGGATTATGGAACCGGAAATCTATCTGGATTCTATCTGGAATTTAGGTTTTCAGAAATTATTCCTTTGTCGGCAATCTGGATTTCGGGTTTCCAGAAACATATTTCCGGTTCCATAATCCGGATAGGGAAAAGTTATACCGGATTTTTCAGTAGGGTTGGTCAAGGACGAATTACGGACATACTCAATTAGCGTACTTAATTCCTGATTTCTTAAATAAACATCCGGCCGTAAGAGAAATGATTCATGAATGCGGATCAAAGCATACCTTTAAAAGAAATATAAAACGGTACCTTCTATCATGTCCCATTGAATAAATGTTTTTTGCATCCAATGGTTGAGCTTCATTTATTCTAGTGCGTCCTATGTCCCCGAAAATTGTCATGACATGACTACTGTATAAGTTATGTTGTTTTGATCTTTATTTGTGGGCCGTTCTGTTTCCCCGTGGTTTCTGTGTTTATATTACAACGTGTCGTACTATACGCTGAGCAATGTAAACTGGTGATAGGGCCAAGTCAGGCAGAACCCATCTGCCTTTTGCCTTGTCATCCGAGACCTTGTGTCTGAATAAAACCAATTCAATTAAAAAAAATGAACAACATACTTCACTGGTTTTATCTGGATGCCGTCGGCATCGCAGCTCTCGCTATTTTTTAATTGCAAAGTGAGAGAAATTACCTCCGATTCAGTAACTGGTTCTAAAAATAGCGAGGCCTCGTTTCTCGCATCACAAAAAAGTAGAATTAAAATTGTCTTTGGCGCTCGTTATACTTACAAAATGGTCATTTAAAGCCTCAGATAACAGACAGCCTGTCAGTTTTGCACCATCATGCTCTATTTGCTCGGTATTTTGTGATAGTTGATTGCGGCCTAAAATTGAGTTTAACCTTCCCCACATAATATCTACGCGTCTGTTTGCAGACTCAAAAACCTCATAATAATAGCGAGCTCTTGCGCGTCGGATCTCTTTTGTTAAGTTGTTACGATATGATTTAAATACTTTAAAGGCCTCCTGTCTTCTAGTCTTCACAAACTTGTTGTACAGTGCATTTTTCGCGCGAATTTTGCAAAGCAAATCCGGCGTTATCCATGGTTTTCGAATACGCCTGGTTTTTCGGAAGTACTTAAACGGAAAATGGGTCTTATATAGAGTAGAAAAAAGATCCAAAAAAGCGTTATAGGCCCCGTCAGCATTGACCTTACCGAGTACTCCGGTCCAGTCTGTGTTAATGACATCTTGCCGAAATGCGTCCAACCGATCCTGAGTAATACCTTGAAATAATGTAGGTTGCGTTTTGTTCGTGTTTTTAGAGATATTCTTTACGCTCAAAAATATCGGGAGATGATCGCTCAGATCACAAACAAGGACTCCACTTTTTATGTCGCCGACTAGGTGATTGACTATAAATAAATCTACAGTAGTTACACTGTGCCAGGTAATTCTGGTTGGTCGAGTAAGAAGATTCTTACAACCATTCGTATTTCGACTAGGTGATTGTGATAGCAAAATCCCAGTGGATTTCCACAGTTGCCAGATGAAAACTCCTCCAAAAACGAATTCGTTCGCATATAAATGCTTTGGCTCATTAATGGACAAAGAGCGTGTTGGTGCAGGTCAGATTGAAGAAAGAATTAACAAGTAAGGCGAAGACGACACATCTTTCAACTGACAACAGATATTTATAAGAATTCCAAAAGCGAGCAGCCGATTAATCGGTTGCTCGCTTTTGGGATTCCTATATGTCTGTTGTTAGTTGGAAGATTGTGTCGTCTTTGTCTTACTTGTTTATTTCTTCTTCAGTCTCATCTGAGGCTTTGGCTCAGCTTGGCGTAATATTTCCTTTCGGGCGCCGCAAGGCGCAGGCAAGCAGGAATTTATCAAAACGGCGCATATGGCACAACTGGACCACCTCCGAGAAAAGTGCCGTATCCTGGTGCTACTTTAAGAACGTGCGCGTATGACGTGTGTTTTGATCAAATTCCAAAGTCACGAATGCGCTTGTTGGGCCGTGGATTTGTAAGGATGCCTTTTTTTCTTTTATCTAGATCATTCTTTATGGCACGAAGTGACGGACCTGGCGAATGACAGAGTATGTTAACGATGGTTTATGTATGATACAAGCTTGTTCGTGAGCTAATAAAGCGGGCATTTGTTAAGGTGTGTGAGAATTTATCACGTGCGGACAAGGCGCCAGGTGCGGACTGATGAAGCCAATCTAATGACGCGCAAAAAAAAAAGCGCAGAATCATCCACTCTGGGACATTTGCTTAGTCGGCAACTGCAGATGCACAAAGCCGACGAGAGATGCAGTTTTGGCGCCGCTTGATTGGCTCCATTCAATCGCAACACTGGCTGCAGTCGGACTTGAAGTGAAACGATTCAGAAACATTATGCAGCGTTCCACTTGCGTTAATGCACGCCAGGGAGGCTCACCTTTTTCGGCTCTCTAGCGGCTCCTCCTCCTCCGAGCCGTCGTCCTTGCCGCCGGGAACTGGCTTCTGCAGAAGCTTCTCATACTTGAGGAGCTTCTTTCCCTTCTTCGTGGCGACCCCGATTTCGTCGCTGTCCTCTTCATCGCTGTCGGGAACGGCCTCCTGCCTGTCCTCCTCTTTCTCAGGAGCAGCCTCCTCTTCCTCGCAGTCAGGAACGACGTCCTCTTTTTCCTTTGGCACCGCCTTCTGCTTCTTTGGTTCCCCCTCGCCGTCGTCTGCACAGAGACGCGCCGTCTGACCTAGTGCATTGGTTCTGTAACTGAATTCATAGGAAGCCAGGGGTTTCCCTGTGTACCCTCAAAGATCCCCCAGCATGCCCCAAAGGGTTGCCCAGTATGCCTTCAAGAGCATACTGGGGAACCCTTGAAGCGCACTTTGCTTAACAATATGCTTCCATCAATTCTCGCTTGTAACCCTTCAGAGTTTTGGAAGATTATAAAACCTACCAAAAGAAAATATATCTTGTGGATCAAGTTATCAGATCATGCGCAGTGAAGAATGTTGATCTGTGCTAAACAACGTTCCTTCGGACAATTTTTAGATCCTTGTGCACACGCAGTGCCACAATCCACGATTTGTAAAATAGTGCGCGCCGCCTATCGCGCAACGCCAGAAACTTCAACATTTTGGGTGCGAGGCTAGAAAGTGGTTGGAATACAACTAAGCTTCGCGATGCAAGGTTTGGCTTGATACATGTGGGGCGTAAACCTTGTGAACGCAGTCTGTTCCAAGCGTTTCCTCGAGACCCAGATTGAATAGTGTGGAAAATTTCCCAGGGGCGTACAAAACCGTCGCACCCGTGACAAAATGCGCGCTGCGGATCCGGGTGTGCTCGTTCGGCTGCCATGGTGAGCCGTCCGTGCTCCTTCTCTTCACAGCAACTATCCAAGCCTCTCTCTTCGCAGGATACAGCCTGGCCGACGGAAATCTAAAAAAACTTGACGTTCTCTTTACCGTAAAAGTAATTTGCGCAACCATACGCAACACAGCGCCGGCATGGCGACCAACAAAGCGACTCGCGAGCTCTCTCCGTTCTCGCTTCGGCACCTCTGTCGCAGTCTAGGAATAGCATTTATTTTGCAATCAAACAGGGAGTGCTAGCAACAAGCTCTGCTCGCGCAAGCGCAGCAGCTTTTTCGCAAATCGTGGATTTCGTAACCGCGAGTTCTTTCCAATGAATTCTATTGTTATTAATTCTGTGGGAATGAATTTAATCTGCAAACTGAAGCTTTCCTCTAGTCGTGGCGCTGATGAATTAAACTCAAAGTATATAAAAACAATGAAGTCTATTTGTGACGTGTATCGTGTCACTCGCGTAGTCTTACGACTCAGTTGTTTGAGTCAACGAGTTTTAATAGAACTGGAATTGGCGGTTACATGAGGCATGGCGACCCAACGCCTTCTTGAACTAGGGAGAAGTGGTGACGATGTGGATGGTGCTTGCAACTAAGCACGGGCTACGGTTACACTATTCACCTGCCTTTTTATCGCACAAAAACACAGTCTATTCAGTGCTCCATGGTGCTATATCATTAGAAGGTCGTTCCTTTTCAGAATTCCGGCAATATTCAATCACGTCCTAATTATAGCCCCATTTTATTCACGAACATTGCCTGTAAAATGTTAGAACATGTGATCCACTCAAACCTTGCTTCATTTTTCGAGTCTAATTTATATTTTAGCCCATTTCAGCACAATTTTCAAAGACATTATTCCCGTGAAACGCAACTGCTCTCCTTCACACCTCACATAGCATCAGTCCTTGACCATGAATCGTTTCTCGATTGTATCTTCCTCGACTTCGCGAAAGCGTTGGACAAGGTACCACATCAGTTACTCCTCCTTAAGATGAGCACCTTAAATATTGACCCTACCATCATCAAATGGATTGAATGCTCTTTGACTAAGCACACGCAGTTTGTAACTGCTAATGAGTGTGCCTCATCTCCTTGTCCTGTGAAGTCTGTCATCTCTCAGGGTTCCATTTTATGCCCTTCGCTCTTTTTAAGATTATATATTATTGACCTTCCCGCTGGCGTTCAGTCTTCCATCAAATTAGTTTTGATGACTATGCTCTATCAGTGAAATAATTAACCAATCTGATCATTCCCTTCTACAATCTGACCTCGACAATATCTCTATATGGTGTAATAAATGGTTAGTGACTTAAGATTAGCAAATGTAAGTCACTATCAGAAACTGGACTTCCTCAGGTCTTCGTCAAGGAACAAATGCTTGCATTACCCTCTTCGCTGTCACCACTGCTGCCAAGAAGTGCCTCTTCCAAAAGGGCCCGTCGACAGGCTTCGTTTCCATTTTCCACAAGCTAAAAAAAAAGTAAGAATTATTTTTAAAAAGACACAAAACTGTTGTACAACACAGGGTGAAGGGGCTCTTAAAATTGGGGGAGAGACAAAATGGGAGATTAGCACTTTATTGAACAATGAACATTGTATGCTCAATAGTCAAGTCAAATTGTGTTTTTATTTTCAAACAAGTTGTGAGCTCATAAGGTATTTATCAAGCCAGGTGTCTCAAATTTGTTAACGAAAACAGTGGAAGGGACCCTTTGGTAATACAGGGTTAGGTTAGTAATCAAAAGTTAGGTCAGCAGTTAATGTCAACCATAGAAACAACACTCTAAATAAAGAGAACAAAGCAACACAAAGCAAAGGAGCACTTTTGGTACATAAATAAGAACAAATACATAAAACCAGTTGAAAAGCAAGAAAAAGAATATTAAATAATTAAAGTGCAAAATGAAGAACAGAAAAAAATCTATGGAGAAACAGATCATATTACGAGGAAAAATATCTCGAGGGTCACAAACTACGCAAACAAAGGGAAGCAAAGGGTCGGCAAATCGTACCTTGGTCGCAGGGACAATTGTCGGCGCTGACTCCTCCCCCATTTCCTCCTCTGAAGACAGCGAACTCAAATCTCAAGACAAAAGGAAATGGGCATGGTTACGAAAGAGTTAAAAAGAACCTTGAAACAACAGCGAGGTAACAAGTTTCGATATGTGTGTATCAAACACACATAATGAAAATGCCTCTGGGATCAAATTCGAACATCTCTACACGCATGTGGGAAATTAGTATCAATCCAGAAATGATGATGTGAAATCTGTGATCCCTTAGATCTCATCACAAACACACCAAAATCAAATGCGGTTCACTTACAAAAGGAAACATGACGGTTCAAAAAATAAAATGGCTCAATATACCCCACAAGCCTGAGATACACATGTTCTGCCATAAAGCACCAGAAAAATCTGCAAATAATTGCTGAAATCATTGCTCACATTGTCACTGAAATAACACATCATTTTGTACCGTCAAACACTGTGTAAACGTTTCTTTATTAAACTGCTAAGAAACTTCTACAAATTTTAGGACTATCTTTCGTGGGCATTTTAAATTATTTCATTTAATTTTCTGATCTAACTGCTTACTTCCCAGACGGGCCTATGTTAGCAACCAACGATTCTGGCTATAGCTTTACTGCCTTTCAAATATATCTCTCTTACAATACACATAAACATAATAACACGCTTGATAACCGTATTTTTCATACAGAAGCTAATTTATCCCATCACATTTGTTTGGGTGCATTACCCCCTGTCTGCACAATTGAAGTAGTTGTATAACAGATGCGTGCCGCCTGCCTTGGTTGCAAACTGAGACACGAACTTGGAAGTGCGCAGGGTTTGCTCAGAGATTTTATCGCATTTAAAGGGGCCGTGCAGCGATGCTGGGTTGGAATGTTTCTCACTTTACACAAGCCTACTGGCGCTAGTGGAACTGCGTGCTTGCATAAAACACCACTGACCAAGAAGCCTTTGTCGCAGCGTAATTTCATGGATAAAAGCAGACGTTTTCTTTCAATCTCCCCTTCGCAAAACTTGATGACGAAGTTGTGGGGATTGCATTGTTGGAGTTGTCAACAATGCGGTCCCCAGAATTTTGTTATCAAGCTTCGAGATCCCCGCGGAGATATTTAAATGTGGCTCATGAAGTAGACACAAGCACTGCGTGACCATCGCACTTGGGCTCGTGACAACCCATGCCTCGACATGCATTCAGGTAGTGGCTCGGGCCCAATCACTTCAATGGCGGGAAAAGCCGAACCTGAACAATGTGTGGAACCTGGCGCGTGCCCTGTGCTTTGGCGACCCCAGCACATGTCTATGATAAACACGGTGATGTTATTGGTCCGAGTCATCTCGGAGCACCTTTTGGAGCAGCCAAAGGTCCATTTTGGAACAGCAAAAAGCACTTTTGAGTCATAAGCGCACATTTTCATTCATACCACGCAAATATTGCGCTAAGATTCGTCTGTTAGCACGTCCAGCTACAAGACAATGCCTCTTGGCCCTCCAACTTATGTAGAACTTTTTGATAGCATCAACTGCATGGCAGGTTTGATTCCTTCAAACTCGGAACTAGCTGTTTAGTTTCGCGCGGAAGCACTAGACGTGCCAAGAATATGCTGATTGATGAAGGACAGTATGAGCTGCTACGATATGTTATTTTAGGTATGGAACAAAAAGTATCATATTTTCCGGACTATGGCCCGCACCCGGTGGCACAGTCGGCAGAAAAAAATTTGGGGTCAAGAATAAAAGCTTTTGCTTAGATAGTTCGCAGCCGCTGCATAGTCCGGATTTAGTGCCTAGTATGAACGTAAAAATTATCACACACAGCACACCTTGACAAATGGCTGCTGTATTAGCTCACGAAGAAGCTTCCATCATACATACATCAACACTAATATACACCGTTATTCATTAAATCCTTCACGTCCTGTCATAGGGAATGATCTAGAAAAAACAAATCCTTGTATAGTCCGCACCAGGAGATGGTCCACTTCGGGTAAAATTTCAACTTTTAAGCATGTATAGTCCGCGGATTATAGTCCGGAAAATATGGTAAACGAACCAGTATATTCCACTGAAGTAATTAATGTTGAATTAGAATAACTTTGAACACCAAAATTTATGCTCTTTCAAGTTCTGAAGGAAATAATAAAAACTGCCATTGTAATTCAGATAAAGACAGTTTGTCATTTCGTTATGCACATCAATTACATTTTATATGTAGAATGTTACAATAACAAACATCAGCACGTAAAAACAAATAGGTATCCTTAAAAACAAAAGCAGTCCACCAGAACTGTTTAACGTTATTCCCAAGCTTCCATCCAATGCTCCAGCTAACTTGATTCCGATCTATCTTTTGACTGTGCCATCGAACAAATGGAACCTATATAGAGATAATAAATCATGTTTTTATTTCCATACATTGATGGCGGAGACCGAGGGAACAAGCTACTCACAGGCAGCTTGACGAGCCCTCGACCCCCTTACAGTGGCAGCAATGAAAATAATACAAACCTCTGAGAGAAAGTATGTCACAAAATTAAAAGATTCATTGATTTCTAAAACATTAACTTAGTTCCTTTACGCGGTGAACAATGTCAAACAGAACGAAAGCACTCCAGAGACAGCTCTGTCACAGAATATAAATATCTAGAGAGTTTTCTAAGAACACGTATCATAGGGATGTCGCGAACCACCCCTAGGTTCGAATTTGAAAGGTTACGATATTTTCGAACCGAACTGAGGTTCGAATTCTAGAAATTTCAATAGTTTAGAACCGTGCCGAGGTTCGAATTTGAAAAGTTCGCAACTTTCTTACACCTTGGAGTTTCGAATTCGAATGTTCGAAGCTTTCACGGCTTATAAAAGTTCAGGTTCAAATATTTCGAATATTTCTTTTTTACTTGAGGTTCGAGAAATTCGAAGATTTCGAACTTTCCCAACTTGAAATTCGAGATATTCGAAAATTTTGAATTTCTTGGGATCTGAAGTTTGGAAAATTCGAAGCTTTCGAATTTCTTTGAATCTGAAAGTCGAAAAATTCGAACGTTTCCAATTTTTATAGACATATAGTTTAAAAAATTCTAAGATTTGAAATTTCTTGCTACATGAAGTTCGAAAAGTACGAAGGTTTCGATTCTCTTTGAGGGCTAAATTCGAAAAAAAAAACTTTGAAGATTTCGGATTTCTTTGAAGTCCAAGTTCGCAAAGTTCGAACCCCGGTTTCATGTTCCTCCACAGTTTTAGTTTTAAATTACGTTTTCACGCCTCACTGGTTTTCACGAAATCAGGTTTCAAAAAGTTCGGGTTTGATATTTAGACTGCGCGAAGTTGGTCAGGCAATTAAATGAGACGACGAGTGTCCCGGATGTGCTGGAATATTTGCCAGTGCAGAGTGACGTGTGACCATAGATCAGTGATTGTGACAGCCCGGGGTGGTCTTTAAAGGGACCATGAAGGCAGTTTCGAAGTTTTATTCGACGATTGAAATGGATGTCAGGCACGTCTCAGATACTGTTGACGAAGTTCTAGCCCAAACAGAAGTTTGGGTGCCGCACCAATCGAGCAAACAGGCGCGGTAATAATCGCGCCGGGAACGACGCCCGAGACCCCACCGAGGCGGCGGCAGAAAGGTGAACTAAAGTGCGCCGTCGAAGCGTGACGACAACGGGCACCTCGTCTGGCGATTGGTTCAAACGATAGACGCGCTCTTGGTTTCGATTTCGGTGGTGTGATGTGATGAAAAAAGTTCATTTGAACGTTGGGTAATCATTTAAAGTTGTAGTTGGGCATTAATAGGTTTCATACCTTGCATAAAAGCATAATCTGAAGCGATCCCTCCGTTTGTCACTGGTTGAACGCATCGAGCATCAAGCATCAAGCAACCATGGACAAAAAAAAAAAAAAGGTACGAGCGCCGGGGGCGGCGGACTTTTGGTTTTGGTTTCGTGCGTCGTCTCGTGTTCGCTTTGCGAACTGGTGTCTCACCAATTATGCCGCGTTTATGTGCTGTAGTAGGTTGCGCGAAAGGTCGGCTAAAGACGTGTGGTCGATCGGGCGACGTTAGTTTGCATAAACTGCCGACCGATGCAGCAATGCGCAGCATTTGGTTGCCCGCCGTCGTCTTGCGTAGAGCTGTGGACAGCGGTGTCAGGATTTGTTCTTTGCATTTCCGACCAGAAGACTTTCAGCAGCACCTTCACGTCAGCCGGAGTCTGGGTAAAAACATGAAGTTCCCGCGTCTGAGGAAAGACGCTATACCCTCACTTTCCTTGCGCAAGGAGCCCACACCAAAGCGGCAACGAAGCACGGTAAGCTCTATATACTGTAAACGATTTAATTTTCGCGAGGACATAAGTTTCGCGAATCGTCTGCAATTCGAGATAAATAAATCCCGCGAACAATTCCCGTAAAATAGAAACACAGTGCAATATCTTTATTAAAATCCCACCGCGTCGCAAAAATGAGAACCCGCGAATTGCTTCGAAACTGACAGCTTTGACCGAAATCGCGAAATATTGAGCATGCGAAAAATAAGGCGGTCACAGCAGTGGCGTCACTAGGCTCAGTGGCACCCGAAGCCAACCCCGAAGCAGTAGCCCGCCACCCCCGACCGCTGCACCCGGAGTGCAGTGCCCCCCCCCCCCCCCCCCCGCACCAATTGCTCCGCCCCCGACCGCTGCACCCGGGGCGCAGCGCCCAGCGCCGCCGCCCTCTTCCCCCCCCCCCCCCCCCCCCCCCCCCCCTTTGCGACGCCGCTGGGTTACAGTATTGATGCGGCGAATGTCATCAGCACTTGCATCAGCCTCATTTGGTTGATGGCTGGCTGTATACCAGTCATAGTTTTTGTGCTACATGTGAAGTGCGCCGTCCCACGCAGTGTCGAAAAATGAATGTGGCACACAACCTTTAGATAATCAAATTTGGCGCGTGCTATGAACAGCAAAAGTTTATAGGACGCGGGAATGAAATAGACAATTTATTCGCTGCACTTCTTTGCAGTCTGGATGTGCTCCATGACTGTTAAATAGTTGTTGAGGGGTGAGGATTCAGTGACACTCTTGAAGTGCATGCTAGCTGCAAGTTAGAGCAGCAAATAAATTGTTTAGTTTATTCCCGTGTCCTGTAAACTTTTGCTCGCATAATGGACCTTTTCCACATACCGACGGCACCAGGCGGTGGCTGCACAAACTAAAAATCGAGGAAGTGACCTACCTGCGCTACCAATCGATAATGGGAGCTACGCTGCCAGTTTCTTCGCTCTCTGAGCAGCGGCGCCTGCCCAACGAGAGTTGAAAGAGGAGCATCCGTGGCGTCCACCCAAACATCGTGTTTTCCTTTCCGTCGAAATTCTTTTTTTGTGTAACACAATTATATATGTGCTGCAGTTACGTGTTCTACTCGCTGATATACAGCCTCCTTCCGAATTTCCTCGATTTTTCGTTCCGACTTCCGCCGTTTGGCATCGGGCGCTCGCGCGTGCGCAGAACGCTTCTCGGAAAAGGTCCATTGATTGTTTTGCTCATTGCTGATTTGATATGTTTCAGAAGGGCACAACTTATATTTCACCATAATTTAGTCATTCATATTATTTTTGTCTTGTGCTACCGTGAAGTGACATTTCTGTTGTCAATTGACTGCCCTCCAGGTCACAAGTAATGGAAGCTGCACGAGCGAAAGCCCACCCATCCACCAAAGCAGTCCAGCCATGGTTAGTGAATACATATTCCAGGCATTCATAATGCTTGCCCCCGAGTTTGACGAATAGAAAATGCAATGCAACCACCCTGGCCAGTTGCGTCGAGTGGAGTAGCCCAATACTTCACCTCGTAACATTATTGTAACTTCCGTCTTGCATTAGCATGACATGACATTTGTGCTGTAAATTGACTGTGCTCCAGGTCACAAGTCATGGAAGCTGCATGGGCCCAACAACTGCCATCGACCAAAGCAGCACAACCATGGTTAGTGATACACACAGTGAAACCGTTTAGAACGAACCCACATACAGCGAATTATTAGGTCTGTTCGAGTCTGCCAGAAAGTTCTGACCTAGTTCTGTCCGAGTTCAGAGGAGTGCAGGAGTCGTGCAGCGGCGGCGCAGAACCAGTGCAGCCGCCGCGCTAGGACTGGCGCTGTGATCGGCTTTCCAAGCGGAAGCGCAGGGTGTCGTCTGCATCTGTTGGCGCTTGTTTCTCCACACCACATTGTATGCGACATTTAATTAGTCGCGGTTTGGTGACAGCATTCGTGTTTCCTTAGTTTTAAAGTATAATAACGGAATCTTTTCTGTGAATATTCTTTATCCGCGTGTACAAAAAACGTTTTCTGCACGAAATGTGTTTTTGTCTGCATTTCTAACAACCGTTCAATTCCTCTCGTTTCCATAAGCGTTTGTGTCCTTCACATTCATTTAGCAATAGTAGATTCATTCCAAGTCTCTCGAGTTTCGCATTTTGACGATGGGTTCGCGGCATCATGGTGATTTTGCGTTGGGAGTCACTGGTGGTAGGGCGCGATCGACAGCGGTCACCTTGAAGACGGATGCTTGACGCTAGCGTTTTGGCCAATACAGCTATCAACCGTAACTTCGGCGTCAAGCTGAAGCATTTATGCTGATCCTCAAGAAAAACCTGCATGGAACTACCAAGCCAATGCCGATTCTCGGCGTCGTTTTTCCCAGGCCCGTTAGTGGGCGTCCAGATATACCAGCGGGCAAAGCATGCAGTATTATGCTCAGCTACGGGGCATGCGAGGCCCAATGTGCTATATCCCAGACCTCTGCAATGTATCGGAGTCGTCAGTATGCATCCAAGAGCAACGGAAGGCGGGGACTATCAAGAGTGCAATACCTTTCCCGTGTCGGTAAGGAAAAATATCAACACTGTGGATCCCCACATAGCATCAAAAAGAAACAATTTACGTGAGCCATTATTTCAACACTTAACACAGGGATTTGATGGAACAGCGCGGATGAACAGTCACACTCACATGCACACAAAAGGAGACAGACTCGCAGCGCTGACTTACAACTCAGTCCTATATTTCTTCTTCCTCAAATCTTCAACTTCTTCACCTTTGTCGTTAATGTTGTTCCATCAAAGCATGAATTACCAACTTGCCCAAGCATCCACATTACCACAGGGAGCCAAACCTGTACGAGCAGGTGCCTAAAACGCTTTCAGAATATCATAATCAATCAAATTCCTTGTGATCTCAATTCCGCGTCCACTACGGGTACGTTATTATCATATATGAGAGGAAATGCAACGTCCGTATCAATGTTATTGTCGAACATCGCAGACATTTGAGCAAGAGCTGCGAAAAGTGGCACCGCGAGCAGAGACGGACGAGGAGTGTCGTCCGCTGTCGCCGTCTGCTTCTGCACGGACGCTGAACTGACTCCGGAGCCGGTGCAAGATTTTGAGAAACTGGGTCTGAACTAGTTCAGAACTGGGATGAATAGAACGCGCCAGTGCAGCGGCCGTCCAACTTCTGGTTGAATCGAATGCACCAGTTCCTGCACTGCTGAACTACATCAGCCAGTTCAGGCGAATCGAACAGACCTATTGTTGATATCAACTCACGAAAAATTTATATAAAAATGCATGTCAAAATTACTTTTTATAACGAACAACATACTGGCTATATCAAACTTTTCCCCCCCGGAAGGCTTCTAGAAACGTGCAAACAATCGCCTTCCAGCCTGCCCCTTCCCCCAAAAAAAGAAGTAGAAAAGAAAGAAAATTCCAAAAGCTCAAGTTGCGAAGAGAAGCGATTCAGAAGGAGAGAAAGCTAAAAAAATACTCTGCACGCACGCACGCACAGACAAAAAAAAAAAAACTTTTCATCCCAAAGTGTTTGCTTACGAAGAGAAGCGATTCAAAAGGGGAGGTAAGCTAAAAGAACACACTTTGCATGCACGCAAAAAAAAAAATTTTTTTTCAGGGGATTGTTACGAGGCATAAGTGAATCAATGAGAAAGGAAGAGCCCTCGCCTTGCAGCGAACGCATCATGGAAGTTCATTGTAAATGTTTTTGCTATATCAAACTGAACGTAGCGTTTCCTGCTGTTCGTTATAAACGGGTTTGTCTGTATTCCAGGCATTCCCGATTCCTACCCCAGAGTTTGATGAGTAGAAATGCCATGCAACCACCCTGGCCAGTTGCGTCGGGTGGAGGAACCCAGTACTTCACCTCGTAACATTATTGTAACTTTCGTCTTGCGTTGGCATGACATGACATTTGTGCTGTATATTGACTGCCCTCCAGGACACAAGCAATGGAAGCTGCACGAGCCAGAGCAAAGCCATCCACCAAACCAGCACAACCATGGTTAGCAATACATATTCCAAGCATTCATAACTCCAGCCCCCGAGTTTGACGAACAGAAAATGCAATGTATCCCCCCTGGCCGGTGGCGTTGGATGAAGCCCAGGACTTCACCTCGTAACATTATTGTAACTTTCGTCTTGCGTTATCATGACATGACATTTGTGCTGTAATTTGACTGCCCTCCAGGACACAAGCAATGGAAGCTGCACGAGCGAAAGCCCACCCATCAACCAAAGCAGCACAGCTATGGTTAGTGATACATATTCCAGGCATTTAGGATTCCGACCCCAGAGTTTGACGAACAGAAAACGTAATGCATTCACCCCAACCAGTTGTGTCCGATGGAGCCAAGAACTTCACCTTGTAACAATATTGCAACTTTCGTCTTGTGTTATCATGACATGACATTTGTGCTGTAAATTGACTGCCCTCCAGGACACAAGCAATGGTAGCTGCACCAGCCAAAGCACAGCCATCCACCAAAGCAGCACAACCATGGTTAGTGATACATATCCCAGGGATTTGGGATTCCGGCCCCAGAGTTTGACGAACAGAAAATGCAATGCATCCACCCTGACCAGTCGCGTCGGGTAGAGCCCAGAACTTCATCTCGTAACATAATTGTAACTTTCGTCTTGCGTTAGCGTGACATGACATTTGTGCTGCAATTACTTCTTTCTTGGCAGTTTGCTATGCACATATATAAACATATGGTATGTCCGTACACTACACTAAGGTGGTGCTGGTTGTGGAGTTCTTGCATTGTGCCCCTTCATGCCATCCCAATTGCAATGTGTCAAAGAAGAGCACTGAGCAGTAATGGTATACATGGTTTTTCCAACAGCGAACATCCATGGTCACCAATAGCCACCATTTATTTCCTTACTGAACATTTTCAGAAATCACTTAGAACTTTAAAATCCGGCAATGGTAGGAAATTCAAATCTCCTGGAAATTAGGTAGTCATGGCCTGGTCACTGAGGTCATCTGCATTGCACATAGCGAATTTAAAAAAAAACTGTTAAAATGGAACAAGGGAAAGAAGCTCTATGTGCCTTGTCTGGTTCTCAAGGAATTTATTTTGCTTTTGGTGATAAAAAGAAACTCATGGAACACTGCACAAAGTCCAGTGAAAGGAAAAGGTTTTGTGAATCGAAACGTGAAGTCAGCGGTGTTGCAGATTTGCAACCTACAAAATGGCGAAGAAAGATTTTGCGAATAGTTTGGCAAATCATCTAATTACTGCTGACTTCTTTTATAGATGCCACGAAAGGTGACAAGGACTCTGGCCATACAAGTTCGAACCAAGTGTCGCTCAGTTTCTACACAGACGCGTCCTCAAACTCGGTCGGCATGTACGTGCTCTTTTCATTGTGAATTGACAGTGTTTTATATGCATTCCAGCAATAAAGAGCTGAAATGCCCAACATCTTTTTCAGACGTCCAAGTGAACACGGCTATAGGACAGGACCGTGCGGTGCAGACAGACATATCTGCCACAGGCGACGCTTGGGATCTTTTAGACAGGCTACATGGAACCTCATCCCCCATCTCCGAACAAGTGCCACTGCCATCAGAGTTTCTGAGCTCCATACATGTCGAATGTGAAGGTGGGAATGATGATGCTAACGAACCTGAAAATTATAGGCCAATATCAGTTCTTAATGGTATAAACACAAACGGTATAAATGCAATATTAGGCCAATCAGAACAGGGATTCCACAGGGATCGGTGCTGGGTCCTGTCCTTTTTTATTATATGTCAATGATCTCTCGCATTTACGCAGATGATACAGCAATTTACTACGCAAATAATTCGTTGGATAATATTAATAGTATAATCAATGAAGAACTAATTATTGTCTAGGACTAGTGCAGTTATAATAAGTTGATGCTGAATTTAAAAAAAAACGAAGTATGTTATATTCCACCAAAAGAACAAATAAACTATGCTAACTGCAAAATTTATATTGCCACCTCTCTTATAGAACAAGTATATACATTCAAATATCTGAGAGTAATATTCGACTTACACTTACATTGGCAAGTTCAGATACCCTATATTTGTCAAAAGCTGTCATATGCTTGCTACATTCTGCTGAAGTCTCGACAGTGCTTCGACTCTTCAACCTTAAAAATTATTTACTTTTCGATATTCCACTCCCATTTAACATACTGTACAGAAACATGGGGTACAACCTATAACATGTATCTCACGCTCATTATTGGTTTACAAAAAAGGCAGTTTGGATTATAACTGACTCGCACTATACACAGGCATTGAGCATTTTATTTGATCACCTCAGCATTCTTCCACTTCATAAACTAGTAAAGTATAAAATTGCCACCCTGTTTCACGAAATGTTGACCACAAACCACCCATTTCCTATAACTAGAGTTCTTAAAGGTTTCCATCAAACTAGGGCAAATTTGTCTGGACACTGGACACCCCAGTACGTTAAGGGGGAAAGGCTAATTCAATTCTGTGGGACAAAAATCTGGAAGGACCTATTGAACGACCTTCGAAATTCGCATACTTTTAACAATGCACTCAGGCACGATCTCCTCTTGTCTACCTAGATCATCTTTCATCCTCATCGTCGTTTCTTTGGTATTGGTAACCGAGATTAGCTTCTAATGTAGTAACAAGATTGGGAGTACTTTTGTTGCTTTCTAATGACATATGCCTGTCGCTCTGTGCTCTTGTGATACTTTGTTAATGAGCCTGAACTAGCCCAGCGGCTATGGGTTCATATGCTTTTCCCAATATTTTGTATACCTTTTTCGGTCAATAAAATTGAATTGAATTGAACCTCCCAAAGGTCCAGCACCACCTGCCAGCTCGGAGCCTGCAGGCATGTGTGAAAACGACACATTTGGCAACTGTGGTGACTGCCCAGCTTCCCCAACCAGCCCACCTAGTTCGGAGCCACCAAGCATGTGTCGAAATGACGACCCCACCTATGATCCGACCTACGACTCAACCCATGAACCGTCATATGACAACAGTTTTCAGATGTGAGTATACACCAACTCAAGTTTACAAACAAACCGGAGGGCCCCTAGTGGACGCCACCGGAGCCGCGCACGCACGATGGGTGTGGGCAAAAAGCTCGCCGTCGCCCAAAACCAAACCATTGTAATGCGATGTTGTCGACGTCAGTGTGAGTCCCCCTCGCCTTTTTTGCATTCAAATCGTTGATTCTATGTCTTCCTGGAAATGTGACTACGATACTTGAGCAACCTCAGCGAAATTAATGAGGCTTGTTACATTGCAAAACTTCGCGTGAATAACGTGGATGCCGTAGAATGTACGCTAAAGCATGTTTCGCATGGGGAGACTTCGCTTGCAATTTTCAGTCGCAACGTCGCTCGGGCTGCAAAAGCGTGAACCAAAGCCGAGATGGTCGACGTCGGTACTGAAAATCGCAAGCAGAATCGGACGAAGTGGATCAGGCCTAACAAGTTGGTGATGGCCACTGGCAACAATGATCAGCATCTCCTTGTATCTACTGTTTACATCAAGCCTGCCTACCAACCTTCAAACCGAAGTCTTTTGAGGCCTGCACTTGCTTCTTATTACAAGTACCGAGCCAACATTTGGTCTACAGACCGGTGTTGTCTAAAAGAGCAGACGACAAGCAGAAGTGTTTGAAAGAGCAGGCGACAGTTCGAACGATCAGGCGGCCGTTTGAACTTGAAGACGCACTGAATGTAGTCCACAGGTGGTCCATACAACTTGACCATTTTTATTTATTTATTTATTTATTTATTTAAATACCTTAAGAACCCTGAGTCAGGGTATTACATAAGGGAGTGAGTTAAAAAAAATAGCAAGGTTAACATTTGGCGGAACGAATCAACGCCTTGAGCAAAGACGATGGCTTCGGGCAGGCCGTTCCAGTCCACAGATTTCGCCGGGAAAAAAGATTTAAGGAATGCTGTATTTCGAGTGAAAGAAAGGCCCACTTTTGCATGCTGGTCAATGCTAGGTGATATGCGATGAGGTGATACGCGATTTCCGGCATTCATGTTGGAACAAAACAAATAAATCTGATGACCACAAGTATCCATGAATTCAACGTGAGGCGCTTCCCGCCGAAGCAATCATGGTCCGACGGCGTCGCTTTTTTCTTTTCACGCCACATATCCACGTTTTCCGATTAATTCAGCACATGAAAACTGACCTTCACACCTTTCTTGACTCTTCTGGTACAGCCCCAGTCGCGGCGTTTTGACGAGAAAGCAGGTTTTTGTCTGGTCCCTTACAAAACAATGCAGGAATACACGTCTCACATGGGGACTTCCGCCCACAGCCCCAGACCCGAAGTGCGCCCAATGCGCCACCACCATGCCGTGACGTAACATAAATTAGTTTGTGTATACAGGCTTCAGCGATAGGTGAGCGGCGTTTTCAACTTCCTGTTACTTGGAAATTTTGGTTTCACCGTTGACAAACGACAGCAATGAACTGCAAGCCTGTGCAAGCATGGTTCTGAAACCTCCAGATTGCAGTTTTCAGAACTTTGCTTAGACAGGCTTGCGGATCGTCGTCATTTGTCAACAGCAAAACAGAACTTTTTAAGAAACTGGAAGTTGCCAAATGCCACTCACCTGCTTGTTAGTTTGCAAAGGATTTGTAGTGACTAACGAAATAGAAATGACTCAATAGCTTATTTGTTTGCCCCACCTTTGGGCCAGCATGCCGCACTTAGTGGTTTTCGACTTGTCCGTCATCAGAACACATGCACCACGGTATGTTAAGAAAGCATGTTTAAACTGAAAACTGGGCAACCTAAAGACAGCCTGTTGTACCTAACCTTTTCAGGGTTGGGGTCGTTCTCCTAAATTTGTTTTGCTTACTTTTGCAGGAATGACGAAGAAACCGAACAAGGCCATCCTCGGGGTGAAAACAAGTACATTGTGTATGAAAGTTGCCTGCTAGAGTGCTTCAGGCTCTGCATGACATGCTATGTACCGTCCAAGCCATCCCTCCATCTGAGTGGAAGCTGCCTCACTGTGACAACCCTCTGCCCTAAGAACCACTCACACACCTGGTCCAGCCAACCATACGTGGGACGGATACCGGTTGGAAATATCGATATCGCATCTGTCCTGCTGTTTTCCGGCTCTAGCCCTGCACCAGCTCTCAGAATGATGCGCCTCATGAATATTAGGGTCATCTCGGAACGAAGATTCCACGATTATCAACAAGCTTACCTCCTCCCTGCTGTGCAAACGGTTCGTAGATCCCTCATCTGATTCAAGCATAGTGTAACTTACTCTGCAGCAACGCTTTCTGCAGTGTGCCGGCATAATGCTATGGCACCATACCCTACTATGAGTGATAGGACATGTTCTCTCATGAAAGACGCATTGGGCACTTCCTTTTGGCGACTCTTGTCCTTGTCCTAGATGCAGAGATCAGTAGCGTGTATCACATTTATGCTTTTTATCATACAAAACTGCTGATGCACTTTTGTGTTGTCTCATTATCATACAGCTTCCTTTAACTGCACTGTTACAGCTGCCACACCCTTTCTTTAATATTTCCAGGTTTGGGATAGGCAACGAGACGAGGATTTGACAGCCCTTGCGGGAGAGCCCGTGGATCTGTCAGGAGATGGACGATGTGATTCTCCGGGACACAGTGCGAAGTACATGACATACAGTTTCTACTCGCATCGATTGGGCAAGATTGTCCACACCGAACTGGTTCAAGTCAAGGAAGTAAGAACCCTCACAATAATAGGAAAAACAATTGGCTCAAAGAACACAGGAACAAGACAAAGATACAAAGTGGGCAATATTTTTGACCCCTTCCATAAAGAACTTCCTTCTTTTTAGTGTCACGAAGTAAGTGCAAGCAGCAACATGGAAAAGGAAGGCTGCCCACGAGGAATTTCTTTCTTGAAATCGAGGAACGTCCTGATTCGCTCGTTCACGACTGACAGGCCCTCGAGCATAGAGGCCTACATGAGAATACACCAGCCCGCAATCCTGCATCTGTTTGACGTGTGGCACGCTGTGAAAGGTGAATGCGAACATTGTCTTTCAATATAACAAAGACCAACCTGCAGCTCTGTCTTTTGCGTGTTCTATTTCCTACCCTAGAACCATCTGAGATATTTCTGTTGTGCTTATTATAAATTGTTTAAAAGCAATCTCCATTACCAACTGTTCTATTTGGTCTCTCCAAGTGAGCAGAGGAAGGATGAAATACCGGCACACCTCATAAAAAAACACTTTACAGAGAAGCGAATAAAACTGGCCATTCCACAGCCTCTAACGACAATTATCCTGCGACTAGCTGGAGTGTGAGACTATATCTTCCTATTCCCCCCATGGCATGCGACTATTGCTGTAGCAATTCTCTCTGGGAATTCTCTCTGGGTAGAGCTTGCTTGCACTGCATGCAAAGTAGGGCATTCGGAAGTGGGGTGTTAACATCAAGCAAACATTTTTGTCCTGGAACTTATATTACTGCAGGGATCAGGAAGAAGTTGGCTGCAGGCAGCAAATGTGCAGGTTGCAAGGACCTAGCACCCTGGGTGAGCCCCGTGTGCAACCACTTGTGGTGGTGCGCAACTGCTAGCGATGGCAATGGTGAATTGCTTGCCGCAGCATGGTCGAGTGTCACGAACCATGTCTGCAATATCCACACGGGCCATAGTCCGCTCTACCCACGGTGCCTACACAAGGACGTTGGAGACAAACAGTGGATTGTGACTGGTTTGTACCATATTATTATGCTAGATTTACATCGTAAGAGCTAAAAAATATTAGTTATATACAAGATGCCGACTAGTGTGGAATCAAACTTGGTTATTTTACATGGGGAACATTGAAAATAAACTTCACAGATACGCAAAGTATCTATTGCTTGGACTGCTGCTGTTGTGATGAAACGCAGCCTGATAAGACCATATGATTACTGTTGACTCAAGCATGCAGTAGCACTCGTGCCTCGCTGCTGACTTAAAGTTTCTCTGTGCCGTATTCGAGCTACAATGCTTTCACTTTTAGCTCGGAGAAGCGGCTGATATGGGAAGCATCTGGGTTGGCTCCATGGACTTGGAAAAGTTACTTTTGCACACATCTACATTGTTTGGTTACGATTATAGGCCGAACACTAATTTTAAAGGAAAGCGTCCAAAGAAAGACGAGTTAACAGATATTTGTAAAATCATATTAGCTCTGCATAGCCATGGACGTCTATGTGAACCTAATCGATAGCCCCCCAAAAACCAATTAAAACTGTTACGTTTTTTACTGTGGTTTGCTAAAAAATGTTTCAATGAACTCTAATCTACACTGTATTACTGAATGCTCCAATTTCCCCAGGTTCACCCGCCCACACGAAACTGAAGGCCATCGCAAATGCACCTTTGTTTGCAAAAGATGTGAAGCAGCTGTCTCCTAATGCACAAACATATGGATTGGAATCATTCCATAACGTGCTCAATGGATTTGCACCCAAATCGACAGCATTCTCGTATGAAGGCATGGCTGCACGGTAAGGAAGCTAGGTGTAAGGAGGGGACTGTAACAAGCCAAAACAACAGCACTCGCAGTTGAAGTTTCTTTGAGATCAAAAAAAACTTTTAGACATAGTCGCAAAAAGATTTTCTTACACCCTAGTTACATGGGCGATTTGAACTGTCGTTGAGTTCAATCACAGTTATCGGCCTAAACTACGATTGAACTAAACTGAACTGAGATGGTGCAACACGGCCCTCTAGAACCCAGTTGAAGCTAAAACGAAACTAGTCCTTGTGTTACGTGATCAGTCTAATTGTTGAAGTAATTTACTCGGAGACACACCTTTTATTTATTATAAGTATATCATACATTATGTTCAATACATTGTTGCTTTTTAGCGGAGTTTACACGAGTACCAAAACAGATTCAGGGCTAGGTTTCACATATTTTACGCTAGGTGGTGTAAGCTATCGCCCACTACGATGGGTGCACCCATTACTATTTGTCCACTTATACAGCTGGTCCCTCCTCCATCTGCGCTCGTTTGGTGGCTTTCCGGCTTGTCAGGATTGTTTTAGCGGCAGCTCTGACGCCTAAACCTATTCCCTCCCGGATATTTTGCTGCTAAGATTCTTTCTAGACGCATTCTCCTGTATTCCGAAACAGTAAGTGCCTCGCAAACAATGGTCGGCGGCAGCGGTCCCACGGACAAGCACCATTTTAACTTTGTTGGGGAAGTCCGTTCAGTCAAACTGAGGTAGGGGAGCCGAGTTGAACTCGACTGTCATTAGCAGCTCAATGACAGTTGGCGCCGCCGTGTAACTCCGGCCGATCGCGATTGGGTCGACTGTCGTTGACTCAAAGGCTGTTGAGAGCACCCGTGTAACTAGGGTATTGCACACTTTATTTAACACAAGGTGAAGACATGAGCAGCAATTAAACAGCCTCAATTATGTTCCAGAACAATGATCGCCATACTCCACTTTAACGAAAACAGTAGCCGCCTGCAAGCTGTCACAAACGAAGGGCAAGAGCAATGGCACATCAAATCGCCAAAAGCCCAAAAAGGTGCAACCACTGTGTACCCCCAGATGACCCCCGTGACTTTTGTTAAGTGTAGCTCATTACAATATAGAATTTACACTGCATATAGAATTTCAACTGTATGAAAAGGTCACCATAACAATTATGGATGCACTATACTTCGCTCACCCCTAAGCTGAGACTGCAGTGGGAGCTACGTGCCCGTCGAACCAATCAACCGCCTTCTTCCTTTTCATCACCCGAGCCGGCTTTCTGAGCGCGGGTATGGGCGGGCCATAATGACGTGGCGAAAGAGGCGTATGACTGGTCCAACGAGGACGTAGCTTTCACCGCAGTCTCAGCAGAAGGGATGAATGGAGTATAACCTACTTTATATGTTTCTGATGGCAAAAAAGCATGAAATGTTTCTAAAAATACACCATTATCAAAATGAAGTGCTAATCACTGGCTGTGCGACAAAGTGCAATATTCAGAACGACTGAAAATTTGTGTCGTGACTTTAGAACACTTATGGTCAAATGACAGGAGCGCTTTTCAAAGAAGCACTGGCCTACACTACCTTGTCTTGAATTTCAGAGTATGTGGACCAGCTACATGAGCAAGTCCTGGAACGGTGCAAGACATATCCTACTTTCAAAGAGGCACTGGCCGAAAAGTCTCCAAAAGTTCCTCCGGCCTTTGTGAGCCCAGGACCAAGGCCATCTAAGGAAGAACTGGTATCTGCGCACAGAAGAAGGTTCGCCAAGCCGTCCCTTGAGGGAGACGGCTAGACAAGGATGAACATGTCTCCGAGTGTTTATGTAAGTGCGGTTTGGACAAAAGTGGAGCTTTCTGCCAAGCCATGAAAATCGTCTACACATGGAGCAATGAGCACTCTTTTCCAATGTTCGTACAGCCAATAAATTTATTCATTCATACAAAGCTTATTTACGAATGTTCTGGTACTTACAAGTTAGTAGCGGGGATACTTGAAACCGGTAGTGGTTTCAGAAGGGAATTCCTCTCTTATTCTGCAGACTACACATGCCGGCAGAATCATCCGGTTCCCTTTTCCAAGTCGTCTCCATAACCAGCGGACGAAGACTCGGTATGCAGTGTAGCGATAGCGTCTGCAGTAAAAGAAGCCGTTGTAGTGAAGACACACTTGAAATCAACAGAAAAAGGTTTCAGTTATTTTAGTCGCATTATACAGACACAAAATCAAAGGGAATGTTCAAATTGCAGTGTCCCTAGATTTTTGTTTGTAATTGAGCACTATGACTGATTCTTAGAATACTTGGTCCCCAACAACTGAAGCTTTCAGCTGTCAGCAGCACTGTGACCCCTGCTTGCAGACCTCTCACAGAGTGCACAATATGCAAGTGTTGCACATGCCAATCTTCAACCGAGTGAGATTTGCTTACTATGAAGTGCACACATTGCAGGACATGAAGCCTACTCTGAATGGTGTGGGAATTGAATCTGTTGCATGTCTCCACATTGACTTGGCATAGAAAAATTAGTTTTACACCGACCAAACATTGTCACGGATGGAAAAAAGGCTCGGGAAATGTGAACTGAAAATAAAGGTTTAATTGGCGAACTTGTGCAAGTAAACAAAATAGAGAATGAGCGTCGGGATAGCAGAATAGCAGGTGGCGATTCGGCGGCGTAAGAGCAGGTGAGAGCGTTCGGGGTGAGAATGAACGGGCACTTTCGAGAACAAAAATGCAGGACAAAATGTTAAGTTACATCCCGCGTAAGAATAAACGATAATGCTTGAAGTCCGTGGCTTTCCTAAGTTTGATTAGATGGTACAATATGGGAAGACGGCCATGGCACCTGTTTTACCTGTGAATATCGTCGTGCATAGGATACCCCAGCCCCCTTAGCTCGAAGTAGAGCAGACGGAGAACAGGGATGTTGAGGCACAGCATGCTGAACTCCGGGTGCTCCGTGATGCACCCAGCTGGCTGAACCCGCGTCAGCGCCGTGCCCATCTCACGACAGCAGATGCACTCCCCCTCTGTGCCATTCTCGAGAATACCGCAGTTGTTGCAGCTGCACCTAAAAGAAAACAGCAAGACTGTTGAGATCGCAATGGTCATCAACCTCATGTGAGACACATCACAAGAAGTGAGCTATAGTCTTTTGAAATAAAATTGAAACCAATACAAAAAAAAAGCGAGCAGTGGTGTTTTAAAAAAGCTATGCAAATAATACCAAAAGAAGCATGCAGTGGTGTTTGAAAAGAATTTAATGCACCGTGGAAGGAACTTTGGAAATCGGATACTCTTTCGGCGTATAGACAATTCACAAATAATGCAACTTGTGTCTTTTGCAATCGAAAAAGGGCAGGCTCCATCCAAAACGTAGAAAGGGTAAAAGCACAGGCGAGCTGGTGAAGAACTTCCATCGAAAACTGAAGACACGGCAAAAAAAAAACAAAAAAAAAACGGAGAAAACAACAAGTCTTAACACATGTTGTTTTGTCCTTTTTTTTTTTTTCGTGTCTCCGGTTTACGATGGAAATCCAAAACATAGCGTAAATTAACGCGTCTACCGCTGTTTGCAATTTTCTCGGCTTATCACGTGATTTGGTGACGGATGGAAATAGTATAGATTCAATAACAATAATATCTTTATTCCACCCACGAGGGTTGCGGTACCACAGAAAGGCTATTAGCCTGTACCTGAGGCCTGTGGTGCCGCAACAACGCTGCCTACACCATATAGTTTTACTCTTAATTTTAGGTGTGGGTTTTTACAGATTCAACCGGCCAGGACTTCCTGCTGTAATAACAATTCTCCTCAGCAAAATAAATGCAAGAAAGGGAAATTAAATTTATCTTTTCGCAGCTATCAATAAGTAGAAATAACCACTTGCTTTGCAGAGTGACGGCACGCACAAGCCATGTGGAGTATCAACATTGCAAGACGGAAGTAGGAGTGGCTGGCACATGCACTTGGTTTGATTAGCCTGATAATCGTGACAGCGTAAAGAATACCAATTATGAAGCAGCGGCAGCGCGACAAAATAGAAGCGGTACTCGTGCGCTCCGATCGACTACGACTGATCATGTGCCTTAAAAACGATTACAATACGCTCTTCAAAGGGGACACCCGGGGAAGTCAGCAAGCGATACATCAACCATGAAATATGTGGCACGTTGTTACAGCCTTACCATTCCGTGTTCCCGTAGCGGCATTGCGGCGGCGTCGGCGAGTGGGGCGGGGAGTCGCTCTGAGGCGGCGACCGAGGAGTCGGTGGTAGGTCTGGGGCGCCCTCGTCAAGCGCCAATCCAGAGCTCTGCGTCCTTAGCAGCATCTCCCGTTCAGTCGGCGTGAGGTCGCTGAACGGGAGCTCAAACTCGTTTGCGAGCGCGGCGTTGTCGTCCATTTCTTCCAGGTTTTCTTCACGGACCGCCGTGCACTATAGCGAACCACGGGAACCACACCGAGTGTGCACTAAATCCTACCGATGCCGACAGTGCTCCTTGACGTCACTTCTCTTTCCAGAGGCGAAAAAGGGAAGAAATCTGAATGTTTGTTTCGGTTTCGCAAATTTACTTGCAGGTACAGAAATAAGAGTCACAAAGTTCTAGAAAAAATTGTGTGGCATGCCAGGACCCCAATGCTTCCGAAAACACCTTATTAAAAAAAAAATTAAATTGCCTTCATGGTCCCTTTAACGTGCATCACGCAGTAGTGATCAAAGGAACGCACTGTTTTACGATACTCATTCAGTTCGAAACGACCAGGGGCAGGCAGGAAGTTGAGGCTCAGAAAACCTTGAAGCGATCTGGCAAACAACCTCCCCATCCCCTTGCACCCTGGTAATAATCCGATCCAACGCCGCCCGAGTGACACTGGCATATAGTAAGTTTAGTTTGTAATTGTTCTGGAGGTCTATTTTCCGGGACGGAGGAAACGCCGAGCAAAAAGCACAGAAGCCGACACAACTCGAGGTCGAGGAGCGTTCTACCATACCATAGGAAAAACGGGGGGGGGGGGGGGGGGGGGGGGGGGGAGGTTGGTTGGTTGGTTGATTTGGTGTTTATGGCACAAAAAGCTATTGCTGGAAAAGGTTTAGAGAGATAAAAGAGGCTTTCGTAGCCAGTGATTAGATAAAAGATAGTAATGGGGTACTGTAATGTAGTCCACTCGAGGCGTCGGGTGCGTCAGGCACGGAGGACCAAGGGTTTATTTGTACATGTACGTTGTGTACGTGCTCTAGGTCGAGCAGCCGTAACCGAATGGGGGCACGCGGAAGGAGGCCTGGCTCACGCAGCAGCCGGCGCTCGCGTGGACCGTCGCACTGTCTCGCGGCCGGCGTGCCACCACAGACCAGTACACGACAGGTACCAAAAGGTAAAAGGGTGATAGGCATGATCTGTAGGTTAAGAAGGCTACAATCGGTGTAGAAGGCCGATACTATCTAAAAATTTGAAAACATTAGTGTGTGTCACAAGTGGATTATCCCTTAAGAGCAGAGCTGGGTGTATAGTCGGTTACAAGTCAAGAAGGTAGAGTCAAACGCCCCTCAAAGGGAATCTTGTATTCCTCCGCCACCAATCGCGTCCCGTTGTTTCCGTGACGTCACGACCTGGCCGAACCAATCTTGTTCTGGCAAATGAATATTTTCAACATGGCTGCCGGGCAGATTTTCTACGACTCCAGCATCTTGCAGCAATTATTCTGTTTTTTAATGCGGTTTTTCACTTACCCGAGCTTACATCGCAAAGTCGTAACCGCGTCCACTTTTATTCGCAATAGATTCTGCGCGACAGCGTGAGAATCCAGCGATGGCATTGCCATCGACAATTTCGATGCGGGAGTAAGGCCTAGCATCGTACATACGTCGAACGCTGTCTGCTTCTCTGCCTGAGGTTGCGCCTCAACATCGTGACGGCATCGGCTTTTCTTCGCAGTGGTTTCCGTGGAGCGACGTTAGAATGCAGCGGTCACCAAACTCTTCTTTATAACTGTGGTGGGCTGTGCGGGAGGGGCATAAGTGAACCGCGAACACAGTAAGTGTGTTCACCCGATTTCGACTGCATCTTTGCTGGCGTTAATAAATAGACTGCCTACTGAAATGACGCCTTCGAAGCAGTATGTATTCATCTGTGAAACGTGGCGTCCTTGTCAAGTTTCCGCGTCGCAATCAGCTGCACGGTAATCAAATAGTACGTTATTTGAAGCAATAGTGGAAAGTTTTGAAAATTTGCGCCAACCTACCTTAACGATCTGGTCGTTTAGAGGGGACTGAGCTATTATATTTGAACTGTCAATAAAGTACAATTAAGGTTTGGTGCAATGTTGGTGCAAATTCATCATATTTCGGCAAAATGTAGCAGGGTAAGCACTTTGGTGCAGCGATCATATCGCTGTAAACATCGGGGGCTGCTAGTTTAGATAACAAAAATGCTGTTCGTTTTTCTAAAAGTTTTCCTACAGCTATCATCACAGACGTCGACTATAGATGGAATTGGGCGGGGGGGGGGGGGGGGGGGAGGGGCAGCCGCCTCCCCCCCCCCTTAAATTTTCCGGGAGGAGCAGAGCCCCCCACCCCCTTTCCACGGCATATGCCGGGCTCCCATCCCCTTTCTGGAGCTCCTGGGAAAAGGAAACACACTCGCCTCCAGGACCTACGCCTCATTCACCTCATATGTGTGCCATGGCGGGTGCTCGCGAGTCTCGTCGGGTGTGGCCCATGAGTCACAGCAACGAAAATAAAATGAACTGCAGACACTTCATTACTGTGCGAGACATTTTCAGAAAGTCAACGGACCTCTTGGCGAATATGTGCTGCCACCTAGACACGCGACTGGGGTCGAGGCTAAGTGGCGAGAAAACAACGCGCGCGCGAGGCCTCTCCCACCCGTTGCACTCCCAAAACGTCAGGTACATCCTGTTCACCCAATGAGACGCTGTGACCTAGATGCGGCTCCCCCAGCTCGCCTTTGTCCCCATCGTGCGTAATCTTCCGCCCCGAAGTCAACACAACGAAACCATCTTCCCTCTCCGCTCGGCCAGAACGAAGAGAGAGAGGGTACTGGAACCAGTTACTCTCGAACCGATGTTTCTGCAAAAGGTCCATTCCAGGCGAAAAAAAAAATAGCAATAAAAATGGAAACAATCCTGCAGGTGGCAGGAAATACGTAGTAAGACTCCCTCGGCGACGGCAATTGTTAAGGCGGTAAATTCGCTCTTGTCCTACAAAATGAACAGAGAAATGCGAAAAAAGAGCTCCGGCGCCTTACAGTTGTGGTGTCGGATGCAAAAAGAAAGCGGGAGCAAGACGAAGGGACTGATGAAAAAAAAAAAGAAAGAAAAGTGGTCCCCCCCATCGCACAAGTGACAGCAGCTAAATACCTTTTTTGACGATCAAAGGCGCTTTAAAAAATGCCCCCTGTTAATCGTCAA